>NC_134326.1:12590192-12912840 GCF_964195595.1 Calonectris borealis
TCTTTCGGTCACAGGGATTTCTTTCACTAAGGCACTTGCAAAGCAGTTCGTTAAGGCAGAAAACAAGTCTTTGTCCCTTTAACAAGAAGAAGGAAAAAAAAAAAAAGAGCACTGAGCTGCTGCTAGAAGAAAAACAATCCCTTACTGACCACAGCAGGTAGAGAAATTTAAGAGCATCATAGCTAGTAGCAGCTTGTTGGTGATAAGACTGCAGTTTCACAACTGCAGCTACTGAAGAACAATGCTAACAGACTTAGAGGCTCTAAGGTCAGAAGGAACCCTCAGAACAAGCCAAGCTAGCCTTCTGCTTCTCAGTCTGCAGAAAACTAATTTCTGGATTAAGCCTCCAGCAGATGGACTTACAGTTAGCTCATTTGCTCCTTCAATGTAAACAGCAAATACCTTCCTTCACTTCTTTCTTCTTATGATCAGTACTACATACTTAAAAAAAATCCCACTTTTCTCAACTACCTCTAATATAACTAACAAGCATAGAGCCTATGTGTCTCCCCGCCATGGGCCCTTTGCCTCTGCAAAGGCACATACTTCTTCATAGGATCACTGCAATAAACTTCCAGAAAAATATTTTGAGGCAAAACCAGCTCAAAGGACTACCTGTGGATTATTAACATATGGGAAGTGGTGCGAAGTTAATCAAGTTAATCTGGAGAGAGATAATGCTAAAGAAAGCGGAAAGGAAATGACCGGACTCACAAATAAAGTTTTATGTTGCTGAAGGACTTCCTGAGCTCCCACCCAGTTCCTGGATAACAGCAGGTCTTGGGCACATCTGAAAGACAAAGTTGCTGACAACTCCTCCTCTCCAGATATCAGCGCAAGCTCAGCAGCAGTTTTAAGGGATGTCACATCCCCCTTTTTTGCCAACACCTTAACTGCATCATAGGGTGAGGAAGCCCCCAAATAACTGAAAAGAGATAAAAGCAAATCGACTTTATTAGTACTAAAATACCGTTTTTAAATTGTATTGCAACACAATAGCACAAACATACAAATGAAGATAAATGCGTATTTTCCATAGGTTCTCGTAGCTCTCATCACTGTGCCCTAGCAAAGTTTACCATAGACGTATGGCGCCTGATCTGATGCAAAGCTACAAAGGGCCAAGTCACACAGCCTAATAATCTGGACTGAAACCTCTGGTGGTGTGCGTAGCACACATGGCTTAGATGAGAAATAGACATAGATTCAAGAGACAAAGGTTGCATGCAGTAGTTTATCCCTACTGCATTTCTCTGGATTTAGTCTGAATCCTTTCACAAGCGTGAACATCCTCAAAAATACCAGAACCAAAATCAGCAAAGTACACTATTCCAGCCAAAATATTTCAAGCATTATGCATAATTTTGATAGTCACAAATTTGAAACACTCTAGTTGGAGGAGGATAACCCAGTGATTAGGATATTAGCTAAGGCCTCAAGAAACTCAAGATGAACTGCTGCACTGCACATTTCCAGTGGAAAGGTTTGAAACATCACATAGTCTTTTTGTATATATCCTAATCTCAGTCTTGCTAGACTAGTTTTCAAAGACTTCCAGTAATGTCTATGGAAAGAGATGGCTCTACTGTAGTATGGCATTTGGACCTTCTGCTCTGAACTGCCCTTGGAGCTTTTAGAGGGAATCTAGAGATCAGGCTCAGAAAGCCTTTGACAAATAACGACCAGACCAGTTAACAGATTTCAGCTGCTACAAAACCAAGAACCTTCTTTGTTTCAGGCATGGAACCAATTCTGTCTTCTTCCCAGTAACACTCACCATTTGGCAGCCATGGAATAATGACCATCTTTCTCTAACAGAGCTGCCCAACTGGTGTAGAGATCCCTCAGAATTGGATCTTCTGGACGCAACCTGGCCTTAGCAATTACAATTGCTTCCCTAATGCACATAAGAGAAACCAGATAGAAAAGTTAATTGACTGTGTACAACAAGTGAACCAAAATGTCAGATCTACCTTACTAGAAAACAAGAGCAAATCCTAAACATAAATATACAGCAACCTGTAAAAATGGTTCACTTTCAGGAGCTCAACAGCCTCATACACTTTATGGATGGACAGGAGATGGGAGGCAGCCTTCACATATTGCTCCTGAAAACACAGCTGCTTCGCAAAGGCTTCTACTGTCCAAACCCAGGCCTGATATCCAACTGCAAAAGAGAAGGCAATACAATTGGAGGCAAAGTTTTAAAACTCAAGACTGAAGAATTCCTGTGGGATGACATCATCACTGGTTTCTTCAACATGCACCTCTTCTCTGCCCCAGATTAGTTTCTTCTTTCTTAACCATCCTAATACAAGTCAATGAGGCAATGAAACAGGGCAAAGCTAGGGCTTGAACACGACTGTAAGACTTCACTACCAGTAAAATAACTCAAAAGCATATTTAAACCAACAGCAAGCTGGAAGGACTGCTACATATTACAAAGAACCAACTTTGTGCTTGGAAGGATAGGCCTGCTCCTTCAAGAAGTCCCAAAGGAAACCACCCTATTTCCTGCTATCCCAACCTAAGGGTGCTTGTAGAAACATCCAGATCTTTGTCATAAATAGGGTATGTTTTGTGTTTGATTTTTGTTATCAGGCAGTTAAAGAAGCAACTTCCTTGCAGTCTGGAACAATCATAAGTTTCCAATCCAGAATAATCAGAATGAGGCTACCCTTGGCAGCTAATTCCATCTGCTTATGCGTTACAAGAACAAACATACCCATGGGCGAGATTGCTACCAGCTGGTCTGTTAGCTCTCCCCTCTCGGCAGCTGCCTGGAGGACACCCTTCATATCTCCTTTCCACAACATAAGCTGCTGAAAGAGCTCTGGATGCCCATTCTCCAGGTGATGCTTTCCTGTAGGAAGCAAACACACTTCCTATCAGCATGAGTGCAACAGCATTATTTGCCATAGTAAAATAACTTGGCAAAAGTGAGATTATTCAAGCTTAAGGTATTGCAGGTTTGCATCTGAAAGATATAAACACTATTTGGGAAAAATATGTCTTTTCTTCTTTTCACACAGACCTGCATTCTTAATCCCACACTTCAATCCACAGTAAAGAAAATGCAAACATTTTCCCAATTTGTTTTCTCCTTGAATGTAACAGTTAGAATGGACATATTGTCCAAGCGGTTCCATTATTCCACTTACCTTCCACATCAATCATCTTGTGTAGAGAAGCCCTGTCTGTGAACAGCCCCAAGTGGATGCGATCCTTGAGGTCAGGGGACTCATCTTCATTATTATCTAAACCAGATAAAAAGAATATTTAAGATTTGCTACCACACTGGGAACTGGGACCTGCCAAGTGACTGTACCACTCCATTACATTCAACTGTTGGCAAATACTTATCTCTTCTACTTTCTTTCCTGTATAGCAGATTTAATAATTTGCAGATCAACACTTAGAACTTTTATCTAAGTTTGATTAGAAGGACCGTGTTTGTGCAGAACGTTTATTCTAAATCAAACAGCATGTTCCTTTGCATGCTCTAAGGAACAATACTATGAGTATACAAACGTCTCCCTCATGGCTTATTTTCTCCTGCTCATATTATACTTCCGAAGGTGAAAAACACTTTGCACGTATGCAGACAATTCTACCCTATTCTCCACAACATAGTATCCTACTCAAAACCTGTCTGGAGTGGCTACAGAGTGCTGAAACACTGCAAGAGAAGTTAGGTAAGAGACCACAACTAGTCACACACTTTGATAAAGGTAAGGTTTTTAAAAAAAAATAATGCCTAGTGGTCAAAGTCAAGTCCTTGGACACATGCTTCTGAATATTCTAGAGCACCTACCCTCTAAGTGTTTTAGTTTTAGACTGATACCTTTGGTTTTCAGACATGTAGCCAGCCTCAAGCAGTCCTGATGCAATTCATCTTTTGATCTGTGATCCATGAATGTGCTGAAGGGTAGAATAGAACGAGGCTTCCTCTTCTTCAGAGAGGCATCAGGAGCTGAAAAATCAGACACATTTTAGTCACTGCTGTACAGTTACAAGAGTCTCCTACAGCAGAACTCTCCAACGTATTCCAAAACCCCCTCTTCCTCACACACGAAAACAAAACCCAGATGCTCAAGTGACACATGCATCTCTATTATGACAACTCCGACTTCTGAATACTGATCACTTCGCATATTTTTCTGCCCATCTTGCCTGGAATGAAACTAGCAACTAAAAGGCAGTATCTAAGCCCACATTAAACAACTACTCAATTGACCTGACAAGCAGGGCAAATAAAAGCAGCAGCAACTTAAAACATTTAAGAGATTTTAAAAGCAGGCTCATCCTTCTCCGGCACTTATTTGGTGTCACATTAGGAAGGGAAGCTGCAGCCTAGAATGAAGAACTCTGCCTTGATGCAGGACTGTTAAAAATGTCCCTGAAACATACTAACTTGGTTTCTCTTTAGGTGGATCCTTTTTCACAGGAGTGGCTTTCTGGGTCACAAAATGCATTGGCAAGCTGAATGAAGAATAATCATATGCAGATGAAGATGTATCCTTGGACACTGTGGAGTTAAGTGATAAAAAAAGTGATAAAAAAAGGAAAAACAATACATGGAAAAGCCCATAGCAGAATACTTGACATACTCACATTCCATTACATTGATTTCGAAATACACAGAAACCAAGCTTTGCTTTGCCATAGAACTTAATAGCTTTTCAGGGAAAGGAAGTATTAGGAAAACATTACAGAACTGTCAGAAAGCTAAGTAAGATGTCAACAGACCCTAACAAAGGTCCACCAGTATTATAAGATTTATCACCAGAAGGCAACATAGATCAAAAATGACATTGTTTCAAGCCTAACACAGTAACTTTGTTCATTAGGCCGGAATCTTCTTATTTAAAGACAATTGGTCCCAAACTAATTTAGAAAATTATGAAAGGCATTCCAGAACCATATCTCCTTCAAGTGCACTATTTCAATAAAACCGTATTATGAGAAAATCTGCATAAAAATATTAAACTTGGTGATGCTCTGAGGACTAAACAGTCTGGGAACCATTGAATTAAGATGATTTGGTTATTACCAGTCATGGAGACTTTATCAGGCAACTCTGTCTCCTGAGCTTCTTTTTCTCCTTCATGGTCCGACACTCCGTTTTCCTCTAGTAACATTTCCTTCGCGCTCTCATCTCCATTCATGGCGTCACTTAGATCCTGCTTGGCTGGACTCTTTCCTATAGGCTTTTTCTTCTTCTTGGTTTTGACTTTTGGTTGCATACTTCTTTTTTTCTCTAATTCTATACTCTTTCTGCCTATAAAAGGTTGCAAAAGTTACCCTGATATTATGTGTAGAGATTTTTAGTGTATTAGCTGTCTGTCTCTCAAGATCAACATTTAGTTTCCAACTAAGGATACAACTCAATTTAAACCTAGACAGAGTTTATTCCTGAATAGCTAGCAGGCAGATTTGGAATTCAGCATAAGAACTTATTATACCATTTCAATGTGGCAACCCTCTATTTCCCAGCTCCAACATCATCTTCAGGAAAGGATCTTCTGTGTGAATACACTTACCCTGCGGAGGCAGTGTATGCTCCTGCTTTGAGATGTGCCATTTGTGAACAGAAAAATCATCTGCTCCTGTATAAACAGAATCTGAATCCACTGGTGACCACTGGACACTCAGTAGCCGGCCCTGGTGCCCTCGGTAGTTGCAGAGTGGCTCTTCCTTCATAACATCCCATACCTTATAAACAAGAAAGAAATCCAGTTACTCAGAAAGTCTCATCGCCCCTAATACTCTGCATTTTCTCTTCAGTGATTTGCTCTTCTAGGAGCTTCTCTTTTAGGGCGTTTGCACAGGTATTTCAAATACCAACATGCAAATGGAGAAAATTCAGGGCTTCCTTTGTTTGCATCGATACATTTGCATAAGATCTTTCTTTTTTGAGTGCTAATATGAAAACGATAACGACTTGACTTACAAATCAATTTGCAAGTTGCAAAAACATACATACAGATACCTGCATGTCAGGTATCCAGAACCAGGAGATGGTTACCAAGGGTAAATCTGCAGTACTTCAGTAGTTTATCTCACAAAAGAAGCTTTACTGTTTAGTCAGCTTGGTTCTAAAACACTGTAGAATGGATGATTTGAAACTGAAAGAAATATGCTTCTGAGTGGCTGTGGAGCAATACCTGTGCAGTGCCATCATAGCAAGCAGATACCAATCTTCCCTCATGGTGGGGGCTCCAAGAAAGACTTGTGATTTTAGCTGTGTGCCCAGCCAGAGTTCGAAAAGGCTCTGTTATTGTCAAAGGACTTTCTGAAGTGCTCTCTGAAAGAAAAAAGAAAAGGATTAAGTATGGCCAGCAAGACAAACCAGGAGTAAACCAAAATAAGACGCCAAGAATTGGAATATAATCTGCAAACCATTACCTATGACGCTCTTCAGATTATGCACATAAATAGTGGCATTGATTGAGCCTGAAGCTATCAAGTTACTCAGCTCTGGCTGGCTCCCATGCTCATGATGCCAACGAATGGCGTTAATCAGTTTATGATGTTGCTGGATAGTGCAGAGCAACTTCAAGTTTGGCGCCTGAAATATTTCAATTGAGCTGAAATGTAAGAACAACGATGTAAGAAATCCACCAGTCAATGAAAATGGGATTTTTTTTATTACCCTGCACGAGAAGAACGACAGAACATGAGACAGAGTAACTACAAGAGTTGTTCTTTTCTGGATTCAGTTTAGTACCTTAGCAAAAGTGCATTTTAACCATGAGCGGATCCTTGAAAAATAATTTAACATGATGATATGGATCCTCTATGCCAAGAGCGGCTAAACCAAGTAACAGCAAGGAATGCTGTATTATCACAATTCAAATACATTGGCAGTGAAAGAACAGAAACAAACCAGGGCAACAAAAAGTACTTTTGCTTCAATACAGTGATTCCAGTCAGGATCAGCACATATACAGCCTTAACCTACAAGTGAAACATACCCATCTTCATTGCCAAGAGCCAAGAGTTTGCCATCTGGTTTCCAGCTGATCTCTGTACGTGCAGGCAGTTTGTGCTGTAGAAAGAAGACACAACTATTGCCAAAAACTCTTAAATCTCTCTTGCATACCTTTAACAGAGCAAGACTGGCAACTGCACAGAGTTGCAATTAGTCTGCAAAATGAAAGTCACAAAAGGGTGCGTTGCATTTTGTAGCAGTGACATAAGCTTGTGCAATTAAGAAGGACTGAATGAACTGATGCAAGAACCAGTGATTATTTTTATCAGTTCAGTGAAATGTCTCAAAGGAAGTTTGTCTGGATTCCAATAGGACCTTAATGCTTGATCTCCTTATGCTCCTTGGAAAGCCCCAGACATTGCAAGCAAATTCTATCATCTTTCAAAAGAAATCAAAGTTTACTTGTAATTATTTCTATTCTTTCTCATTCAGATGAAACCTATTTTCAATTCAGATGCCTAAAAATGATCATTTCATTGCCTGTGACATTAGTCTCTTAACCCCCAGTGAGCCTTCTACTCAAGGAAGAAACCAAAACCCAGCTGATATAAATCAATATAGTTTGACTGACTTCAGTTGACTTACGCTGACTTAAAGCAACTGAAGATCTAACCCACTTCACTTATTTTGTACTTTCAACTAAGAAATGACTGATCATACTTGAGAAGATGTTGTGGTCAGTTATCACCAACCACTCTGCATTAGCTGCAGCGTAAATGGAAACAAACTCCTGCAAAATCATGACTGCCTTTACTGCAACGTTCATTTAAAAAAGTTAACATTTGAAACAAGAGAACTAGTCAAGTTGAGGTAGTTTAACTCATGCGTGCCCACCACGATCTAAGCTATTATTCAGGATATTACTTCAAGTGCTTTAAAACTGGAAAGCTCTGTATGAACTAATTATTTTAAACAGCCACACACAGCTTTAAAAACCAGACTCTATACTTCATTTAACTTTTCTGGTTAAGTAAATTACACAGTAGAAAATTAAGTAACTGATGCCAGGAACAGATGTGCCATGTTGACACTGGGGGAAAAAAAAAAAGACCCTTTTTCAGAGGCAAACGCATAAACTGTTTAAATAGTTCGAGTCAATAAGTGTCTCTCAAGTTCATCTGCGGAGACTGTGGGTTTCAAACTTTTTTTTTGTTACAGATTCATCATGAAGGCAAAATCAGAAACCTACAACTACAAGGCCACATAAACTATGACATGGTTACCATGAATCCATAACCCCCCCCCAAAATCATACTTACTTTGATTGAATTAGTGTCTCGGATGACTTTGTTGATGTCATTTGCCTCTCCATTAAGCTTCCAGGGGTTGTGTTGAAAAACAATACCTTCTCCAGCACAACTATATAACGTTACAGAGGGCTGTTCACCTTCTCCTCCTATCCAACAGCAAAAAAAAGCTAAATTTACTATGTTCATCAGTCTTAGCAGAAGTAATCACTCCCACTATAAATCAAAACATTATTTTAAAAGGCTATATACATGCTTTGATTGCCTGTGATATGGCAGCAAGAAATTCTCACAATACAATCCTCTGAAAGGACGCTCATTTCTACCAATAGATCTCTCCATAGCTCAATCACTGCAAGCATTAAAATTCCGTTTAAAATTTGGACCTTAAAAAAACTCAAGTTGTGTAAGAAGAGCTAATGGAATTGTTCTGTTTAGTTCAAATGGTAAAAACATACTTCTGGAGCTAAGGAACATATTTAAGGAACATATTTGATCTGACGCAGTTACTGCAGGAAGCCTGTGCAGACAGTTACTGGTCTGTAACACCCAGAAGTAAGCGCAGAGGTGTGGTATTCCACTCCCACTTATTTCCTGAAGCTACTAGAATTAAAAAACTGGAAAAGATTGTTTTGCTCCTTTGCAAAACTATTAATAATTCCTCAAGCAAAATGCATTCTTAGCTGCCAGAAAGGACTGCTACCAAGCAAACGGGGCTCCTTTTCCTAAGAAGAGAGGGCATACCAACTTCATGGCATCTGTGTGCTCTGCATGGATGACCTACTTTGTCACAAGGCACTGGAAGACTCACCAGAAGACAGAGGAGGAGTTGGAGGCCCCCAGACTAATGTGTATACAGTCTTCTTGTGGTAAGTACTGGAGATCTGAGGTGGCTTATTCTTAGCACTGGGCAGGAAGATACAGAAGCAGGGGCAGTCAGATTTCAGCAAAGGGGGAAAAAAAAAATTAAAAAAAAGAAAATATTCAAAGCAACACATTTCCAGTGGTGAAAACAGACACCATGTGCTATAACATAATAAAGCAATGGCTCAACCAAGCCTTCTTTAACTTCTCCTGTAGGACGCTACTAAAACCATAACAAAAATGTCCTGATGACCTGCACCTGCATGTTGTTCTTCATTCTCTGAAAATGTCTTTCTGGCTAGTTTTCCTTGACTGATGTCCTCCCACAGATGATCTTTCGTCATGCAATTTGAGTATGATTACCTTAGAAGCTACCAGACATAAT
Source organism: Calonectris borealis (assembly GCF_964195595.1). Lineage (NCBI taxonomy): Eukaryota > Metazoa > Chordata > Aves > Procellariiformes > Procellariidae > Calonectris > Calonectris borealis. The sequence continues at coordinate 12,599,683 of NC_134326.1, forward strand.
GGAGAGATGAAAAGGCACTGCAAATCCAACTGTTTGCCTAATTTTAATTTAATCCTGCTCTTGTCTAACAGTAAAGATATACCTCAGGAAAGACCACACCACCTATGCATGGTAACATACCAGCAGGATCTGACACTAATGAATTTGAAAGCTACTTTCTTACTTGCTGGAGAAGGTGTCAAATATGCCAACTTTTCCATCATCCGTTCCAAAGGCCAAGCAGCCTTCCTTAGTTGGATGCCAGGATAACTGCAAGCAAAATAAAAAGAGACACATAACGACACAAGCTACAGACACTTTATTTCTAAATAATAAACAAAAGGAAAACATTGAAACTGATGAGCAAGCACCATCCCTTATACCCACCCTTCCAACTACAGCCACTTGATTTGATCACTCCACTATGACTATCAAAGGCTCTCCCCCTACCAGCTATTGTGGGATAAGATAAAAGGGACTAAAATCATTAAAATACTATTTGACATCTGCATTACAAAATAGAAATGGAGAATATGGTAGGATGGTGAGAAAACTTTTGGTGTGAACAAGAATAACTACCGTGTTTCACTGCTGCCAGCAATTTTACCAGGCAGTAGCCTCTGGCCAACCGCTGGTTAAACCCAAACTGAAGACATCCGTGTTGGTTTTTGTGCATGTCAAACTTCCTAGCAGAGCAAGGGCAATCATGGATGAAGCAAGGAAGGATCACGAAGGAGGATAAAGGTGAAAAAGTAATGTAACAGCCAGCTGGACTAGAGCTGATTTTCACTAGATGTAATGCAAGCATCTAGGGTTGTAAAAAGGTCTAAAAATTTGTTGCCAGATTCTAAAATGTATTGTATGCCAAAAGAATCGAGGACAAAAGGAACAACTTAGCTTTATATTTTCAGTTGGGAAAAACCTTCTTCAGAGTGAAAGAGAAAGAAAAATATTCTTGAAAGAAAAAAATGGAGTGAAAAGAGGAGAAAAGGAAAGGAAAAAAAAGGAATCAAAAGCACACTTACTGCTGTAACCTTGGACTTTATGCTTTGCCAGAAGGTTTTAACATCATAAATATTGTTCATGGACAAAGTATTCCACACCCGGATCATGCTGTCTCCAACACCGATGGCAAGACAGCCTGTGTCCACTGGGGAGAAGGCAAGACTATAGACAAATCCCCCAAGCGAGGGCATAGTCCAGCTACAATCGAGAGTTGACAGGTCCCAGCACTTCACCTGAAGAATATTTAAGGAACAAGGAATGGTTAAATGCAGAGTGACTGACAAGGAAAAACAAAGCATGAGTGAGATGAAGAATCAAAGGGTCAAATTCAAGGCTTGACATAGTATGTGATCTGCGCCCAGAGATGTCACAGACAGGGCTGCAATAGTTGGAAGACTGTAACGGAATGGACAAAATAACTATATTTTAATACTGTGGTCCTCCTCCGACTTTAAAATAGGAGGCATTCTGCTGCCTGTAAAAGTAAAAAAAAAGAAAAAAAAAAAGCTTTAGTTTGTACAAGAAAATGATTTTAAGAAGGAAAACCAGGCCTTTTTGAAATGAAACATACAAGAAAAAGACATGGTAAGATCCCTTTATTAAATGCTTACCATTCAAGTCCAGAATGTCATAGCCATTCACTCCACCTTGGTAAGAGCTTGAGCTTATAAACTAACAAAAATATACACAACCTGTGCTCAGAACAAATTTTAAGCAATGATGTTATAAAATGCTGCAATAAAGCCACTTTAAGAGAAAATCTGTAAAAGGGGTAGCCTTGCTCAGTTAAACTGTATAGGTACTGCTATTTTAATGTTAATTTTATAAATGGTTCTTACATCTCTGTCCATTGAAATGGAAAAAAGGAGCTCTTTGTCTTGATGCTTCACGGAACTCAGATTGAACACAATACGGGAGTGATTTTGTCCTTCTGAAGATCCTAGAAGAGTCCACTTGCGTTTTCCAGATTGGGTCAAATCCCAGAGTAGCAGTTCTCCTCTGCAAAATTTGAAGTGTGTACTTCATTGTTCACGTCAAAAGAATAACACAGGCTATATATAGACTATATTACATGTATACATACCACAAGTACAGCTAGACACACATCCACTACATGTGGATGCACAGATACATGCAAACACCACCCTACAAATGATACCCATAGTTAACCACACTGAAAACTGACATGTCATTTTCTCCCAGTAGATGGGCAAAAACACAATTAGTACCATTAGCAGTCAATATTCAGTTAGATTATCAGATAAATTAGGGGACAAATAGTAGTCTTCTAGAAGTCTGAACTCCCACCTTAACTCTTGGCCTGTCTTCTCTCCAGTTACACTGCGGAGGAAGGGGGTGTCAACATTTCCTACCCAGTTCTTCCGTAAGTATCAATAAATTAATCTGCAGTTACTGACGGTACCCAGGCTGCCGTGTGCCCTACTTACCCAAAACAGCTGGATACAATTTCTGAGGAACGACCAGAAGGCCAGTGAACAGTCAGCCAAATGCGCTCTTTAACAGCGGGATCAACGGCTCCACCTCTTCTCTTCGTGGGTGGCAACTTCAAAGTCAATACACCTATGGAACCAAGAGGGATCACCTAGACATAGTACATCAAAATTCTCTGAGAGAAAAAGAAGTCCATCTGAAGCTTTAAATACGCTCCCCATGCTTTAAACTATCAAGGTAGCAAATGAAGGCTGTAGTCAGAGAACTCTTCCACCATATTGTTACTGTTTATCTCACATTATTAATCTTACTTACTTCTGCCTCTAGTACAGCTCCATATTCGTATGGTCTGATCTTTGCTTCCTGAAGCCAGGTAACAACCTTTCTTCATGGCTGCGTCCTGTGTCAGCTCCCCGTTTGGAACTTTGCCTTCCTCTGAAGGAACTACTGAATACCATTGAAGTCATGTTATTATACTTTAAAATTCAAAGCTTTCTAAAAATTAACGGAAAATATATTGCTCTGTATCAGAACATACGTTAATTGAACTTATCGGTTGCCTTTGATAAGCTACTTACTGACGTTCTATGAATAAGGAATTCAATTCTCTAGAAGGACATTTACATGAACTGAGAATCACTTCATAAACTATTCATCATTTCTACATACCTTGGAGCTCATCTTGCCAAGCAGGTAACCTTTCTTCACCAGGCAGAGGGCACCAGGCCAGACAATGTATTTCATCGTCATGGCCTCTTAGGCGATGAAGAACTTCTCTTTTCCTGCTGATATCAATTATAACCACCATGCCATCCTTGTAGCTAAAAATAGAGACTCAAATTAATGAAGAGATTCTTGGATCCTTGTGGAATAATATCTGACTCGATTTCCAAGCCCTTTACCAGGATCACTGTCTGTGTATTACAGACAGGGAACCCAGATCACAAGCAGCAATGGGACTAGCAGACTAACAGTCAATGGGAGCTCCAGTATAGCACTGGCGTAACTGCACCTGCCTTTTCAGGAAGTACAATCAGTACATCTGGCTTCAAGAATGACTAATTCATTAGTAGTACAGCTTTCAGAGACTTAAAAAACTACAGTGGCTTTTATACAAGGAAAACTTTTCCCTTTACCACCAACCACTTTCATTCCTTCCCTCTTGTGTTTGCTCTTCTTCAAGAGAACTGTATCATTAAGTCTAAAGGGCCTTCCTGTCCCTGCTCTGTTCAGCACAGTCTTGGGTATCTAAAGAACTGGAATTGCAGGGGTTGACAAAGGCCTAGTCAAACTAGGAAATTCTCTTCAGATGAAGTAACCTATAATGCAACAAACACCAGTCAAGTTTAATTAAAAAATAAGTTTTAAGAAACTTCAAAGATTCAAACCAAACCTGGACTCTTACATTGTTACGGATTTCTATGTCTTGCACGTCTACCAAATCTAAACGTTATTTCTGAGTTGTTGTATACCAGAAGAAAAAAACAGAAAAAAAAAACCCTTACAATTGTGCAGCAAAAATTCACAATAAACTTATTGCAGAAGAATGGAAAACAAAACATAATGAATATTTACCCAATTGCCACCAGGTTTTCATGGTGAGGAGAACAAGTGAGACAAAAAATTGTCCGAGGCTCTGGGAAGAACTGCTGGCTGTCACTTCTGTTATGCCAGTAACAAACAATTATACCTTTTTCATCACCAGATACAATCAAATCTTTCACAAGGGGTGACCAGTGCAACGCTGAGATGGTGTTCTGAAGAAAAAGAATTGAATACGCTTAAAGCTGTTTTACACCATCTAACACAGAATAACGAGCAGGAAATTATCAGCGAGTGCTCCCCAGCATCAGTTGAATTAGTTCTAAAGCATTTCACTTCTTTTGGGCTTTGGCAAATTGACGTACTTGCCAATATGCTGCCCTGAGTGACAGTAACTGTTCAAATGTATGTCCTTAGTCTGTCCTGTGTGGAGCAACAACGTGATGAAAAGACGAAAGCGAGCTGGGTTAAGTGGCAATGAGTACGCACCACAAGCATAGTTGCTTACCGAGGCTTTGATGGTAACCAACAGCTTATTAAGGTGATGTAACAATGCTGCAGACCTAAGGCTAGAAGAAAAAGCTGGCCAGAAGCAATCAACGGTTTTAATTTCACCGGGTTTGAAATTCACCTTTGGTTAAAGTAACATCACCCTGCTTTCTGTGCAAGACCTAAAAAACCCACCCTACCCTGCGAGTTCTTCCTGTCTCACCCTCTCGGTCCCCGCAGCGGTGGCTCCCGGGCACCCTACCTGGTGCAGGCTGTACTCCCCCACCGCAGCCAGGGCCTCCGTGTCCCAGATTTTGACGCTCCCGTCGTCGGAGCTGCTGGCGCAGAGGCTGCTCTGCCCGGGGCAGTGGCAAAACGTGAACCCGGAGATCCGGTCCGTGTGCCCGATGAGCTCTCCTGCACCGACAGCAAGAGACCGCGATGGGACCCTCCGTGCGCGCACGGCACCTTCCGAAACCCGCCCCTCCCCCCACCCCCCCGGGACTCCCACCGCCTCCCCGGCCCCCGGGGCTCCCGCCGCCCCCCACGGGCCCGAGCGGCGCACGGTGGCTGCCCGCGGGGCCAGGGCTCCCCTATAAAAGGCGAGGGGGTCGGGGAGGGCCGCCGGGCCGCCGCAGGAGCGGGTCGTGGAGTACCGTAAAACGCGGGTGCGGCGGCGCTGACATCCAGCAGGCAGACGCGGTGCCTCGCCGCGAAGCCGAAGAGGCGGCCATCGCTGCTGGCGTCGCTGCAGCGGCTGCTGTACCAGTTGGGCGAGGCGGGCAGCACCCGCACCCCCGCCACTGCCGCCGCCATCGCCCCGGGCCGCACCTCCCGCCCCACGCGCCCCGCCAGGCCGCCGCGGGCGCGGCCGCCAAGCGCCGCGCACGCCGTCGCAAACCGTCGCAAAGAACACGCTCCGCTGCGCGTGTGCCGAGAGCGCCTGCCGTGAAGCGAGGCGGGGAAGATGGCGGCGCGGCGGGCGGTCGGCGCGGGCAAGTCTGAGGGGAGCGGAGCGCTGGTTTTGGGGGTTCTCACCTGCTTTTTCTTTGCTCACTGTGCTGCTTCCTTGCAGGTGGCGCTTGGGTGTGTGGTCTCCTCAGCTGGGCGCGGCCGGAGAGGTGAGTCTGGCTTTGCCGTGGTCGTGGAGAAGGGCCGTTCCGCCGGCGCCCCGGGCAGTGGGACTCGGGCCGCCTCGCTCGGGGAGTCTTCGGGTCTGGAGATTCGCCGGGTCGCCTGGCTCGGCCTTCTCGCTGGCTTCTGGCCCTGCCCCGGAGCTGTGGGGAACAGGTCGCTTCGTGCCTCCGTCTTCCTATGTACTTGGAGATGGTGGCGTGATGGGGGTGTCTGTCTTTCTCTCCTGACCCCTTTCCATCGGGCATCCCGATTTCCTCCGGCTTTATGGTGTAGGTCGCTGTAACGTAGTACCTGTTGCTCCCCTCTGCGTTCCCCCCAGTCATTGCTCTTCTGTAGTGGCTGCTCCTTCCCCTCAGTCTGGAGGAATGGCGAAGTTGTGCTGGGGGAGCATTGGTCGCTGCTGACTGTATCCCTGACTTCAGAAGAGGGGCTGATGTGGATTCTCAAAGTGCAGAGCTTTGGTCTCTGCTAGAGTCTGTGGAGATAAATTGCAGAGACCAGTGTCACTGAAGGAAGAAGAAATAGGCTTGTGTTGCCTGTGCTTTGCTTACTACCTGCAGTTGAACAGTTACATGCCATCACTTGTTTTACTCAGTTCTTCTAGTCTGTATGTCTCCCACTTAATGTTTATGCATGATTCTTTCTAGAAAGGTGCTCAGCTTTTTTTCTTTCCTCTTCTCCTTACTCATCCATATATAATGTATACTTTTGTTTGTGGCTTATCACAGTTTTCTTTTGCTTACAATGTCCTCTTTCTTCTCATAAAGTTATGATAAGTAGAGTTGCTCTTCGCATGAGGTTGGATTACCTTAAGATAGAGGAAATGTAAGATTCCTTGGTTTGTCGAAGGTATTAATGTATTCTGCTAATACCAAGAAGACAATACTTAATTCATTATAGCTTAAGTTGTTAAATTGCAAAATGATATTCATGTGCTTGTCAAATATTTTCCTGTATTAATTGATGATATTACGTCTGGTGATGATGAATTGTTGTCTTGATGAGTAAAATTTTTAAGTATTAAGCAAATAAACCACTTTTGGTAAATATCTGAAAAAATATTCCATAACGTTTAAATTTATATGTTATGCTACCCCCTGTTGATGGGAAGTGAAAACTTCATAAGGTGTACAGCGTCCTCTTGAAACTAATCAACGTGTTCTGTTTGCCAGTCGTTTTTAAAATGCTTTGCACAGTTTGGCACAAAGCCATTTAAGCCTTAGTAAAACTCACGGTATCTGGTCTTCATTGTTTCTTGTAGCTATGAGTGGCTGCCCAGTACTGCTTTATCTAGTCAGCAGGGGGCAAAATGTAGCTTGTTTTTTTCTGAATCTGAGGTGAGTGAACTGACTGAAAAGTATAGTTTTTTGCTATCAGCTGTCTCATATTGACCTGACTGCATTTTGAAAGTTGTTTAGAATGTCTACTCTTTCAAATATCAGAAGGGATGAATGTTTACAAACTTATAATACTTTTTTGGTACTCAGTCCCTTGAAAAACTAAAATTTTTACTGCTAAAAATTTTATTGGTAAGAGTTAAATAAGTACTAGCTAGTCTTGGGAAAGATATAAATTGTTTGTATGAGTAATGAACCCCACATAAGAACAAAGAGGTGATTGTGTCTTTAAGTGTCCCCAGATCATCACACAATGTGGATTCTCACGCTATATCAATGTGACTTATGGTTTGTGGTTTGCTTTAGGAAGCCTGAGGCTTCTTGTTCAATTAAAAAGCCCTTTCAATGTAAACTATAGAGGGCTTGACCAGTTTTATTTTGTGAGTAGTCAAATGTGTGAGTTCTCTTTATCAAGACAGGTAAGTTCACAATTTTCCAGATAAACTGGGCAGGGACAAAGAACTCTTGTGTTCAGCAGCAAAGACTGTGGTCTTGTCTTGCAGGTGGCTAGCATCCGGTAGCCTTTTTCCTCTGTCATGCATCCACACAAGCACATCTCTGCAGAAGTTTGGGAAGTGGGAGAAAAAGAACAGGATTGTTTACCCTCCGCAGCTGCCCGGAGAACCTCGCAGACCAGCTGTAAGGATACACCTGTGGATTTCCTTACCTGTTTATGTTTAGCAATTTCTGAGCAGATTGTCACTGTCTCTGGGTGACTCCACAAGGCATTAGTTTGATAGCTTATTCATTTGATATTTAAGATTTTAGTCAGTTTGGCATATTTATATTGTAAAAGTTAACATCACTTTGAGTGTTTTCCATTTCTAAATTATATTGGAGCTTCAAGTTCCTTGTAGCTGATCACCTACCTAATATGTGGTGTGAACTGCAAAGGTGCCATCCGCTGTTTGTGGAAGTCTCTGAACTACAAGGAGGTAGAAGTTACCAAGGATGTATCGTTATACACTTGTTCTGTTTGTACTGACAGTAAATAAATAGAGAAGAACATGATTGTATTGTTGCTTCTGTGCACAACTTTACTTGAGTAGTGGAACTAGTGGTGCCTGTTTGATGGAGGTACCATAGAGTGCACACTCTTTTCATGTCTTAATTTCTCTGCATTATAGTTTCTCTGAGATCTGATAATGTGTTGCCTCTTGCTGTGGCCTGCCTTTAATGAAGCTGTTCAGAGATTGTTTTCTGTCATAGTGCTTGCTTGAAATGTTTAATATGGACTGAGAGGTCCTAAAGTTAGGTGCGGAGGGACATGTGAGTCAGATGTGGCATATGATTGCAGGAGTTTTTTTCCTTAGGAAACCATTTTATACTGTACAGTGGGGTTGTTTCTTCAGTCTGTTGCACAATAACTTGTGTTTTACTAACCATAAACTGAAGCAAAGAATCTAAAATCTTTTTGTTACCTGTATGCTCAGTGTAGGGCTTTCTGCTGACCGTTCCAGACAACTTTGGGAAAGGTCACCATAAGTAACGTGGTCAATTTTTTAAAGGCAGTCCTAACAGATCAGTTTTTGATAACAGCAGGTTTCTGCCTGTTTCTCTCTATCCCCTCTTACTGATGAGTTTATAACTGGGATGTACAGTTAAGTGTGAACTGAAACAAGCCTCTTAATTTAAGTTACACATGAAAACTAAAGCGACTAATCAGTGCCACTTTACACCACAGCCTGGGAGAATTTTAGGTGAATTTGGTATTTCCTCACTCTCAAGAACTGATACTTTGGAATTCCATTTTTGTAATTGTTCTTCACTGGGAATTAATGTGTTGTGGCCTCTGTTAGGCACACTGCTCAGCAAAGTAAAGTATTTGCATCTCAAAAGAATAGGATTTTTTTGGACTGTGCTTTTGTGGTCCATGAGCATTTATCGCTTCTGTGAAGATTATGGCCTAGGATGTAGAAATACATGCTGTGTACTGTGCTGACTAATGCAATGTATGTGAAAATGCGGTTATTGACCAACTTACTTATTAAATCAGTTTTTCACCTGTTCATAAAGAATGCCATCTATTTCAAATTCGTATTGATGTTAAATTTTACTAGCTAGTTTTAGCCCCTGTTGGTACAGTAATAATGTTAAATGGGTCTTTGGAGATAGCTCTTCATGCCAATCAAAGTTGAAACCCTCTTCATTTCTGAAGAGCTAATTAAGTTCATTCTGGTAATATTGTTTAGTTGCTATCCCAGTAAGTTGACTTGACAGCAGAGTAATGTTTTTAAGACTGAATGGGCATGTCAGTCTTAGATTGCTTCAAAAGGTGGGGAGGAGGAAAGGAAAAGATGATGAAAAATCTTTTGATTATCCTTTTCAGGGACTTCTGTTTATAAACTAATTCTCATAAGATTGTATTAAAATTTTCTGTGTGCTAGCTACTTTTTTATAATGCTTTCGGTTTCAAATGTTAAAGGTATGCCTGATTTGGTATGTTCACAGGATAGTAGGGGGAGTATTAGTTATTTTATTCCTAGTAAGAATATAGACTGTGGAGCAGACATGTGTGCTTCGTTCTTGTTTTCACAGCAAAATTACTGGTCCTCTAACTTTTTTTTTGCACCTAGGAAATATATCACTGTCGGAGGGAAATAAAATATAGCAAAGATAAGATGTGGTATCTGGCAAAACTGGTAAGCAAAAAGTACTTTGTACTGTATTTCTTAGAATGCAAAATTTAATTGCTGTATTTGCCTTAACAGCCTAGTTGAATCACAGTCTAGTCAGCATCTTCATAAGAGTCCTGGGAAAGAGCATGCATCCGTGCAAGTGAACAGTTGTTTGTAGTTTGGTTTAGCTTCTTTATCCTAGTATGCTCTCAAATGTGTACTCAGGATCATATGAAGATTACGCACTGTGCAAGAATTTTCATAATGGTTTCTGCCTAATAGTAGATGGCAAGGGGAACATGGAAGGATAGTAATGGTCTGGTTTTCTCTTGAAGAAAAAAATAATAGAATGTTTTATCAAGATTTATTCGATATTTAGCTCAAAAGTTCTGTATGTGAGATATTACATTAAAGAAATGGTAATTAAGGAAACTGAAGTTTTTTTATTTGCTCTTTGTAATGGCAAAATAATTTAAATACTGTCTTCCGAATAAGAGAAGGGAAATACTTGTAATTGCAGAAGTTAACTTTAACACTTTGATTGCAGATAAAAGGAATGTCCATTGATCAGGCTCTTGCTCAGTTGGAATTTAATGATAAAAAGGGAGCAAAGGTGATCAAAGAGGTATGTAGTAGTATTCTTTAACACTCCTAGTTTCAAGAAAACTTTTAAAATCTGTACCTATTGCCAGAAGTTTAGAGATGTTTCTATTTCTATGTTTACTTATGTTTCTGTTAAGCCTGTTGGGAGCACATTCAAACAACATATTTTTGTAGCCATCGTATAATGTTGTGACTTATGAATATGCAGAGGTCACTCGTACTGGCTGTTTTAACTTGTAATGACAATAAATTATGTGTGGGTACCCTCTCTAGCAATGCTTGGTCTTAAGTTCATGGTAAATAACACAGAATCCTTGTCACTAATGGCTGCTATTTTTATGTGCTTTGGTTCTTAAAATGGCAAGAGATGAAGGATATCATCAGGGAAAGGATGGAGTTCTGTGAAGGCATGAAAGCTTTTCAAACACTGTAGTTGTTAGGAGTTTCAAATTACTCATTTTTTTTGTAGCCAAAGCATTGATTTCTAGCATAATAATGAAAAAGTAGTATCCTGTATTAGCTGAAAATACTGAATGGCCTAAGTTCATTTTGCCCACCTTGGCATTTGTTTCTAGTCTGCCTAATTAGACAAAGGTGCATGGATGGAAGGCTCACAAATGCTGGTGGGAACCATCTTTTCCACTCCTTTCTTCCCAAAAAAATGTAATAAAGTTGTCGTGAAGCTTTTCAGTCTGTATGTAAAGAACATGCTTAGGTAAAAGATGTCTGTCTTTTAACAGTTTTGATCTCTATAGAATACTTTTTCTGTAACTGACTTAAACTTGCAATTTCTTCCATGTTATCTAGAGATAAGAAGTAGCATTGCTTAAATTCCTACTCAGTTTTTCCATTTCTTTTCCTTTTGTTACAGGTTTTGTTAGAAGCTCAGGAAATGGCAGTAAGAAATCACAATGTGGAATTCAAATCAAATTTACATATAGGTACATTTTTTTCTTATTTTAGTGCAGAAAAATGTCATCCTACCCTACAAAATGTTTTATCCTTAACAAGGTTTTGTTGCCTCAAATCAGCAGAAATGAATAGTTAACTTCTAGTAAACTTACAGGCACTTGCTTCCGGCTTACAGCACAACTGAAGTTAGTGTGGTTGTTGAGCCTTCAGCCATTATTTTGTTATGGTTGGTGTCTGACTGGTGATCTTCTGGCATCTGCTGGATGCATTGTTTTTAAGATGCATTCATCTGAGAATGGAGTTTCTGCTCCCTATGTGGAAAGAGAAAGTCCTGAAGGGAAAGATGCCTGACATGATTATGAAAGACTAGACAACAAAAAGCAAACTGTTACTACTTTTTAATGTTGCCAGTGAACATAGATGCTGGAAGCTTTGTCTGTGGCTAGTACTACTAGCTTTGCAGGATCGGAATCTAAACTTCTCTTAGAAACAGTACAAAAGTAAATGAATATTGACAGTAGACTTCTTAAAAGGGCATTGTTATAGATGATTACAGGATAAGCTTGTAGTAACTACAGCACTTTCCTGCCTAGAAAAATATTAGAGAAATGTTTACTTGTGGTATACTTTTAAGCCCAAAGAAAAAAAATTCCCATTTTGCCAAATATGGTATAAATGTTATTAAGCTGACCTCATAAGCTTAAAGTAACGTGGATTGTAGAGCAGATTTGATTAGAGTTCTTTCGAGCCTTCCAGGCTTGAAGGTTTATCTGCTAGTGCAGGACTGGATGTGTAGATAATGAAAATACCCGTGATGAATGCAATAAAGGGAGAAACGAGGGAAAATGAAGTCTGTAAGACTTCTACAGGAATTCATGATACAAACTACTGAAAAGCAATGGAATTAATACCACATTCAGAGCTATATAATCTAGTAAGCGCTCAGTGTAGCTTCCTTTGGATTTGTCCTTTACTATATATTTATCTTTGCGTGCATGGCTTCTAAATTCACCTTTTTGGTGCTCCTGAAGAATGTTAATTCAACTCACGGGTTCCTCTATAGCAGTAATCTGCTAAATGTAATAGAAAAAAGGTGAAGGAGAGAATCCCGAATAGAATTAACTTTTCATATGCAGTCATGAAAAATACACTGACAAGACAGTTTTTCAGTTGCAGATGTGTAGTAGTTTATTCTTGACTGAATAGTCTTCTCTCCCCCCTGCCTTTTTCCTTCAGCTGAGTCAATGACGGGCAGAGGCCGCTATGTGAAGCGGATTCGTTACCATGGCAAAGGCATGTTTGGCATCATGAAAATCGTCAGGTGCCATTACTTTGTGAAGTTGGTGGAAGGTCCTCCTCCTCCTCCAGAGCCACCAAGGACTGGTTTTGACCAAGCAAAAGAATATGTGCAGCAGCTGCGAAGTAGAACCCTTGTTAATACACTGTGAAAACTTTTGTGACTATATACGTATTTCTTGTTTGCCAATGTAATTATATAAAAGAATTATTAAAATCATGTTTTAGTTATGTCTTTGGTGCTGCTGGAGCTGGATGATGCAAGAATGATCATCAGCTTTTTTCTTATTTGTCAAGCCATAGGTATGGAAAAATCTTGGAAAAGCAGCAACAGATGTTACTTTTTCTGAGTTACTTGGACCACAGCATTCAAGCTCTACCCTGGACTATCAAATCTAGAACATACGGTGTCGTTATAAAGCTTGTAAGGAATTGTGTCCTCATACCCATGCAGCTGTCTCTTTGTTATATATGGTTGGGTCTTCTGTTGTAAAAATGTGCTTGACAGTCACGTTGCAAGATCAAGACTTGGACTAAAATTTGACACCTTAAGGTAGCTACAACAGTGGAACAAAACAAGCAACAATAGTAGCTGAGATGATCAGGCATCAATTTACGGTTTCTTTATCTGGGCCATAATGCTCTTTCCTTACAGCCTGTGTTGTGCATCTTAGGCATAGTGTCTGGGAGCGGGGAATAAAAAAATCATTTGAAGTTCAGGTTTTGACAGAGTCGGTAGGTGGCAATGTTTAGTTTGTCAGAGAGGGAATGGCAGTGAAAACTTACAGCATGTTGAAACTCTGTTCTTGATTCTGACCATGGCATTAATAGTCTGATACATGCATGGAGTTCAGGCTGTTCTCTGTGGAAACTCAGTATGGGTAACAGGCACAACATGGAGAAAAGCTTGTCTTGGTGAAGAGTGAACTAATTATTCTGCAGTCTGGAAACAAATTGCTTTTGTAATGTTGAGGCAAGTAAAATGCTCAATGGATTTAATACAGAATGGCTTGTGGCATATACAAATCAGGCTTTCAGTTCTCTGAAAACAATCCCATTTTTATCATTACTTTGAGGAGAAAAAGACTGAGGTCAATAGAGGGAATCTCATTTCACCCAGTCAAGCTTTCAACTCAGATGGCCAGAGATCATGAACATCAGCATAAAAAGAGAATGAGTAGTTGCTTGTTTCTGCAAATGTCTGACATCTAGACCTTTCTTTTCCATTCTGGGAACATTAGAATGGGAGATAGATTGCTTACCTGATTTGGGTCTTTTTACCACACCAACTAGTGGTAGCATTTCTTACGTGTGTTTACTTTGATCAGTACTTGAATGATGGCAAAGGGGCAGTTATAAGCAAACAAATTATCTTTGTTGTCTTAATGAAGGTGGCATACAGCTGTTTCTTTTGGCTACCAAAGGGTCTCATGATCTTAGAGTGTTAGCGGATTGTGAAGTTACATAAGACCTACATGCATGGCTCAATACCATTAATGGGTGCTTATTTGCAGTCTGTTTTCCTACAGTGCACTTACAGATGCATTACTTGCTTTAAAGCCACGATTTAGTAACTTTTGTCTGAAAGGTATGTTCCTGATAAAACTCTCTATCTCTGTAGTCCCTGATGTGTGTTTGAAGAACTGTTTCTGGTGTGCTATGATAAACAGCTGTGCTTTGTTCTGCCAGCTGCCATTAAACTCTTTTGTCATACTGAATCTCTTACAAGTTGTAGCAAACTTGAATGACTTCATCTTTTTGAGGGTCAGTGATCTGGGAGAAGACTAAGGAATCGCAAAATAATCCAAACTTAATAAGCACTTGTCATCTAAGCATGTAAAACCTGGCTTCCAGGTATTTTGTTGCAGTACTTGTTTTTCCTGCATGCTGTAGATATCCCTTCGGATCCCTTCTGGACCTCGAGACAAGATTGTATCCTTATAGATACCATTGCTCTAGTTATGAATCTGGAGATGGGGAAGAGAAATGAGAATGTGACTGATGTCTTTTCCAGCTTCTTTATGATGCAGCAGGTGGCCCTGACACTCCTTTAAACACACAGACCTGGGCTTTTAAAATTTTTCAGTCAAAAAGCAAGGTTGTTGTTTGTCATTCTTGTTTTCTTTCTCAAAACAATAAGTGGGAAGACTCTTTTTGACATGTTTTTCAGCATTCCTCTTATTCCTTAGTACCCTTTTCTGCCTTCTTAAAGATGCGTAACCCATAGTGCATCCTATGCTGTTGGCTAAGAAAGCTCCACAGCCATGGCTGTAACAGTACAGTGATGGAATATTTGGTGAGATGAGGGGCTTGAACTGGCTTGATCCCTGCCTTTCACTGGTGGGACAACAAGAGTGTCTGAAGTGGTTTCTGTGATGGGTGCATCAGAACATTGGTATGGGAACCTGCCTGAACCTTCAGTAAGATCTAGTGATAAAGCTTTATACCGTCAATTCTATATATAAATAAAAATTGGGGTTTTTGATTCTACTGTGCTTTCTTGGTAGTTAGTACATCTACACTTCAGTTAGATATTTGGTATGGATTCAGACAGAAAATGCCATGCTAACTGCAACAAGTCTTTACCAGAAGATCATTTATTACTGTGACCTCCAATAAAAGAACATTCTTAAATGAGCCATCACCAGAGGGAGGGGGAGAGGCATCTAGGCCTCTACCTGATGCTAATTTTATTAGTAACGTCTGGGGGCACTGTAAACTCACCACTTACGTATGTATGTGCTGATGTTACAGAAATTGGAGAAGGAGCAAGTATGCGTGAAGGTGT
Source organism: Calonectris borealis (assembly GCF_964195595.1). Classification (NCBI taxonomy): domain Eukaryota; kingdom Metazoa; phylum Chordata; class Aves; order Procellariiformes; family Procellariidae; genus Calonectris; species Calonectris borealis. The sequence goes on from NC_134326.1 coordinate 12,614,901, forward strand.
AGTAAGGCTTGAGGGAAATCGGAAGAGAGCAGAACTGTGAGCTGTGCTCAGCAATGTGAGATTTAATTGAAGAAACTTAAAAACCTGCTGTTGAGCTTGTTCATAAACATTTGAAGTATTCAGTGAGAAAGTTGAAGTACTTTTGTCAGACAGCCTGATGTCTTTTTGGATGTGGTTTTTTTCCTTTTTAAAAACTCCTGGGCAGTTATTGAGGAGGTACTTCATCAAAGGTAGAGTTAGGAAAGACTCATGAATATGGTTATAAAGTGATCATCAGCCTTTTTGAAAACATGGAAGATACAGGAGGATACGTGAGTGTGATAGACAATAACTGGACAGTTAGAGATCTCCGATTCTCGTCAGGTCTGTACTGGAAAATGCTGTGGTGAGATGGACAATGTTAGGGCTCAGGTGGTACCTGGGTGCAGACAGGCATGTTTTGCCCAGTGCTTCAGCCGTGTTGCTGTACCTGGCATGAACTTGACTAGACCAAGGTCACGCAGTGCGCGCATCTTCTAATTACCCCTCTTTGCACAAATGGGAGGTGTATAACAGCACTGCCACCTCCGCGTTGCGGAAATGCTTGGGACCTCCTTCAGTCGCTGGAGTGAAGGAACAATAGGAATCACTGTTTCCTTTCTGCCAGTCCCTATGAAAATCCACTGGTGGGATGCTGGAAAGTAATTTGCAAACAGAATTCTCCTTGAAGTAGAAATAAGGTTACTCCTAATATCCTCAGTGAACCACAGAAAAAAGGTGTGACATTCTTCACCATATGAGCTATAGTCCTGCTGAAAATGCCCCTATTTCTAGCTTTTCAAAGAACAAGCCTTTTTTGCTGAATGACATCTATCCAGCTGTACTTCAGCCATGTAATTTAAAATAATTACTAATTAAACAAAGTAAGAGACTGTAATAGCAATAATAATCACGGAAGTTACCGTTGGCTGCAGCCTTACATAGGGGAAATAACTTGAAAGGAGGGGAAAGTTCCAGGAACTGACTTTTGAGTACTTAGACTGAAGTAAGGAGCAAGAGATCTCTCGGGAGTAGTCAGCAAATGCAGAGCTAATTTTGTATTTGCTCTATAACATCAACACTCTCTTCTTGTTTCAAGGAAGTTGTACGCTAATACAGAGGGCAGGCTGCCATTGACGAGAATGAGCCAAGGAGAATGTACCTTTACATTGCGTAAATGAGGCATCCACCTCAGGGTATTAGCTCAGGAAATTAATCTGAAAGTATGTAATACTCTTGAACAGAGCATTCTTGAAACTGAAGACAAAACATGGGGCAGAGCATCTGAATAACTACTGCATCTGTGGGTGCTACCTCTGTGTATTGCACAGTAGTACAGCCATCAAGTTTTCTGTGGTAAAATGAATTTTGTCATATATGAACCTAGATTCACTCCCTTTTTCTTTCCTCCAAAAATAATGCAAAAATAATGAAATGGAGGCTTAAGCCATATTTGTATCCATGTGACATCTTTATTTAAAATAAGCTTGGAGTGGGGACCATTGTCAATGCTGCATCAAGTCACCTGTGTCTTTGTCTAACAGTATTGGAAATCCAGCCACCTCTCTGGTAGCCTGCACTAATGCTATGCTACTCTCCCTATGAAAACTTCTTGCAAAGGCCAGCCTGGGCCTCCCAAGCTGTATTCTGTTGTCCTTGTCTTTGTTTCTATTGCCTTGTGCTACCGAGAAGTGGTTGACTCTCACATTGTAACTCTCCTGTTGCTATCAGACCACCCTGCTAGCCACATTTCTGGCAGGATGAACAAGCCCAGCTTCAACCTCATAAATGTAGTTCTCCAGCCCTTGTGCTGTACCCTCTCCAGTTTCCCCACCTCTGTTGCAGTGAGGGACCTAAAACCAGAGTCAATATTCCAGGTACAGCTTCACCAGCATTGATGAGAGGGAGGTAACTTCCCTTAGTCTGCTGGCCACGCTTTTAATAGAGCCAAGCATGCAGTTTGCTGTATCTGTGATGAGAGCATGTTCTTGGCTTACATTCAGCCTGATGTTCATGCAAATCCCAGGTCGTTTTTAGGTCGCTCATCAGAATTGCAGTAAGTACCTGTGGCACCTGTGTTCCAGCTCTCATTGCTTTTCTGTGTACACTAATGAGGACTCCTTTACCAGTATGAAATTGTTCTGTTATGTGGATGATAATTTTCTTTCCTAATAGAAAAGTTGCAAAACAGTTTTCTGGCTTCTGCTATTAATCAAACTCTTAGGCTAGCTGAGAGTGGAGTAAAGGCATTTGTACATGCTATTGTGGTAAACTCCATCAATGTGTGCAGGTAATAAGCAGTGAAATGTGTCTACATCTCTCCTATTGATTATCTCTTCAGAGCAAGACAAACATAGGTCCTTACTGTATGCCGGCCATGTAAATTAAAACTTTAATTAAATGAAAACAGAGTGGACTGTGAGGTGCACTGTACTGGGCCATTAAAGGATTGCTGTTCAAAACCAGCTCTTCTAGATGCCCCCAATTCCTTGCCTTCTTTTTTCCCCACTTAAAATTCCCAACAGTGCATTAAGATGAACTCAGTAGTTAGTAAATTTTCCCTGTGTAGTTTACAAGCTCAAGGTTATGGGCCAGAACAAGTAGTGTCATGCTATAAATCGGGTGTAATGGAACCGCTTGAGAGAGCGCACAGAAGTCCTACTCCCCCTCACACGGTGTGCGTCCTGAACTGAAGGTAGAGTTGGCACAAACCCAGAAACCCCACAAATGGCTGATTAAATCATTAATAATAAGCTTCATCCTGCTACCCTCTCTCTTCTGGAGTTTGAATTCCCTGAATCATTCCAGTACAGCAAGGTGTACTGGAAAATTCTTAAAAGTGCTGCAAATCACAAAAGACAGAAGTTTTCACCAGAAAGGGGATGTAGCTGAACCCCACTGTGGTGCAGAATGAAGGTGGGACACCTCCTTCCAGCAACTAAATGCTTTTTGTCAATGTGCTGTATCATAACTTACATGGCCTTAGCTTTCAGCTATTCCTTGTGGTTCTGGTTCTCTCCACTGGATTAAAAAGTCCTTTTCTGTTTCATTTAGGCCTGAAAAGCGTCACCAGTTCAGTGAGTCTGAACGTTGGACTGTCTAAAGAAGAACTTGACTGCACAGGCAGGGGAAGGCAGTCCTGAGTCTGCAGCCAGGGGCCTCCCAGCAGGAGTGGGCTCAGGCTTTTACTCGGGTTAGTATTCTTGGCTGAAGGCCACCTGGATGGGTTCATATTCTGTCAGCTCAGAGCACAGGCAGAAGCAACCTGCAACGGTCTGTGCTGTGGCAGAGGTGCCCTGAGTTGGAGCCTGTAACGTGGTTCTTGAGAGAAAAAGACAAGCTACAGATACCGAACCTTGAGCTGGAAAGGTTCGATCACTAGGGATGACTTCTACATAGAGCTTATATTATAGTAGTGGAAGAACTATGCTACAATGGTATATCCATGCATATACTCTAGCCATGTTGTGTCTGCCCTGTCCATGTGAATTGGGGAAGCCACCCAAGATCCCTGTTGGTAGCAACCTCTTTTAAATAGCGCTGTTGCTAAGTTTCATCCTGGGTGTACCCAGGGAGTTAGGTAAATGTAGAAATGTGGTTGCAGACAGTTGAATGAGGGAAGACAAATGGCACCTTTTTGACCGAGACATACCTGGAGAAATTTGTGTGTGAAACAACTGGAACTGTGGTGCCCTTAGAAGGGGAAGGTGATTTCCAAAGTCAGCGAAGGGTAGGAACAAAATGATGTGAAACTTGGGTTTACCTTGGGCTGACTGGAGTCAAGAATAAGGGTCAGAAGTCTGGTGCAGTTACACCTCTCTTACCTACAAAAGTCGGTGAAAATTTCTGTCCGAGATCAAGGCAATACCAACTAAACTATTGGCTAAGTAGCTAGAAATGTCTGGGTTTGTCTCTAGTATGTCGCATTTCAAAGCAGAGATTCCCAGCTGTTCTCATGAAGCCCTAGATGTTTCATAGATAGTCTTCATTTGTCTTTTGCTTTTATTATCTATCTCTTTTGGGGACTTACGCTCACTACTTTTGTGGGGATGGATGCTTGGAAAGCAGTTATTGTTCATCTTCTCCATCAGTTCTGATGCTGGATATGCCTGTCTTTTTGAAGTCTTTCAGAGTCTGTGCTGGGAATGCATTTCTTTTCCTAGTGTTGAGAGATTTATATTTTTAATGGGTATTTGTTTTATCTACCACATGCTAGATTTATTCACTTGATAATCTTAATCTCTAGCAACGCAGGCTGTCTTCTCATGTCCTGATCTAGCACGCAGGGATTTTACTCATTTAACAGTTTGGCTTTTAGATCAGATAGCCGCTAGAGGTGAATCCTGCAGTGTGCCGAGTATGCTCATTACCACTGGAACTGAGAGCAGCAGTAACTTGCAGGGAGCCTGCAGCATCTTTCAGGACTGTGCTCTTAGAAGCTTTCTTTACACATTAAGTATATGAATAAGTTACTGTGTGGTGCACGTCTTTCCTTCCTAGACCATATCCTTCTTTAATATGATTTCTCTCTGATAAGTGAGGCTTCTTCATGAAATTTTTGCAATGACTGCCTGTGCTTAGTTACCTCTTCTGGGTGTCTTAGGAGTTCTTTTTTATGTCCATCTTCTCTGGTACGAAACAAAGTCATCCTTCCTTCTTCAAAGTGTGCTTTGTTAAAGTTAGTTGGAAAATGAGGGGGAAAAGCAAACAAAAATACTTTCATGAAGTGACACTTCTACTTCAGCACAGTACAATAAACACAGTATCATTGTCTCCGAACGCAAGACATTAACATTTCTTTCTATCTACAGCAGAAAAAACAACAGGTCTTTTTCTTTTTCTTAAATACAGACGCTTCCAACTTACTACTACTTTAAAAAAAAACCCAACAACTTAATTCAGATCCTTTATCAGACAGCGTAGTATCTTCATTTCTTAAAAGTAGGTTTGGGATGTTATATTTGTTCCTGATAGGAATCATGGGGGCCAAAATTCTAGGTTTCGGAAGGAGGTTAATAATACATTTTCCTGATACAGTGCCTGGGATAGCAGGGGAATCCAGGGGTGCATCATATACCTACAAGGTGAAATGCAACAGCAGCCCCAGCAGTAGACAGTTCCTTGGCACAGCTGTGACTTTGGCAAGCCAAACACATTCATGGCACTGACAGCGTAAACATTTTGTGGCAACTGTGCAAAGCAGGCAGCCAATTATTTTACTAATGATTGCTTCTCAGTGTTCTCCTCCTTCATCTGCCCTAGAGAGGAAAACTTTATTCCCTGTACTCTATCCTCTTGGATAATGGCATAAATGGATTCTTTCTGTAAAAATGTAGTGCTAACACTGCAGTAGTCTGTGCTCTGTGGGACTCAGCTATGTAATTACGTTCCTCCTCTGAGTTCCCTCCTTTTCCAGACTTTATTTGTAGATCCCGTCTGTGACTGTGCTAACTGTAGCAGGAAAAATCTGAGAGCTTGCATCTCTGCTGACTCCTCTCTGAGCTGTTCAACTGCTTCCTGTTAACCAAAGGGATAGAAGAGTTCCTGATGCTTCCAGAGCATTTCCAAAATTCTCTTCCTGGTGATGCTCTTCATGAGGACTTTGCTCTAAGCAGGTGATCTTCTGCTGACTCGTTTGCACAGCTGGTCCAGGTTGACTCCAGTAGTTTCAACTGAGGAACATAAAAAATCGGTTGTGCCCATTAAATTCTCAGAGCAGTCAGGCCCATGGGGAAGTTTAGGGTTATAACAGTGTATATACGCAAACACAAAGAAAGAAAATGTTTGGTACAATATGTGGGTACGTCAAGAACAGAGTGGTAATTCTTCCTGCTTGAAGGTATGTTCTTGATGCAGTGAGCTGAAGGTTACTTAGGAGGAGTAGCATAGCAGGAATCCCAACTTAAAAAGCTGGTTTTGGTTTTGGAAGCCCAGGGTTCATCTCTGTTTAGTGAATCCTGTAGGTGAATCCGAGTGTTGTGTTTGTACTAAGTTAACTCAGCCAGTTTCTGGATAGCAGATGCCTGCTGGAAATATTCCCAGCTTCCTCAGCAGTCATCTAGTACTGTCGTCTTAACAGAATCTTGGAAGATTTCTAGGCAATATGACCATGGCTTCACTCTGACCTTAATTCTGATAAATACAATGATAAATACGAATTGAGCTCCATCCTGCTGGTACTAGATCGCTACCAGCTTCTGAGCTTCCTAGATTAAAGCTAGCTGGAGTGTTCAGCAGTGAAAAGGTAACTTCAGATACCGTCCTCCTGCATCAGTTTTAAAAGGAGAGGGGTATAGCTTCCTAATTGAAGACTGTCCCCTACCTCACCACTGTTGTCAGCTATGGAATCCAATACAGCACTTTCATCTAGTGACAATGATGAAATGGTTATTAAATACAATAGAAATCATTCAGGCCCCTTTTCATTAAAAGCTTCCCTCTTAACTCTGGCTTTCTATGTTCTTGGAAGAGAGCTGGCCAGAAATACAGAACTAGGGAGAGAAATGCTCCCCTACTTTGTTGTTTTGGGGGGACAGGGCTTTCAAGCACACAAAGGTAGGCATTCGCTTCTAAAGCAAAGGATTGATATATTACCATCTAAATCTTAATCTTGAGAGGTTGGGGTGCCTCTCCTCCCAGCTTGGGCACAGGGCTTTTGAACAATTATCTAAGTGGATTAAACTGTGTGGAAATGTCATCTTTTGGGTACTCATCATGGAATAAAGCACCAAACATTTGAGAAATAACCATTATTTTGCATATAACACAAGCCAGAGAAAGAGTGTGAAAAAATGTCAGTGCCCTTCTATTAGCCAGCTCTTTTGAATACAAACAAAATATTAATTTAAATCAACTGAAAGGCATTAAAAACTTGATGTTCTCTTTGCCCCAGAAGCACTCTGCTGATAAGAAACAAATTAAAAATGCAGAGTTTTTAAATAGCAAAAATGCTGCATAGTTCAAATGAAGTTGGTCTTTTTATGTATAGCATTTTGGACTAAAAAAAAAATATTAAATGCACATAAAAATGATTACTGTAAATGGTGAAGACATCAAAGTTTGGCATCAAAGTTAAATGAAAGCACTTGGAAGTCTGTTTGTTTGATCTGTACATAAATAAGCTTACAAAGAAGCCAGGGCTTTTTTACACAGCCGGAACTGGATAGCCAGTTCAAATTCCCCTGCATCCCAGGGATTCCCAAACTAGGTTAGATCCAAACATGGTCATTATTTTTTGTTGGTTATTTTTTTGCATTTGCCCAGCACGCTTCTATGCCAATGCACCAGGGAAGATGAGTTGGCAGAAGACAAGTCACAGGCTCTTATAAAATGCTTTTGAGTTCATATGGAGAGTGGACAAACTCTAGGATACTGAAATAAAAGCCTCCTCCTTCTTCTAGACTGGGAGCAAGGGATATCAAAATGAAGGTGAATTGATGAGTCCTCAACCTCATTGCAACCAAGGCTTGTATAGTCAACTGTAGTCCTCTTGGTTGTGTTTCACCACCAAAGATCCGTTCCTGGCTTGGCAAGAAGGTGTGGATTAGGAATATGGGTCAGAGCTATGTTAATATATCAGCTGAGGATCTACTACAGAACTGAGCTACGCTAATGTTCAATTCATTTCAGTTCGCTTTTAGAAAAAAAAACCCACACCTTGAAATGTGGAATCTGTAAGAAAAAATGGGACTTGACTTCTTTAGTGCCTTTCGCCAAAAGACCCCACTGTGCTTTACAGTGATTAACTCTTAGAGGAATCTGCATGATGCAGAGGAATTACTCTGAGCTCTGGGAGCTCTTTTGGTATAGTGCAAATGTAAGACCTTTATCTACAGAGAGCCAAGCTTCAGCTCATTTAGTTTGAGAGCTGGAAGTTGTAAGCAACTAGAAGAAAGATTTCAAAGAAAACCACCTTGGCTCCTGTGACTTCTGTTTAGTGGCCTGAACCTTTTAGGATCAACAGACTTTCAACACTTAAGGGTGCACGACAGTCAGTAAAACATGCTCTCAAAACCACTACAAATTTAGCCTGTTCCGTTTGGCCTGTAATCACGGCCTCTCTAAGCACAGACCTTTCCCAATAACCTAAGCTGGAGCTGCGTATGCCCCTGTGGTCCAAAGGAAGGTGTTCTGTTTTAAGAGCAACCTGAAAGGCCATACTTTACCCGACACGGGAGAACATGCTGCTGCTTCACCCTGGCCTCTGTTCGTAGCTGTGGAGTTAAACGTCCCTGGGAAGGCAGACTATCTCAGGAGGCACATCAGAGCCTGTGCCTTTGGAGATGATGACTTCAAGGCCTCTTCTGGGACTGCTGTATGAGGTCACTTGCAGGGCAACCAGCAAGGCAAGTCTTAGTGGAGGACTTGCCCTTCAAAAATTAAGCCACAGCCTCAGGGTGTGTGCTTCTGACTTATAAAGGTATTATTTTCCCCCACTGAGAAAGTAAAAATTGTTCTCCCCCCATGTTTTCTTCCATTAAACAGTTCCACAACACATGTCCCCAAAGCCAATGCATTATCTTTGTTCAGGTGGAGTTTCTTTTTCTTACTGGGAAACTTCCCCTGCCAATGCTAGAAGGAGAAACCTGGTCTCCAGGTCACTTTTCTGTTTTCTTGCTGTGAGTGGGAGTGCAGGAAAGATGCTCTTTATGAAAATAGCAATTTTTCAAGTGAGAGAAATAATAAAAAGCCTCCCCTGCAACGAAAACACAGCCTGCATCCTCCCAGAGGGGTGGCAGCTGAGGTGGCAGGCTGCAGTTTGGCACTGTGGTCTGCCCTTCGGGCAACACGCCGCTTCTTCTGCGGTGAGCCCAAATTTCACTGGAGCCCTGCGAGAGGATGGCTGTGCTCGCTAGGGTGGGTGGTAGGGATGTGGTCAACCCCCCTGTTGCAGCATGACGCTGAGGCCACTGGGCTTACCTTCTCTGGATATTTAAGTCAGCTTTTCAATCTGCTTTCCTGGCTCTTGCAGGTGTGTTTATTGTAGTTGCCACTGAACAACGTCTGGTTTATTTTAGGTTTGTGCAGGCTACTGTATTCTCCATTGCTTCCATTTAGCACTAAGTTGAATTTCATGGGGGCCTGCAAAGCATCCCAAGGGAGGGCTGAAGGAAGGAGCCTGCAGAAACGGACAGTGTTGGTATGCCACTGTGCTTAAAGTAAAATCGGTCTCGGCGTAGAAGTGGATAGCAGGCTATCAGTGCATGGCAAGCTGTTTTTCAGGTACGAAATTAGCTCAGAAATTCGCATGGTTCTGCTTTGTGGGCAAGAGGAAAAACCAGGAGAACTCAATGTTATCGCCTGCATCTCCCTTACCTGGGAGAGCTTCTCTGCAAGTGCAACAAATCTGTTTTCCTATGAATGCAAGAGAGCTCTTGAAATAATCTCAATTCAGTCCCTCTTGTTATTTTTAATGGATTCCAGGATGAGCTGGTTGCTACGTATAGCTTTTTTACATACAAATTTGGGTTTAAACCCAGCTAAATATTTAGTCCAATTAAAAGCAAAGTCTCTGCTAAAACAAAGGCAAGGGGAACAGTGGGGAAGGCTTTCATGTAAATGAGCAAAACAACAAAAACAGGAGGACTGAATGTTTGTTATTCATACATATTCTTAGAGGTAATTATTGTGATTTCATTTCTAAAAACTGACCGCTTTAAGAAGAAATGATTGTATTCTAATAAGTACTTGTTTATTAAACTTGCAGTTACTGAAGTTGAATATGAATTATTAAAATGTCTGTGAGGGGCAGGGTTGTTTTTCTTTTGCCAGGTGTCTGTGAAAAATAAAAACAACAGGAGAACATGCAGCAAAGCAGGAGAGGCAAAATGTAAGGCAAAAACTGGCCCTGGATCAATGGTCCCATCCTGCTGGCCACGAGACAGGATTGCCAAAGTCTGCCAGCAAAGCCAGAGCTCTGAACCCCCGTCACCTGCAGGACAGCCCCTTCCCTGGGCTGTGGGGAAGGGTCTGCACTGCCCAAGGAAGCAAGGTGACAGTCTACTGCTCTCATCAACTTGTGAAAGCCGAGGCATATTTTTCTCTTGAGAAATAAGGGGAAATTTGGGGGGGGAATGAGAATGCCAGGAGGGCAAAAGTAACAGCGGGTGGGTTGCAGCACATGACAAAGAAGAAGGAAAGAAAAGGGGGTGGTCTGTGAGGACAGGTAGCATCTGCCTATCTATAAGGGACATGGTCTACCCCGCAATTCCCAAGTACTGAAAGGGTTCTGGCAGGGAAGTAAGAACAGAGCAAGGGAAGCCTGGAGAACTCCATAGATTTAGCATTGTAAGAGGTTAATGGCTTGGCCCAGAAAATGCAAGGAGGTTTATGTGATGGCTTTTACATATTCTGGCAATAAATGCAATGTGAAGATGTTTCCTCCATTTGCTCTAAGCCTTTGACTTTACTCTGTCGCTATGGGAAACTCACTGTACATAAAAGAAAAGAGAGGATGTGAATTTCTGTTGCAAAATATTTGTGGTTTTCTTTGGCACAGTTTACTACAGAAAGGAAGCTTATGCCTTTGCACTCTGTCCATCTCCCAGTGTCAGGACCTGTTGACCGGTTTGACAGATGAGAACAAGTGTGGAAGAGAATGAAGTTTATAGAAAATCACTGACAGGTAGAGAAAAGATCCTATAAGCACCTGAAAAAGAAAAGCTGTGATGACCTCCAGAAAAGAGACCTTGTCCTGGTCCTTCTCCAGGAAAACTTTCAACTGGAGTTCACATCTTCCTAGAGCATGAAGTCCATCAGGCACTCGACACAAGCCAGTAGAAAATCAAGCTACATTTTTTCTTTTTGTGCTAATGTGGGTGAATTCTGGAGAACTATGGAACTGAAATGTTCTGAACAGGTGATCCACCTGATTTCAGTGAGACGTCCTATGCTTAAAATCAGCTCTCATTTGAATAGCACCTACGCAATTGCAGTCTTTAATTTCCCCCTGATTCCTGGGAGTTTGCTGCGTGGTTGTAAGTTTTGTCTAAGAGAAATGTAAGTCAAATGATTCTTCTTTAAGCCCAACAACCTGCTGGGTGACAGAACACAGGTACACTCATATACATATTTTTGATTGCTGGTTATTCATATCTATTCATATATTCATATATACATGTGAGGTGATGTAGGCATATTGCTTTTTTAGCTGAGTTTCCTGCTGCACAGTCCTGCTTCTGTCAGAGTCTCCCAGTAGAAAAACATGCTGTGGCCCAGTGATGTCTGCACGTTACTGTTTTCTTCACGGTGCTCATATTCTTAACATTTATAATTCAAACATCTTCAGAAAGAAGTGACAGTTTCTCTTCCACAAAATAAAAAGCAAAAATGACTTGTGTTAATTATTCCTTCTCGCTTCCTCGCTTACCAGGTCATATATTACTCCAAGGCTTTTAGTGCTTTGGGCCAAAAAGGGTCATTACAGCAAGCAGCCTAATGACCTGACCGAAAAAATGTAAGTGAGGGGGAATGAGTCCTTCTCTGCTGAGCTCTCTGAAGTCGTTAATGGATGCCTTGGGAATTCTACAAAGCAACAGCTCAGAAAACAAACAGAATTGTTCAGTGTTGGATATCACTCTCGTGACATCTATGCTATTACAAAGATTTACAGCTGGAATAATTCGATCTGGGTTTTTCTCTTTCCCCCATTGACTCACATTTTGGAAGGCAGTCAGACCCTGAGAGTTGGGTTTTGCATAATTGAAGCACCAGAACATATTAAGTGGAACGACTAATGGGGACGAAGCTTTTCCCTTCCTTCCAGACTGGGTTATCAATTATGAATTAGCGGCAATCTAAGATCAAAGGGGTTCCATTTTTTGCAGCTGAATTTGAGGATTTTGGAACTGAACAGATGAAATGCAGTTAATGACTTATTTCAGGAAGGCAGAGACAGGAGATAACTGGCAGGGGTGGAGTTAAGTGTTTGCTTTAATATGTTTCTGCACATGGACGTACATTCTCAAATGTAAAGCTGGGCTCTGAGATCAAGTTACTCATACAAAATGATGCTGTTAGTTCCCCTTGTGGGGCACGGCAGATGGGAATCTGATCTGTAGTATTTTTCTTAACGCTGTATATGACCTAGTTATTGAGACATACTATGAAACATGTTAGGGTTACCATGTATTTGTTACACAAAAGGCGGTTTTGCATTAGTACAGCAAGTTCCATTGCTGAGAAGAAAATACATCTCTCCAGCAAGAAGCGTTCAACACATTTTTAAAACTAAAAATTATGAGCGTTTTAATTTAAAAGTGGCTACAACCTAATGGAAGGACATTGAAAAAAGCAGTCCAAGGCAGGACTTAGCTACGTGCTCCCTGAAGCAGCAAACAGTAAAACAGTTTATGATTCAAGATAGTAGATGGTGCCACAAGGATCTGGGAAGCCTTAGGGAACAAATGGTAACCTGCTGCGATTTCTGCCGGGAAAGTGCATGAACACCGGGCACAGCAGACAGGCGCATCAGGTGCCTATTTAAAAGCCGTTTCTCCTTGAAATCCTCTGGTTCTGAGTAAGCAGTTCCCAGGTCAAACCAGGTGAAAAGTGTTTGTGATTAGGCCCGAGAGCTTCTCCCCAGAGCTGCCCCGCCGCAGGGAGGTAACGGGGGAGCCGTGCCGCGGGGCTGTGTCACCTGCTGGGCTGGCGGGGAGAGGGCACCGGCCCCGGCGCTTCCCTGCAGCTAGAGGAGAGGAATTTCTTAACCCTGCGGCTCGAAGGCAGCGGGAGCCTGCAAAGCAGCTTCCCAAGGGGTCCTGGCTGCCCTGGCAAAAGTGAGTGGCGGGTGTAATAACACCCCTGAATTCACAGAGGGGAATATTTGGGAGGGTGAGAGGAGGGGGCTCGGCTGGGCTGCTGCTGGGCTCTGGGACCAGCCCTGGGGAGGTGAAGCCTCTGTGGCTGCCCAGCCTCTCTGTTTGTTTTAGCGCTGGGACTGGCTATCGGCTCTCGCTTCAAAAATACAGCAGAAAAAGTCAATTATATGGTATGCTTTTAAGTAAAATACTTTTTTTTTTTTTTGGCCTCAAAGTCATCATTTTTAATAGGATGTTAGGTAAATTTCATGCTACGTACTACTTACTTTGTTTGGGTAATGCCTCGCAAGTAGGATTTTAGATTAATTTAATTTTAATTGTTTCTTATTTTGTTTGGATAATGCCTCATAGTAAGACTTTTGAAATGAATGTGAACCTATTACTAAATTATAATGGAGCAATTATGAAAATAATGAATTTATTATCACAACTGCTGTTAGAATAAGAAGGAAGGAGATTCTAATGACTCACCTCTGCTGATATATCAGAAGAAAATATGGTTTGGAGTACTAAATTTTATATTCAGTTTAACATTTGGGGAGAAACTTTCAGAACTTCACATTTACCTGAAATGTGAAATGAATAGTTACTGTGGAACAAAAAAACTTTTCTAATCAGGCTGAATGGAGAGGCCAACCTAATAAAACCTGCTTCAGCTTTTATTCAGAAATTGTTTTTTTTTTTTCTTTTGTCTTGAGGTCTTCAAACACTTTTTTTTATGAGGCTCTTTAATGAAAAATGCTTTCCCCTCCGCCTTAAACTTTGCTTTTCATTGGAGCAAGCTCTGACTTTGGGAAGTTGTGTCCTGTTGCTCCGAGTTGCACAAACCTTTGGTGTCTGTGGTTGTAACGATGAGCACCTGGAGATGAGAATGTCTCCCTCTACAAAACAGCAAGGAATCTGTTTAAATCAGTGGTTTAAATGAAAAGATTTCTTTCTCTGGGTCAGTGTCTGCACTTCTTCGCATGTTGTTCATGTTTCTCCAAGGGCTTCTCTACTTCCTGAGACAAATTTTATTCGGATATTTGACAATTTGTAATCTTTGTAAGAGACAATAGAAGGCATGACCTAGGCATGGTCTTTTAGAAAAACAACATAAAACAATTGTTACAGGGAAAAGACACAGATAGGACTCAGCCCTTGTTTAAAACTCTGGGCTAAAGTTGTCCCTGATGACTCCATGGTGTAAAGTTTGCTTCTTTAAAGGATCTTCTTGTGGCAGCAGAGCTATTGCTTAGGAAGTCACTGCTCTGTCTGGAGAGGGGTGCTAACTGGTGCACTGAAAAGGGGGACAGCGGTAACTGTGATGTGTTACTGATTTGGTATCTGATGGTTTGTCTGCTCCAGAAACGGGCAGCTCTGCCCTCTCGCCTCTGGTGTGTAAGTGGTTCAGCCCTTTGGGTCCAACCAGTTAGAGGAGGGTGTGGAGATGGGGAATCTGTAGCTCAGGGGATCTTGTTTAAGAAGAAGGAGAAAAGATCTCCATGGTACCCAGGTTTTCACGAATCTGCCTGGGTTCATTGGTTTGAGTATCGTGGGGTGGAAGGGGAGCATCCCTCGCCCCTCAGGAAGGGAGGATCCAGCTAAGGCAAGAAAATAAATTGTACAGTCCCTCTCAGGTTCACGTGGAAGGCTGCTAGTCGCTTTCCTCCTGGCAGTGTAATTCTTAATGCTTTTGTAAAGGGTCCTCTTCAGTGGTTTTTGGGCTTTGATCCTAGATGCAGGCTCCCTGTGCAGAGGGAGCCCTGTGAACCTCCTTGCTGCTGTCCTCTTCACCCAGCCTGGGCTGGAGGTAGAGGGATGCTGTTCTTCATGGGGCCTGATCCAGGGGCTTCTGCAGGTGAAAACATGTCCTCGCAAAGCACGAGCAAAGCCGTTGCACTCGGTGGGCTGCAGGGTTGGGGGCTGGTCTGGGGAGTTAAAACCCCTTCCTTATGTCTGCCATCTCTGTACAGCTCTGCATCCTCTGGGCTTTTCCCTTGTGCTGCCAGAACATGCAGCAATTTCATTCCCCGGAGCGTGCCAGCGATGTGAGCGAGTAGGTCCTATCCCCTCTGTTTGCTGTTTGTTTTATTTGGTGTGTTGTTAACCTTTACTCAGTGCACTTATTTACTTCAGGTTTTAATAGTGTGATAAGGTCACAACAAATTTAGTGGGAGGCATTTTAAGCACTTGCAGCAATAAATCACAGCGTACATCACCCTTGTGCGGTTTATCCAGAACCAGAGAAATCCAATTTGGTCCATAATATGAAGGCCAAATAAAGCCAGTTATAATAGCTTTGACGTATGGCTCTGAAAGAACCTGCCCACTTCTCCTCTATAAATTAACAGCTATTTTGCAGAGCTGACAAGTAGCTGATATTCTTGGAGCTGGTCCTATTTGTGGCTTTTCCCCCCCCTCTTTCATTCCAGCCTCTTGATCTTTCCCTTTAGAAAACCCAAAGAGAAGAAAAAGCAGTCTGTTCTCTGATGTGGTTTTTAAAACACTGGTGGTATGGACACATCTCACAAGTGCAATGAACTTGCTGGTAGTGCACAAAACCCTAAAACCGCAGGGACTCATCTCTGCAGGAATATGTTCTTATCTATTCTTTTATACACTGAAATTTTTTTTTCTTAGACAAGACAGCCTTTGCAGGTAGGATCAAACCATCTTGCAGGTCATCCTAAGAGCTGCAAGGTCCTAGTGACCAGAAATGAATAGCAGCAAGCTCCATTCAAGAGCTGTAGATAAAGCACAAGGGAATACGTCGTGGGCCACTAAACTGCGCTGGCCGGGAAATGGGCTTGATAACCTGGCATATATATCCCGCTTTAATTCCTGTTGGTTTATGGCCCCTGCAGTACAGCGGGAGCCCTGCCGGTCGTCTGACCTTACCCCTGCCTTCAGTCCAGCAAAATTGAAAGGGTGTTTGAGGGGGGAGGGAAGAGGGGGAAGAAGGGATTAGTTGCAGGCAGTAGCGTTGGACTCCTGAACTCTCTAAATGACCCAAAAGGAGATTGATTTTGCTGATGTGTAAAGCCTAGCAACAGCCTGGTTTTAAGCGAACATTAAAAATTAAATGCCAGTTTCCATGTTATTAAAGGTGGAATAAAAAACATTGCGCCTTACTACGTTCAGAGCAAGAAAAAGATGGAGACTTTACAGAGCTCAGCAATGCCACGACTGTGAAGTGCAAAAGCAGCCTGAGGAGGAAGGATGACCGTCTCCTCGGGTTTCTCCTTCATCTGGGTAGTGAGGGACGAAAAAACACTCTCTCTGAGTGAGAGACAGTGCTGTGCTATCTGCCAAACTTGCCAGAGAGCAGTGCCCGGCTGGGCTGTGTGATGCTCGAACACAGCCTCCATAAAAACGGGCAAGTTGGGTTTTGCCAGGCACTGCTGCCTCTCGCTCGGTCAAGTTCTCCCTGCAAGAGCGACTCCCTGAGTGATAGATTAAAAAGCAGCAAGAGCTCACCAAAATCTGGATGATTTACCTAATCACCTTTACATCTTGTATGTAAATTATGTCATTATGTTTAGGTAAATAAAACCTTGTCATTATGGAAGAATGGAGGGACTGGATGAATTTTTGTGGGGGGCAGATTTCCCTCTCGCCACCACAGGGGTGTTTTGAGTACATGTAACCATTGCTGGTTCCACCGTTTTAATTTTGAGTCCTTGCCTGGTGTCTTTCTGAAGACTGCAGCTCCTAGAAATGTCTGATCTGTTTGTTTTTTAAAGGCATGAGCCTCTTGCCTTCATCTGCATAGGTGGATCATGAATATCGGACCTGTCTGCATCAGGCTGGGAGGAAAGGCAAACTTCTTTTTTTTGTCATGAAACCCTAGGACCTTTATCGCGGTACGTGTGCTTTTGGAGCGGTGGGGCTGAGAATACTGAATGGACGAACAGCTGATGCGCAGGACCTGTAACCTGATGGAGGTCCCTATGGTAGAACATGGCAGCGGTTAGTCCCTGCTGTGAAACTTGGGGAACAGGAGGCAGAGGTTTAATGGAGCTGCAGCCTACCGTAGGTGCAAACTCTACAGCTGTCACTGGCAAAGAACAGACGAGAGTAGCAGAGCCACTGGGAAATCGGGCACTTGCCTTCAAATGGGGTCTGCACCTCCACCCAAAGCACTGGGCACCAGCCGCGATCGCTCTGCCACAGACTGAAAGCTGCAGCTCCAGAGCATTTTGCATGCAGAATAGTCTCTCTCCGTCTTTAATGCCTAGCTATTCTGATCATCCTCTCTTAATTTTTTGCTGACTAACTACATCCATAACTTCTTTGCTCTAGTAAAAATCTGCTTAATGCACAGGCATGTTGTAAAGTCAAACTGCAGTTCCAACATGCCTAATCCTAAAAGAAGCATTTGTTCAAAAAAAGATCCATTTCCCTAGGAAATGTGCTTTGATTTGTGAAACAGAAAATGTATTCATTTAACTGAGCCATTCATGTGACAGGTCACTATTTCACCCTTTTGGTGCAGTAAAAGTTTATTCTTTTAATAGGTTTATTGCTTTTTGGTTATTCGTTTCCAAAGGACTCACTTGAGTGCTGCAGCTCTGATCTCGAGTACAGAAAATTAATTCTTTTTATGGTAGTCTATTCCTTTCACAAGTCCTCATTTTAAGTGCAGCTCAACTGTATTACAAATAACAGTATGTGGTGCTAGAGGGAGTACCAAGCCTCTAATTTAATGTTGTACTAGAGGCCTTATAATGTCAGCGCTGCCAAATCGAGCTTTTCTCTTTTGAGCCCTCCTCTGTGTCCCAAGGGGAGTCGCGAGATGCCGGGCTGGCTGCTGTCAATGTGTGTGGATGCTGCTGGGTGGCTGCGTTCATTCTTCTGGCTTTGGATTTTCTGGTCCTGAGCCTCATGATAAAAATGAACGTCCAGAATGAACACTTGTCTTAAGGCTCTGTAATAAATAGGAAAGCACTGTGTGTGGAAATCATCTGTTAATGCCAGGGTTTCGTGCTGAGATACTCTGCTGTGAAGGCACCAGAACCCAGGAGATATCCTAAAGTCCCTCTGCTGATGTGGATGTGGTCCCTGGCAGCCCTGCTCTGGGGACCGCAGCAGGCTTCGCCCAGGGCTTCGGGAGAGGTCGCCCTCGGAGTTTCCAAGGCCAGACTTGGGAATGGTGCTGTGTGTGCCGTTCCCTTTGCTTCTACTCCTCCATTTGGTGCTTTGAGAGAGTTTGAGGGATAAAACCTTACAAATCTTGTTTCAGTACCTGTAGAATAGATTTAAATGGGAATGATAGTCTTGCCAGTTATAACAGAAAATGACTCACATTTGGGGGTGGGGTTAAAACCACTCAGCGTCTCGCAGTGGCACCAGAATCCACCTTTTAATTCATCTCTAGGGTGAATCAAAGCTCTGGAGAGGTCTTTTTTACTGCTTCATTTTCTGCAGAACTATTCCATCTTCATTTCCGTTTCCTCTGGCTAATTTCCTCTGGGTAGGTTTCCTCTCCGTCACTGACAGAAGATGACCTAGGTCTGGTGCATCTTTTCTGGAGAGAGCAGCCGAGCTGATTCTACTTATTCTCCGTGCCATTTAAAGCCAGGCATCGTTCAGAAGGCTCAAACTCTGGGCCCTTGAGGGTAAATCCCAAGCTCTGAGATGCATCTTTACTGTTGTGTTTCGTGCTTTACGGACTGAAGTGCCCGTCAGTGAGCTGTGGGGATGAGATGATACTCTCCACCTCGCTTCAGCATGCTGACAAGGCACTAAACGTTAAATGTCGACTGGCTCAATTTCATTTTGCTTGTGTCACGCTGGTATCTCACCCCAGGTGAAATCGGAGCCCCCATTTATTTTTCTATATGTACTTACAGTGAGCAGTGCTTTGGCCTGCAGGAAAAGATGATCTGGGTAGCCAAGACAGAGGGCAAAAAATGAAATATGTACCCTTTTCTGTAGGGAATTGAAGGCGGAGAGAGAAGAGGAGCAGCCTTCCCTAGGGAGCTTGCTGGAAGCCCTAGCAATGACTTCGAGGCTGCTCCGGACGTCGGTGGCAGCGCAGGAAGCGCGTGCGATGCTCCTGGGTGGAGGTCTGTGGCTCTTCCCTTGGCTGGGGGGCGTGGAAAATTGAATTAAATTGTCTGAACAGCACAGGCTTTACTTTTGAAACAACTCTTTCTTATTATGTACTTTGGTACTATTTCTGCATTGTCAGCACTAAAGTTCCCAGATTTTTGACGCAGGATTCGAATGCCGTGTTCCTGCTTGTGGGGCTGGTGGTCAGGGGCTGGTGAGCTGCGGTGGGAGCACGTGGAACTGGAGGCGATGCTCAACGAACGAGGAGAACGGCACAATTTCAGGATGTCATTTGTAATTATGCTTGTAATTGTTACCTTGCTTTGAAAGACTTTGTGAAAGTGTGGACATATGGACTCCCTCAGCATTGAGTTGTTTTCAAGAGGCATACTGTGAGTGGGTGAGTGGTTGATAGGATAGAAATAAGGAAACCAGAATTCTCCCAAATGGTGAATCACTTATGGTTCTCTCATTAACAGAAGGTCTCCCTTTCAAGGTGACTTCATTAATTGGGGCCTTTATCATCTCTTGCATCACAGAGGAAAGTGAAAAGATATCAGCAATTGTGCGTGGCCCTGGCTACAGAAGAAACAGACAGCTACCGTCTGCAAAATTGAGCACTTTCCATCAAAATTTAATTAAATTAGCCGAGATTCCACAAGTAATACAGCTAGATCCCCCCGGTACCTCCCAAGAGAAGCACATTCTAAGTCAAGTGCACCCAGAGACCATATTTGGAAATGAGGCAATTATTAGTTTAATTTGGTCATCAAATTAATTTTACAGAAGAAGAAAATGCCAGCCACTGGAGGAGGTGGCAGTGGTGTGTAGCACGCAGCCTGCTCCGACGGGACTGTGGTGGAGGCAGCGAGAGGACAGACTGACCACGCTGTCTGACCGCTGACAGCATCCCCAGACCCCCCTTAGCTAGAAGCAGCCCGCTCGTCTGTCCTGTCCAGGTGGGGTTTTTATTCTGCCCTCAGCACGATAGCAGCGAAGAGGCACAATCGAGGGGCAGCTTCCTTGGCTGCCGCAGCTCCTGTATCGCATGAGCTCCAGAGAGCACGGAGAGGTTAAGACTGGGAACTGGCCAGGGCTCCTAGACAACAACTCGCTCATCAGCCACTGAAGAGGAGTAGTCACGACCCGAAATTAGAGCCTGATAGTAGATAGTTTGACTACAGCCCTAAGCACCGCCATGAAATGCATTAAGTGACCTGTCGCATGCAGTTTGCTGTTTTGCTCATCCTCTGCCCTGGAGACAACCGTGTGCGCAATGAGTTATTTGCAGTGGTAGGAATTTTTTAAATAACCATACACCCTCCTGTTTGCTGGAGAAAGCAAACTGAGATGTGGAGATAGTGGCAGCAGAGAGTGTGGTGATGGTCCTTTAATCACACAGAAGCTGCTTTACTTCATGGGCTCTGACCAGTTCCTGAGAAGACACTGTCTTCTGTGCCTAGCCCAACAAAATAAATGTGCTTTCCATAAAGCTTGTTGGCTGTCCCACCAAAACCAATGTGACTGCTAAGGTAGTTACAGATGGTGCAGGCTTGCCCATGCCTCGGTCTTTAACCACTTGCTTGCCAGAACTCTTGGAAGAGCCATTCGTGCGTAAGGTGTGCTTGCTTGTTTGTTTTTAAAAGTTTGTTCACTCTAGAACTCAAATATGACTTTAAAAAACAATCACAGATACTTCATTGACCCCAGTAGGGTATCTGTCTTTCTGCAAAACAGTGACAGTCTGACAGATGCAAAAAGTACTGGTATAGGTAAAAGAGATTCTTGAATTATTTAAAATCAATATAAATATTTTAGCCCACAAATTACTAGAATAAGGGGAGGCCATGCTCCCTGCAATTGTTTTCTTCCAGCTAAAGATTTCTGGGTTTACTAGTTATTTTGTTAGAGAGAACAGTCATCCTTGGAGACTTTTTGATAGGTACAGAAACACATGTACAATATGCACATATTTGCACATATGCAAACCTTTTTCTTTCTTTTTTTTTTTGCTGGCTTGTTCTGCATCTCATTCTTTTATAGGAATCAGAACTGGGTTCCAATAGTTCCATTTCAGCATCCATATCAACTGCACTGCCTTCCTGAGAAGGTGCCTTTTATAGGCTCTTTGGGAGTGCTCATGTTTCCTAGCACCAGTGGATGTGCTTGTTCCATCTATACTCAGCTTGTTCTAATCTTGACTGATTTCCTGAGTTCCTTTACCTGCTGATGGACTGTCTCTATTTGATGCCCAAATGTTTCACAGTTGCTTTCCAGAAGGCATTTTGTTTTCTGCCTAGCACTTGCAGCTGTATTTTAGCATTAATGTTCGGTTCAAGTACTAGTTATATTCTGTTTCAGTCTGTCCAGTGTTGATTCCCACCCCTTCCCCCCCCCCCAAATGATTGCTTTGACTGATCTGCATTCCCCTTATATTTATGTCTCTATGCAGATTTCTCTGTGTGGTATGGTTGGTGGGTTACCTTCTTGAAATGCTTTCTGCCATGATGGTGTTTCTTGATATCTGGGCTCCAAGGATTAGACATATAGATGTGTAGCCCTACCTGACTTGCTATTTTTGCTGGACTGTTCACCTTGTTTGTAGCTACTTGGAGAGACAGCACAGTAACTCCATGTCATCAGCCAACTCTAGGACTTGTAGATGTCTCTTGGACTGCTGTAGGGTTCTGCTGCACCCCTCTGGGTTCCCTTTCTTTCTCCTGTCTCTGACAGTGCCTATGAGCAATGTAGGTCCAAGCAGAAAAACTCTGTCTGGCCAGTCACTCTTACGGTGTACTTGACATCTCAACACTTCGTTATGCTTTGGGGCAGAGAGGAAACCCTCAGCCTTTTCGAGTTAATGTTATGGGAGGTTTTGCACAATAAATGGACCATTACAAGAGAATTATTTAATAAACAGCTGGAATTCTCCTTTATTGCAAGGAATCTTATGCATCATGCAAGTCCTCAAAGTTGGGTGTAATTGGGTGACTCTAGGTTTTGTATTGGTTTTCTGTCTGGGATGGATTATACTCTTTTTGTGATGAAAATATCTGCTTTAAGAAACGATGCCACCTGAATTTGTTTTCCCTGACATTTGACAGTTGAGGGGTTTCTTTTTGCTGGTACACATAGATACTTCAGGTAACGTGACTTGAGATCTTTGGGTGATGGACAAAAATAAACTTCTCTTGTTTTGAATATTTTTAATTGGCTAAAGTAAAAGAAACCCAACGCCGTAGGCTTTCATTCACTGTTTCATGCATTAGGGAGAGTCTTAGATCCAGACCGGTAGTCAGAGATGTGATACTATGACTTTAGTGCGTTTGAAACTTTGAGTTAGGTAACCTTTCCTGTCCAGCACCTCGATCCAGGCTTGAAGTGAAATAAGACAGGAGGGAGCACCCGGAGGTAAATATTCAGTGCTCTATGTGGGGAGTTTAGCCATCCACATGATTGCTGTTAACAGTAATGATGGTTGTGAATTTACATCCTCATGCATCAGGTTGCACAATTACCTCTTTGGTGCTATTAGAGCATCTCTTGAGGTTCCCTCTTCACTTTTTGCGATCAGCCAGAGCACCTGCCTCTCCTCCAGAGCCCCCCGTGGGACCCACTTCACCGCTCTCTTCTAACAGGTCTCATTATCCGGGTTATTTCATCAGTACTTACCTTAAGGAGAAGATCTAAATAATCCTGGCAAGGCACAATAATAAAAACTGGAAGGGACGATAAAAAATAACTATAAACCAGTTTCTTCTTTGGTACCCAATATACAGAGCAAGGCCCTGTCAGGTTCTCTCACAACCTCCGCATGTGGTGGTGACTTCTGTAAGTCCTAAGTGGTGACTTCTGTATCTGCAGGATAATTTAGTTCTACTGGTAATTTAATTCTACTGATAATTTAGTTACCCGTATACAATTTGGTCACTCCAGCAGCAGGAACTGCTGGGGACTGCCAGGCTCTCCACCCAGGGGGTTAATCCATGCATCTGAGGTGACGAGTGGTGTCCATCAATTGATCTGTGCACAGCAGGCACGGATGCCTAGGGGCGTCTCTAGTGAAAGATATCCTTGCCCACGGCAGAGGGGTTGGACTAGATGATCTTTAAAGGTCCCTTCCAACCCAAACCATTCTGTGATCTCCAGCACTGTCCAAAATTCCCACTCCTGTAGCAGTCAGTGGCTTTGCTGTGAAGTGGTCCATTGCCTTTGGGCAGAGATCAGCTGGGGAGTTCCTGGACCACCCAGGGCTGTGCTGACTGAGTGCACACAGACAGTTATGTCATGTTGCTGCTTGAATTTCTTGCTTAAATCCAATTCTTACTTAAATGCCACAGAACTTGCCACAGACCCCAAGTTAGATTCTGGTTTCCATGTCTGTTCGGAAAGTGCAAGGAGCTTGTGGTGTGTCTACCTGGGAAGCTACAGCACCAGGCAGAAACCCCTTTGCTTGCTTTAAAGGCTGTAAAATAACATGGTGTGCTGCTCTGGCCTGACGCTTTGGTTCAGCATGGTTTCTTTTCTGGGTGAATTAACCTGTGTTGAACTTGATCATCTGCAGCTAGATGGTTTCAGGTCTTTGCCAAGTACCTCTGTTAAAATTCATCATTCATTGATACCGTTAGTCACTGCCCCCATGTAAGATTAACTGGTGGCTCTCGGTAGTCACTTAACCACAAGCGGGTAAGCCTTGTGCAGGGGAAATTGCTGAGTTGAATATGGATGGCAGGAGTTGATTCCTCCCTGTTTCCTTGCATTGCTGATCAGACCTGAAAGTCACTTGGGTTCTTCTTTAGTGAATTTGAATACCGTGGTGTCTGCACAGCCTCTGGTCAAAGGAGTAGAGTCATGGTGCTGTGGTGAAATAGATCGTAGAAAACATGTTCCATGGTTTCACGTAAGTTTTTTCTTTATTGTTGTTTTTCCCTTTTGCTGATTCTTTTCTCTTAGCCAGCACCAATGTGATAAGGTGTGGCACTTTAATGCTGCTAACAATGTTCTGAGCTTGCTGGTCTCACTGGGAAATATCAGTATTGCATCAAAAGCCACCTGGCATAGAAGAGGTGACCCGTGGACCCATCAATAGCTGTGGGGCTTGGTGATGCTTTGCATCCCACGGTTGAGCAGGGACCCAAGGAGTCAGCACATAAGCTTTGCTTTACCAGATGATTTCTCAAGCACCATTTAAGTCAGCCTTATTTTTGTTTCAACTTGTTGGTCAGACTCAGCGTGACCGCCACGGTCAGGTGATCTGATCTAGAAGGTATGCTTGAACGGTGCTGACAGTGTGCACGTTTGTGCTGAATTCAGAGCTTGGACCACAGGCACGATCCAATTTAGCCTTTGAGTTTTGTTACAGGTAATGTCCTTCAGTTTGGCTCTAGGTGTGATGAGAGAGAGCCTGTCTATAAGAAACTCTGGCAGTGGGAAGGGACTTTGGTTTTTGGGATGTCCAGGGCAGCTTCATGCTGGCTATGCTCTCCTTCACAGCATTGGAGCTAAATCATCTTTGGTGCAATCGGCTAAACCTGTTGGTGGTACACCACGAAGGGATCTGACCCCAGCTGCAGTTTTCTTGCCCGCTTAAGCGTGTTTACTTAGTTTTGCCAAAAAGATGGTGCATGAAAATTGCTTTTATTACCAGAAAAAGAAGTTTGCAATAAAACCTGTCTCCTTGGGTGCACTAATTCTATTTTACGAAGAAAGAACATATTGTTTTAATTAATCATATGAAAGCAAAATTAGCATGATTATGTGAAAGGTGCTGTAAATCATTCTGATCCACATCATTGAACAAAGAGCACTTAGTTATTCCAGAGTTGTTAAAGATTTTATCTACCCAAGTGAAAATTCAATTAGCACAAACCAGTCTCATATAAAACTAAGGATTCTGACTGCAGGAAAAACTTTGTGTGTGAATACTACCTTGTGCCAGTTTGATAAATTACTGTAATTAACTGTATCCCACGCAAGCTAAACAAAATTTACAGAAATGTTGTTTCACAAAAGGAATATCTTCTCTCTCGTTCTTTGGTAGACATTTGAACAGTCTCCACAACATTGTTCTGAACATCCTATTCTACATCAAGGTAAAAAAAAAAAAAAAATACTGCCAACAAATGCAGACAGCTCTGAAACTCATTGTTTTGTTTTTTTTTTTCCCCTCCTGCTGCATTAGAAACAGGCACTGCACTTAACATGTTTCAATTAAGCAACTTGAATTCAATTAGTTAACCCAAGACATTAGTAGCGATAGGCAAACTAAGAAAGAAATGAGATTGCTTAGAAAAAGAGCTGCGTTCCGTTCCTGGTCTAGCAGGGAGGCTTGCAGAGGTGTTAAAGAAAGGGGCAGAAATGGTGGGTACGGCAAGTTATGCCAGAATACATCATCTTAATGGAAAAATAGCTATACAAATAAATAGGCTTGTTCTTGGACATGTCTTTCCTCACCTGTTAATTACATTTGGCTGAATTCTCCTCCTGTAAGGAAAAACGGCTGTCAGTGTCTGCAGGGTCAGGCTCTGTGCTAGCACGAGTATGTGGTGACACATTGATACAGCTCCCTGGTTTGAGGCTGGTTTCTGTGTTATTCTCATCCTATGCTGCTCTTCATTTGTCTTGCAAAACACCTTATTAAGCAAATAGTAGGGGCCTGTTCTAGTGAGAGTAGTCAAGTAGAGCTGAAGTGGCAGTTTTAATATTCAGGGAGGGTTTCCTGACTTCTGTGTAGATGGGGTTAGGCAGAATATGCAGTGTCCCATAGCCAGATGTAACCGTTTTGGGGGAAGATTATCATTATTATCCCCAAAGATTCTACTCTGGGCAAACCCCAAAGGTATTGTAGAATAGTCTACTATGTTTGGACTGGACCAAGGAAGGCAGTCGTTCAGGGTCTTGAATGTAACTGCTACATGTTCTTGTTGGAAATGCGATTTTTCAAGCTAGGATCAGGTAGTGTCTGGTGCCCTTTCCTCGTCTTGTCTTGGGCGGTCTTTCTCACACAGAAACGGGAAAAACCATGATAAAATTGTGCAATCTGAAGAAAGAAAGGGATAATGAAAACCCCACCTTTCTTTGGATGCTTGGGTATGAAATGTGTCCTCTCTCTTATTTCAGTGGTTTGCTTTGGTTGGATTTTTGGGGTAGTTTTAACTTACTTTCAAATTTAACTTAATTGTCCAAATTTGGATCTGGAGATAGCTCCGTTTGCCAAAAGTGACACACATTAAGGGTCTTGGCCTATGCAGCGGTACCACACCAGGCTGTCTTGTGTGTCTGGCGTGTGTTCCTGGACTCCTAACCCTGCAACTAAACCCCATGGCAGATCTTGGCATGTGTTAATCAAAAGAGTGAGCTTTCTTGATGAGATCCTTGTGCACCATACCCATTGTATTGATCTCCCCATTTGATTCAGAGGTGGGGAAAAAAATCCTACGAACTGCAGAATTGCTGGCACTGCTTTTGTAGCACCTGGAAGTGTCTTGGACATCTCCCAAACATGTAATGACCTGGTCTGATTCTACTTCTATTGCAGCTTAAGCACTGGCAGTCCTGGGGTCAGATCCTCAGCTGGAAAAAATGAGCATTGCTCTGATTACAGTCAAAGATCTCTGCCAGTCAGCATCAGCTGAGGAGCTGGCTTCTGGTTTTTAAGGGAAAATGTGGGCAAATGTAACTGGTAGCAAATAGGGTACAAATGGCTGTAGATTTAGGCAAGGCAAGTAAAAGTGTGGCGGGGGAGTGAGGGGGAGAGGATGATACAAATGCTTGAAGCTACTGTCAATGCAATTTAGATTATTTAAGTGAAAACATTTACCCACAGCACAAGTGAAAGATCTGTCTGTGTGGCTAAAATTACATTTAAGCTGGTTCCCTCAGAGGTGAACAGGGAGGGAATTCCTTTTTCTACTTAAAAAAAAAGAAAAAATAAAGAAAAAACCAGAAATGAGCAAACCCCCATGCTGGCGAGGGGGTCGTTGGAATGTAACTGCTACACCCCCGGTACAACCCCCCACCCACAGCAGCTCTGCATCTCTTTCTGGAGCAAATTGCTGTTTCTCAGCAGCTCGCTTTCCCTCTCAGTTTAATTTCAAGTCTGTTGGATTTCAGGCTTCCTCCTTTTAATCCCCACTTTTTTCTTTAAACACAAATGGTCAACCCTTTTGGGGCAAGGTGGATTAGTGGAAGCGTTGTGTGCGTCGGCAGTGAGCGATCTCTCGGCATGGGGAAACCCCCAGCACGTTTCCCCCCGGTGCCAGATCAGCTCCGCCGGTCCCTGCCCGGTGAGGAACCGGGTCGGTGCTAATGTTGTTTCATTTTCTTTCTCCAAGATGGGCTCTGGCTGTGTTAGGTCCATGTGGCTCGGTATATTCAGTTTGTCATTCGTAAGCCTCCCTGCCTTTCAATAGCAGGATGATAGGGATGACGCTTTTACAGAGGTAAAGTGGGTCAGTTGTGGGGTTTTTCCCTCTTCAGATGTCAGCCTGCATTCCTCGCTAAGACAAAAGTTCATTTTATCCGAGTAACACTGGCTGGATTGAGAACCTAATCTGTTATCCTTTTGCTTCTTACTTAAACCCAGTGGCACCTCATGAAATAGGCGATTGTGCCACCGCCTGCCTTGCACATCCCAGGCTCACGGCAAAGTTTTAGGGAATAGTTTTGTTAATTGCCCCTTTAATGAAGTCTGGTCCCTTTGCTGACTTCTGCGTGCTCTCAGACATACTGCTACTCTCTCTAAATAAGAAGAGGTATGACTAGCAATTTGCTGGCTTTTGTGCGGATGAGGCATGCAAAATATTTCTTTGGAAATAGGACGGACACAGCAAGAAGCAGCCCGTCCTGGTACTTTTTTGCTCCAGCTCAAGGCTTTGCAAGTAAATTACTGAAAATGTCATTCTAGCAAACGTCTGTGTGCATGCCTGTGCGTTCACACACGGGTGCCAGCGGCTATGCCCGATGTGTGTTGCCTCCACGGCTGGTCGCTGGTTTGCCATGGGATGAGAAACTTACTGCTGTGACCGAGTCACTCCTGTAACGTTGGTGGTCAAGGTCTGGGTGCTTGTGCTCAAACCTGGCGTGCAAACTGCTGTGCCAACCTGCACGCGGGGCTGTCCTCCTGGTTAATTGAAAAGCAATGCCAATGCATGCCATGGCTGCCCTCCCCATCTTTTGCACTGATTTAGAAGTCAATTATATATTGAGTAGTTTATTCATCCTTTCCTCTTTGCTCCCCTTACACTTTCTTGGTCTGTTTTCTGAACAAACATTAACTCATATAATTTTACTGGCTGTCAAGCTGTGGTGGAGTTTATTTGGCTAGTCACTTTTTGTTTTGCAAAATTAATTAGATAAGGATAGATTTAAGTGACTGTGGAAGTCAGCAATAAAACATTACATTCTCATTACCCAGAATAATACAGTTGCTCTGCTGTAATCTGCAGAATCTCCGCAGAGTCAACGAGATGGACGTGAGTGAGAGGAGAAGGAAGTTTTGCAGTGTCCTCTCGCCAAGGGGGGTGGCGATGGGACGGTCGCTTATCATCAATATGCCTTCTTTGGAAAGGGCATCCTTCTTGGTCAGAGCTACGGAGCGTGACCGGGGGGCTGTTCCTGGCTTTCAGGAGCAGATTCAGCACTTCTGGTGCATCTCCAAGACACTTGCCTGTCCTCCCCCTCCCATCGCTAAAGGGTTCCCTTCCCCACCCTGTCACTGCAAAAATTGTTCTTTCCTTTACGAATAAAGAAGAATAGAGGGGAAAGGAAAAGGAAGAGGTAGTAGAGAAAACCAAATGGGACAGAAGAGCAAACCACAGTCTATGCAGCAAAGTGGGACTGAGTCTGTCCCTGTGTTCAGGTTGGTGTGTTCAGGCATGTGTGATTTTGAGCACTTTGAGATGCTTTTTTGTCATCACAAGTGCTACCATGATAAAAATAATACAGCTTTCTGTTGGGATGAATAAAGAGCCAAATTTTATATTAGAGTAAGGTAGGATTTCAATGTGGTGCTAGGTTTAATAGCCTAAAAAATAGGTTCTGAGGACCCCACTTTTACTCACTTGGAGTTCATACCTCCATGTGGAAATGGCTGTCGTGGAGGCTAAATAGAAATCTTATATCTGGGAGGATGGAGCTCTGCTTCTGCAGAGAGGATAAGCTGTCGTGAATGTTGAGCTGCAGCCCGTGAGCAGAAAGGTGATCGAATTCCTGGGAGACAAACAGCTGGAGCTGTACTGACATACAGCTGGGGGCACGGATCTGGGGCTGGATGAGACCATTCTATAAATTATTGCTGAGGAATACAGCACACGGGATACAAAGGACAGAAAACCATGCCAAGGACAAAAATGCACAACTAGGGAATACGCTGAGAGAGTGGAATGAATCATAACCAAACCAGAACAGGGGAAGGTTCTGGGGTTGCAGCAAATAATGATGCACCTCTCCTGTAGAGAGCCTTGAATGAAAGGCACTTGTGAAAGTGCTTTATAAGCTGCCCACTGGATTGGATTCCCAGTGAGGTCGATGGAATTGCCCCCCCCCCCCCCCCTTTTTTTTTTTTTTTAGTTAGTTGATTTGGGCCTTGGGGGCCATGTTTTGATCCCTTGTGCTTTGTGGATGTTTTCTTTCTCTACTGGGCAAATACAGCAATTGGTTTCAGTTGGACTGTTTGAGCACTAAGGCTGTGTTAATTGTGAGTTAGGATATTCCTGTTGTTTAGGATCGTAAATCATCACGGAATCAAGAACCTCTTTGCCTACCAGAGTTTTAAAAAGGATTTCTGTTACCAACACAGATGATGTCCCGCTGCGACGCTGGGTAGGGCTGTAGCTGGGGCAATAAGACTTTAAGGAAAGATGCTGCACTTATTTGCAAATGTGGGGAGAACTCAGCAGACATTTTTAGCTGAGAAATCAAGCCTGGCAGGGGGGATTTGTCAAAGCAAGACTCCCTGACCTTTTGCTTCAAAGCAGCATAAGAAATTCACCCAGTTTAATATGTCATGTATCTAATTCCTTTATCTGCTAATGATACCAAGCAATTAGCTTGTCAAATATTTGTAGCTTACTCAAAAATATTTCTGTTTTTAAGCCTTGAAATGGAAAAGACTGTTTTGCCCTCACGGCTAAAAAAATGCCAGACATTCAGCGGACAGTAGTAGGAATCTGAGGCAGCAGAATGCCGTTAGTGGAGACCATACAGGGGTCAGGTTTGGATCCCCATCTCCAAAGTGCTGCTGGATCTTTAACTCTTGCAGGTTGTTTTTTTTCCCCCAGAGCTTCTGGTTAGGGTAGTGCCAGGACACTGACACCTCTTTGGGTTTTCCTTCTTTCCCTCTAAACTACTAACCCCAACTATCTCTGTTTATTTTAAAGTTTATTGTGACCATGTAGTACATAATTGCAGATCTGAGTGTACATCAGGGAAGGGCAGCTGGGGCTTGAGTTTTATTGTCAATAAATAATCAGGAGCATCTGGGAGCTGCAGCGCGGTGGGGAGTATCTGTGCGCTAAAGGGGTAGGACACTAAAAGTGCAGTGAAGCAGGAAAGTGGAGAAAAAATAACTAACTAATGCTTATTGAATAAAACTATTCTGCTCTTGATCTGTGGGAATTAGATTTAGAAAGAATTAGATTTAGGAGAGACTAGAGCAAGCTGATTTGGTGACATGGGTTTTGGTGTAGCACTGAGGCTGGTGGTGTTTGCAGAAGCACAGACACCAAGGTCATGTCTTTGAACTACACGTTTTTGATGGGAATAAAAATGAAAGATGTTGCTGGTGTCTTTAAACTGGTATCAAAAACAAGAACTAGAGGTCACAAAGTGGTAGTGAAGGAATGGATGCACCTGAAATATTTGTGGCAAAAATTTCTTCAGCTGGGTAGAGCTTGGTACTGCACAAGAAATCAGCTGTGTAAAAATACCCTGCAAGAAAATGCTCAAATGGGGTAGAATGGGTTTGTATTAGGACAACAGAGTGTAAATTAAATCTTGCGTTGTGGTTGGAGTGATGGTCAGGCTGGTGTCTCAAAGAGAGCTGTGTGGCTGGAAGACACCAAAAGAGGACGTGGGACCAGAGAGGTTACCTCCGTACTGTTGGTAGGGGATGGGATGCTCCTCTCCCATACAGCTGGTATAGTAGAGAGGACTGGTGAGTTGGTGGGTGAGGTGGGAGAGGTGATGGGAGATATGTAAGAAGTTTAGTCCTGGTTTCTGTCTTCCCCCTGCTTTTTCGCAGTTTGTCCTTGCAGACATCTTGGGTCCCTGCAGTATAGCTGCCTGGTACGGCAGCATCCCTCTGTGCTGCGACACATGGTGGGCATATGTGAGGCTGTATGAGGGAGGCCCAAGGTTCCCAGGGTGGGGCTGTGGCTGGGAACGTGCCTCCCAGCAGGGCTCCTTCCAGCGTGGGGCTCTGCTGTGGCTTCTCGTTTGCTGGGAGATGTAGCGTGTCTGCAGCAGGGGGGCCTGGAGCGAAGAGTCTGCCTGAGGTAAAGGCATCGCAAGGAGGGTGCTTGAGGTGGGGAAGACTAAGCCATGTGTCTTGAAACAGTTTAGAGTAGTCAAGTGCCTAAAATGCCCAATGTTTTTTCTCCTTAGGCGGGGCAGCAGCACAGTGCATGGCTGCGGCAGGACCCTGCTGAGACTGCTGGGGTTTCACCCATCCAGCCCAGCTACGGCTCTTCCCTTCCTAAGTGTTAAAGCTCAGCTGAAGCAGAGCCCCTCCGAACCTCACTGAGCTGAAGGAAAAAGTTTGCATTGACTGTGGGCCTGTTGTTGGTTTATTCACCCTTATTGACCTTTCCTGGCCACTTCCTCACCCTTCCCTGTTACGTTTTCCTCCCGTCTGTGATTCTGTCCATGTTATCCATTCATCTAGGAGGAGTGTCGTTAGAAAGGGCTGTCACTCTTGGTGATTGACAAAAGGAAGGGCGTTTGTCCTTTTGTCTATCAGTGTGATAAGCAAATCCAGTGCCAGTCATTTGCATGCAGAGAGGACTGTTTCATTAAGAATTTCATTAAGATGGTAATGTTTAATGTTTCCTGGAAAAAATGAGGTTTTGGGTTGTTCAATTATATAATTAAAGTCAGAGAATTAGGGAAGACTGCAAGCTGCTTGCATAATGTGGGCAAGTTTAATGGTAAAACTTGTAAATAAGTTCAAAGGAAATGAGCTTTCTTTATGTTACTTGCCTTGAATGGAGTTTGTCTCCTGTAAGGGTGAGGGATACAGAGAAGGACAGATGGGGAGTTAACAGGCTTTGACAGAGGAATGTATTAGCAGACAGATCTCATTTTTTCTCCAAGTTTGAGCAACAGGAGGCAGGTGACCTGGTAAAACGCAGAAAGCTCTGCTAGGCAGCCAGGCTCAGCCAGCCTGCTGCGTGAGCCGTGCCCGTGGGCTCTCTGGAAATCGTGCCTTACGGAGGCTGAGATTTAAGAACATTTCTTCCACTTTATTTAGCACAGCACTAGGTTACAATGGCATTGGCCTAGTATTTTGCAAACTCGCATTAATTTGTTCCCTGTGATGTTATAGCTCTGTTCCCATCACGAGTGGGGTTGAAATGCTGCACGTATGTTGAGCAAGAACTGTCTGCCTGGTTTTTGTGTGTGTGTGCAAGGGAGGAGCATCCAGTGCTGACCTGAGTGAAGGCCAAAAGCACATATATAACCAGGCTTGTGAAGTGGAGTCAAGGTATGCGAGATGTGTGCACATGTGTATGGATCTATATATGGACCTATCTACATACATACACAACGTTATGTGTGCGTATCTGAGAAGAACAAATTCAAACACTGTAGCACTAATTCCTTAAGGTGACAGAATATTCTCCATCTGCTTTGCTATAGAACAGGTTTCCTTCAGGTCTAAACTTAAGGCAGTGGGAATGGTTTAAGAGGGATCCTTGCCTCTGTAGGGGACAAACTCTTAACGATAACTGTGCCCCATCAACACCGTTTCCACTGCAGCAGGCTGAAGTCCTCCTGTCTCCCCAGTTCGTCCAAATCCTACCTGCTAGGAGGGGCTCTCCCATTTGCACCTTGGGTTTCCCAGAGCACTAGAGGAGCTGAACCTGGAGTTTATTAGCATCCAGATGGCTCATTAGACTCCCTGACTCCTGTCCTGACCAACATTAGCTATTATTCAGGTGGGGCATCTGACAGGGAGATGCTGAGGGCTGCCAGCTCCGTGTAGTTATTCCGGAGGCTCTCCGAATCTTTTCATAGCATCCTTTAAATGACAGTCCTAAAAAGGGACATAAAAAGGAAATTTATTAGGGAGAATTCCCAACAGAAGCTCAAGCAGTATAACACCTTAAAAAGAAAATGGTGACCTGACAACGCTGCACCAATAAGTCATGTATTATGTGCTTCTCCTTTTAGTGCTTTATATAGCTTATTTTAAGGAGATGACCATTTTGGATGCACCATCATTCTTTATAGGGGAGACCTATATTTGAGTGATTTGAGAGTAACAACTGTTTCCCCCTTTTTTTTTTTTCTATTTTTCACAGTGTTCCAGTTCAATTCATTGTGGGCTTTTATTTTGTTTAATCTGTGACTTTTGAAAGCTGGCCAGCATATTAATATTTCATACGGAAAATCGTTTATATGGATTAATTTATTCAATACACTTTTCCTCATTCAGTTTGTGAAAGATCCACAAAAATTTCCTTAAATTTCTTAAATCCCATCATTTTTTCCCCCTCAGTGTATATTTTTGCAGCCACATCTTGGGTTGTAAGACAGTTTGGAGCATTTCATTTGGAGTATGTGGTGATGCTACACTTTTGGATGTGAGATTAGCCTGTGTATTGGATAGTGCTATAATAGACTGGTTTTGGTGGTAGGGTCCCTTTAGCCCCCAGTAAGCCCATGCTTCAATATCTATTCCCTATTCTTGCAGATTAACACTTTTGATTATTTTTTTTTTTCTTCCCCCCAACCTCTGTGCATTCAGCAAATCTTTTCGGCACATTGACAAGAATGATGCATAGGTCTTTCATTATTATTTATCTGTAATGTATTATGAGTCAATGAATCACATATTTGCCTTCTGCCTGATAAATACTTGACTGCAGGGAGAAATATACCCGGTCATTAGTAGTCAAAGAAAGGTAAGTCCTGTGAGTTTACTACTGGGTCAATAAAAATGTGTCTAGGCATTATGCTGGACAAAAGGGGATTACTGGGTTATTGAATAGGAGGTGAGTGATTATCGATTGAGGTATTTGTGTTTTGAAATAGCTTTGAATAAAAATGTACTGTGCATGTTGTCACTTGCCAAACTTTTGGGTTGTCTCTGTGATGATAGAAATACTCCTTTTGTGTCGCCTGTTAATAGTGATGTTATTCACCTGTTGAGTTTTGTAATGGAGTCTGCCCATAGCAGTTCAGACTTGATTTGTTGGCTCTGAGTTCTACCCAACGAAACTGTGCAAATACTGGGATTCACGCGATCCAAAATGTGCCGTGTGGACTCGCCCATGACCTGTGGGACCAGCGGGTGCCAGCCCTTGCCCTACAGCTCAGTCTGGCAATAACACAGTGATCTGGAGCAGCTCTCTGCTTTAGCACCACGCTTCACTTAACATTTCCATATTTACTGTCATCATAGTGTTGAGAAGAGTGGGAATGTATTTTGCTTCCCAAATTCCCTGAAGGAATTGGCTCTGTTACTGCAAAGTAGTTGAGAATGCTGCATAGATGGGGAAGATTGATGAGCAGTAAGTAAAATATTTAAAGACGTGTGTAAGACAAGCTTTGCATGGTATCCATTTATCATCTTGAGTGGATTTCATCTCCAAGCTGAGTTCAGACTTTTAAAGGAGAAAACCAAGAGCTTTTGCTCTTGGAGCTGCAGCTTTAGAGAACTTCAAGGAGCAGCAGCCACTGCAAAATTAGTCTATCTCTGGATCTGTATTGAACTGTTAGTCGTTACACATTTATTGCTGCGAAGGCTTGGTTGCTGCTGATGGCAAGAGGGACACAATCAGACATTTCAACAGCGTAATTACTCTGGTGTGGAGGCAACAAAGTTGTTCCAAGGTCATGTTGTCACATCGGAGCAGGCTGTTTCCTGCATCTCATTTTTATGCCCACACACAAAGAGACACTTTTCTGGCTGATATTTATAGAGAAGTCCTACAGTCATTTTAATTATGCACAACATACTGATGCCTGCTTCACTGATCATAATTGCAGCTCTGACCTGTTTTATTTTGTGATTTAGATGCCTTCTCTTAAGCATTGCTCTGAGGTATGATTTAGAGTGGCGGGTATTGGAAGTGAGGAGACAGCCATTGATAACGCAGCTTCAGCTGGTGGAGGCTGGATCGTGTTGTGGGCTGTCACTGAAGAGCTCCTACATGTTCTTGAGGAAAGTGTTGCCATGTTTCAAACAGCTGGGAGGGGAGAGACCAGGACCTGCCTGTCCCATCCTGCCCAGATGACCTGTCTTGTCCATCCCCTCCAACTTTGTTTCCCCTCCCAGCACTTCCCAGCATGAAAAGTCCACAGCCAAAACCTTCTGAAATTGTTTTTTTTCCTGATCTGTGTGATTGGTCATGCAAAGGCAGGTCCAGGAGCAATGTGAAAGCTCTTCCATAGGCAGCCTTCTGTATCTTGGCGTCCAAGAAAAGCATTCCAGCACTATTACAGTGTTCCTTCCTTTCGTCACATTAAAGATTCACTAACCAGAGAAATCCATTTCTTGTAAAACAAGGAAATGTGGGAACATGGCATCTCGCGAGCAGCAACACTGCCAGCCTGCATATCATAGCAAAAGCACCTCCGGGGAGTGTCTGGGAAGACTTAATTTTTTAAATCCCTTGTCATGTTGTTATGCCACTTGTTCATTTACCAGCAAAGGTGTCAGAAGACAAGTCCCACGGGCCTTCTGCAGTGCTTGGCAAGAAAACATTTGTCACCTAATGCTTTTAAGTGGTAAACCAGGGCAGGAAAGGCATGAGTGTTTGGGAGAGAAGATGACCCATTTCTATCTTTCAGAAGTCTTCCTTGGATGGAACCTTTGCTAGCAGGGATTTCTGCTGATGGAAGAAAGCTGGGAGACACCAAGCCCTTTGGAGAATTGCTCTTCCATGGACCGCTGTCTGCAAAGCCCTGTTTCGGTCACTTTAGCCCCATTAACAAGTTGGGCTTGCATCTGCTCTTTCATTGCAGGAAAGCCCTACTGTCTTCAAATCCCCTATAACCAGCACATCGGGACATGGCCCGTCTGCACAGATACTGTGGTGGTTCTCATGAGCTGAGTCTGGAATCCTGAACCCTAAAAATGAGTAAACCTGTCTCTTGTGTCTACAAATAAGGCTCTTCTAGCTGCAGCAAAGGCTTGGGGTATTCCACAGTGTGAAAGGATCCTAGCTGCTAAGTCAACGAAGTGCACCAGGCTCCCCCTTGTCAACAGGCAGGTACAGAGTAGGGGCTGGTCCCTCTATATGCCATCTGAACTGGGAGCAGTTCAGTTCTTGCTATGTGTGGTTTTTTAAAAAATAGATTTAACAGTTCCTCTGAATTCTTCACTTCAGCAAAAAACAACTGGCGGTGATGGTGGGGTAGACTGGAGAACCAGATCTGCAAAGGACAAAGAAATCTAATCAAGAAGAAGTGATGGGAAAGGTGGCTTGTTACTTGCTTTGGTTCTCCCCTGGGGTCTATTTGACTGTATTCCTCTCCATGGCTATACTCTGCTTTTTTGGTATGGCTTTCTCTGGTATTTTAAAGAAACATGACATGGCATAACTCTTGTAGGAGAAGTGATGTTCAATAACGTAACACGTTAATTGCTGTGGAAGTGTTCAGCACGGGGCACGTAATAGCCCATTGGAATGGGCTATGGCTTTTCTCACCTTCAGGTTAATGGTTTGTATTGCACTTAGCCGCTCTGAAACGAGTTTAGTGCTGAATCTAGTTTGGAGAAGAAGCCATAGTAAAAGAGGAAATGTTGGGATGTATTTCAGCTGGGTGGTTGTTTTGTTTGGTTGGGTTTTGGGTTTTCTTTTGTATTTTTATTTTCCTGCTGGGAAAAGAAATGTGGGAAGTGTTGGCCTTATTCTTTAGTATTCTTTAGCATTCCTAGGCTGCTTCTGCTAATTTTTAGCAGGAGCTGAAACAAAAATTCCCCTTGTCTCAGTGTATCTCAGCAATGCATCTTTGTCCGAGGTTCTGGCGTGAGGGAAATGGGAGCAGCCATTCATTCCATGCTGACCTGAGGTGTGAAATTAATTTTGTTTAAGCTACTGAGTTGCTATGATAGTCCCTTATTGTGTGAGAGTAAACAGTATGGGAATCCTCTGTGTCCCCTCAACTTCTCCAGTTGCATCACATCATCTGCTACTCAAAGCTTGTCAGAAGCTGCAATCCTGTATAGGGACTTCAGAGTGTTTTTTTTTTTCTTTAAAAAAAACAAACAAACAAAAAAAAACAAACAAAAAAACTCCTCTGCCCACTGACATGCTGAATATTGACAATTTAACTTATAATAACAGAAGGGTGATTTCAAGCATGGTCCTGCTCTTCAAATAAGACTGAGTGTCCTCAGAGAGGAAAAATACCTGAGTCCAAAGCAAAGAAGTAGCAACCTTGGACTGGTCCTTCCTCTGCCTCTCTCAAAGCTGCACCCTGCAGCGAAGACCTTGTGCTGTTGTTTCATCCAGGCAGAGGGTCTGGCCTCCGTGTGGGTTTGCAGACCCAACTGCTCCTCGAGCTGGTTCTTAACCAGGAGCCAGCTGGTCAGTCTTAGTGGTGGCTGGGTGTGCTCTTAGTGGGCAAGGGTGTAAAATAAAACCAATCTGCTCTGCCCCAGCTGCTTTCCTCCTTTTTCCTGGGCTCTTTCCCCACTGAGACAAGAAGTCTGTGATTTCCAAAAGCAAACGCCTCACTCAGTCTAGCTCAGATCAAACTGCATCGCAAGTGGCAGGTCCTTAAACAGATGTGACAGCTACAATAGGGCATGTCACCCAGCTGGTGCCATCAGGACCCGGTGTGACAGACACTGTGTGTTGCGGGCCTGGCAATAGGCAGAAGAGCCCCTGAGAACTTCTCAGTGCAAAACCAGCTTATGAATGATTGATCATCAGTGCATGAGCACCGCGCGAAGCGCTCGCGCCGGCTTGACTGAATTCGGTATCTGCCGTTCACCCTGACTGACGCTGCAGGGATCCAGGCGCTGCTCACTGACCTGAAGGGGACTGTTACCAGTTGACTTTGCAGGAGGGGGTTGCAGGATCCTGCCTGTTTCAGAGCTTAAACCTACCCCTTGGAGCATGGTGTGACTGCACCGTGTCTGGGCAGATCTCATTTGAATCATGCAAAGGAGGTGCAGGCTCTACCTGTCCGTCCTTGGTGTTGGGAACTCATTTCTGATGGGTTCTCTGCCGGGTGCTCATACCACCTCTGGAGCGCTGCTGGTAAAAATAACCGTGTGCAGAATCAAACTCGATCAAATGGATTATGTAGGCAGTGAGTGATAATCTGTCTTGAGCAGTTAAAGCCTGAAACGTTTTTTTTTTGTTTATAACTTGGTATCCAACGTGTCCCTGCTACCTTGCCTGAGTCAAGTAGCAGTTATTTGGAAGTTATGAGGCAAAGGGATTTAGGCAGTTGGCTGATCTCATGCAAGAAACACTTAATTGCCCTTTGGCTTCTGTCCTTACAACCTAAAAGTGCTTCGAGGTGTCAGCGTATGACATCTTCTGTCCCCCCGCATAATGGAAAGAAGTCTGACAGTTTGGATAGATGTCTCTTGGTACCAGGTGCAGGTGTGAAATGGGATAATAAGTGTGATGAAATCTTAGGCGGTTTCCTTTGCTATCTTGTGCACCTGGGAGGATGCTTTATTTTGATGTGTGTATTTCCTGCTTTCACCAAAGAGCATTTCTCCTTCATTCATAACCTTCTGTGTTAGCAGGTCAGATGAGGTTAGCAGGGTAGAAGCAGAAAGCAACCACTGAACTCTGGCTCTCTCTTGCAGTACAAGCACCACAGACCTGTACTGTATGAAGCAATGTTCTCCTGCCACTGGTCCTGATTCAAATCCATGTGGGCCCGTCTTTTCTAAGCATAAATGATTCTGGGATAACCCACCTCCATCACCCTTGTTGCAGCTTCTATGCTGGGACATAGTTTTTGGAAGTCACCAAAATGCTGCCTGTTTGCATATCATTAAACACTGGGGGCACTGTGACTGTCAGTTTTTTTATTCCAGATTACAGCAATATGCTGACAGCAAGGAGTTAGGAGAGTGGTAACGACATCAGCAGGACAAGTATGGGAAGCTGTTAGGGGTTGTATATGCACAGAGTGCCTTCCCCAGCTAGCAGAAATTGCACGGCTCACCTTCCCCTTCCTATCTGGCAGTAATGCACCATCAGCGGAAAGCCGAGAGCTGTTTATTGATTATTACACACCGTCATTAACCAGCACATGCTGAACGGAGGCATTGAAGTAGAGAGTGAAAATCTGGCTTTCGACTCCCGGGACTGATTTTCCACGAAGGTGAAAGCAAACCTGTGACAGTCAACAAATTGGGAAATTCCTGATGTGTCACACATCACTGCCAGCCTGTGCAGCAGCTCGGGAGGATCTGATGCAGAAATACGACCCATTAGCAGACCTCCTATGTTGTCAATATTCTCGTGGATGGGCCAGGGTGTAAAACTAGCCAGGCAATACAACAGACTGCAAGCCTGGCACCTTGAGAAAGTTCATCTTCCAAGGAGCGCCCAGGAAGGGGTGATGTTACTTTCAATGTGCTGCCATTAAGGTGCAGGAACTGGTGGCCCAAAAGCAGCTTGGGCAGTGGTGACGGGGAGAAGGGGGGCATGTAGGCAGGCAGAGGAACAGGACCAGTTTATTTTGCTTGCAGAAATGTGAGCTGTACACCAATTAGATGGATCCTTTCAGTGGTGGTGCCAGGGTTTTTAGCTTCACCCCTGTGCTCTCCAAGCCAGGTCCTTGGGTGGTGGGAGCGGCGGTTGCTGAGGCTGTCACCGCTGCTCATCGCCTGAAGCCACCTTATTGCACTGTAATCGGCAAGGAAACGTGCCAGTATGGGCAGGTGTTAGAGCAGCTTACTAATTTTTATCAGACGATAAATGTTTTCATTTATTCTCTGTCGCAGAAGAAGCCTTGGTTACTCTTTGGGAAAATTGAACAGAGATAATAGGTTTCTGCTAATGCTCCTCTTCTATCTTGCTTACTCAGAGCCAGTCCCATCTCTACAATGGGGAGACCAGCTTGTCCGTTGAACATATCACTGCCAAAGCAAACTGTGGAAATCTAATGATATTACATATTGCTCTCAAAGATGGAGAAAACATTTGTCATACTCTGGTTTATCACTAAGCTGCCCAGTCATGAAAGAACTGGCAAGTTGATGCATTCAAATAATAGTATAAAAAGTAACAGAGGAAGAGAAAAACGTTTTAAAAAATCTCTGCTTGGTGCCAACTTTTCCTATCAAAAAGACCAATTGTTTGGCTAGGTCAGTAGGATCGTAATGGCATCTCTGAGATGCGATTTGATGTGATATTTGTGGAGGTATTGTTTGGTAAGTTTATTTTACATTTTCCCCTACTGATCTCCTTCCCTGTTCCATAGTTATGCTGAAAAAAGAGGCATTATACACACTCTCAGTTATTAAGTTTTTATTCATGGCGACTACCCACTGGTGAGCTTTATCTTCCTTCCAAAGTATAGGACTGCATAGCAAGAGATTAGATTGGTTTTGTGACTTTGCAACCAACTT
The DNA here is from genome assembly GCF_964195595.1 of Calonectris borealis. Taxonomy (NCBI): domain Eukaryota; kingdom Metazoa; phylum Chordata; class Aves; order Procellariiformes; family Procellariidae; genus Calonectris; species Calonectris borealis. Next base: position 12,655,548 of record NC_134326.1, read on the forward strand.
TCTTTCTAACCTTGGATGAACCTTTTGATCACAATTATGTCCCAGTGCACCAGTGTTATCAAATTTAATAATATTTAATAATATAATTTAAAACAAATATTGTGGTATTAATGGGTACTCTGACATAAGCCTGCCTCTTTTCTTCAGAATATCTCAGCTCAGAGCTTTCACTGACCGTGGTGGCAGCTGACCTTTGTGTTTTGAGCTATTCGGTTACTTTATGCCACCTTTCTTGATTGTCGGAACGAAGCACAAGCCTTCGAATGGCCGAGGACTGTAGGCCACGCACAATGTATGGGGCTGAGGGAGCCCAGAAAGCCTCTGCTTGGAGTGGACACCACAGCTCCTGCCGCATCATTGCAGATGGGCTGCGCAGGATGTGTGGGGGGCTTCAGGGGCACCCCGTCACGGACTGCAGCCGTTTTGGTTCACTTCCACCTAGGGCTGTAGGCATGGCCTGGGAGCTGCTCTTTATCACATCAGGAATGGTATGTTGCTCAGGGCTGGGTAGTTTCTGATGTTTAAGAATTAAGAGCCTCATGCTAAGCACAGCTCTCGGCCAAGATGATTTTGCAATGTCTGCGTTACCTCTGTTGATGGATTTGGTGCCTTTAGCCAGATTGAATTGGTGTCTTCTCTCAACAGAAAAAATGAAAAGACCTCCAGGGTGCCCAGTGTGTTTGACATGAAGTCCATAAAGAACAGAAATCATCGCTGCAGCCCTGGTCTCTCTTACCTTTGGTCATTCCTGTCTCCTTAGTACAACAATATCCAGATGAAGCTGTCTAATTGCTAGGGAAATCTCCTTTCCAGGCTCTCCCTGAGTCAGCTAAGGCACCTACCCTGGACGCGCAGTTGGTAACGCATGCAAGGTGTAGCCTAAGGGACACCCTCTTGCTCCACCTCCCTGTTTTGCCAGATTCCTGTTTTATGAGAGGACCTAAAGTTGCAACGGGGGCTCCCAGAAATGATCAATCAGCACATTGAATCCTGTCGCTTCCTCCCCATCACTCACTGGAAGGGGACACCGCATTCTAGATATTGGACTTAATTGCTTTCTGAATAGCAACACATTAGGTTTAATTACCCATAAAATTGAAGTACAGATACTTTAGGTCCAAAATAATTTTCCAGCTCAGTAATCTATATGTGGCCAACATCTCAGCATGGTGTCTTATGTTTCCAAAGGCATTTCAGGATGCAACAGTTACATATGCATCCATCAAAACATTTTACCTGGAAAAACTCCTTTTGCATTTGGCAGTTTTTTGGTTGCAACCAAAAAGCAAGAGTCTGGCTTTTGACTAGCTTGCAACTGAAATACCTCTAGGATTGCCAAGTAGATGTAAAATTCTACCAGGTCAGAACGGTAGTGTTACCTTTTATTTTTTAGCTGATTGCTCGTGTAAAAAGTAAAAGTAGGAAAAACCAAGCCCATTAAAATAGATGACATGCATCCTCTTTTAACCCTATTGATATTAAAAGAAATAAAACATATCAAATGCAGAGAGAATAACTACAGAGAAACTTTAATCTTGTGATTAAAACTATGAAATCTTGTAAAATTAAAAGAAAAAATAGTTCTTGCTCCTTGTCGTGGTTTAACCTGGCAGGCAGCCAAATACCACGCAGCCGCTCATTCACTCCCCCCACCCCCCCAGTGGGATGGGGAGAGAATCGGAAGGGTAAGAGTGAGAAAAACTCGTGGGTTGAGATAAAGACAGTTTAATAGAACAGAAAAGGGAAAATAATGATAATAAATAATGATAGAATATACAAAATGAGTGATGCACAATGCAATTGCTCACCACCCGCGCTGACCGATAACCAAGTAGCGATCGGTACTTCCTGGATCACGCCTACCCTTCATATACTGAGCATGACGTCACATGGTATGGAATACCCCATTGGCCAGCTGGGCTGGCTGTCCTGATTATGTTCCCTCCCATCTTGTGTACCTAGCTCAGTCAGTAGGCACGGGAGCTGTCCTTGGACTAGGAGGGCACTTAGCAACAACTGAAAACATCAGCGTGTTATCAACATTCTCCTCGTACTAAATCCAAAACACAGCATTAGGAAGAAATTTAACCCTATCCCTGCCGAAACTAGGACACTCCTATATTGAAGTCATGAGCTCTCTGAATAGAAACAGGATAAAAGAGGCATCCTTAAAGATCTTATGTTTTTTCTGTTTCTGTTTGTTTTTTTTCCCCGCCCCTGCTTCCAGCCATCGGGTTCTCCTGACCAGGGTCTATTGGGGGCAAGTCTGCTTGAGCACTTTCAGCTGCATGTGGTATCTTCAGGCTTTGTAACCAGTTGTCATCTGCTGGGGCTGTGTAAAGAATCAAACTGGGCAGTGCTTAAATTGGATTAAAGCATGACTGAGATGAATGAAAATAGGGCCGTTCAGCCATTTCTTTTTGTGGTGTTTTTTGTTTTTTTTTTTTCCCCCGCATGCAGCTCACATATATTCCTTGGAGCTCATCACTACAAACCCACACGCACACCAAAGGTTTCAGGAAGGGACCATTGTTATTTATCTCAATATCTCAATGGAATTAGATAGCTAGTATTAGCAGCATTAAGGTTTTTAAAGAGGTTGAGAGATGACTCACGTTTCAGGGGAAAAAAACCCTAAACAGTGAGAGTTGTGAGCAAGCTGTCCACAAACAGGCCACACCACTGGGAGTCCGTAGCAGTGCATCTTGCACCTTCAGCCTACTCACTATGGAATAATTCCTCCTCTGTTTGGAAGTCAAATACTAGTCTTGCCCTCTTTAGCTGTCACTCTGTTCTCATTTCTTCCCCAGTCTGTGGGGAAAAAAATGCAACAGCACCTGTTATTCATGATGGCCCTGAATTCAAGGGATTAAATAAGATAGGTACAGGCTAGGTGAGCTCAAGCACAAAAGCGTATTCGTATTTCCATGGTGGCTAGCTAGGATTCTGCTTGCATTGAGCCGCAGCTTTGCTTGCGCCTACTCTGTATCTCAAAAACATCATGAGTTTTCCTATTGCTTTCCCTATAAATCATTCTTTGTCAAGCAAGCTACATACCTCACTGAGCAAAAGCTAAACATTCCCTCCTTAATCTGGAGTATATATTATTCTACTAATGCTCATATGGCTACTTTTTATTTTCTTCAAGGTCATTAGTCACTCGCCACAATGGCAAAATGTGATGAACAACCCTATGAAAAGTTCAATGAAATGAATAACTAGCTTTAAACTATTTTATGGAAAAAAAAAATGGCAGCAGTGAACTAGGCAGTGTGTTTCACATAGATGAATTTTCTATGATTAACCTTGCAAGGCTGAAATTCAGTCGTCTTCATTGTTCTTCGGATACACTCATGAAATTACTCTAATGATCAAGAATTTCCTTTATTATTTTCTTGTACTCTTTGGTTTCTCAGATAAGACATAGGTGGTAACTGGAATTTCTGTGCCTCTGAGAAATAATGCTAGTCCTCTTATGTATTTATTTTTAATAATTTCAGAGCTTTCCCCATAAGCCACAGACAGAGAGGTAATGAATTGGTTTTAGTTGGAGCTGTTCTACTCAATACAAACATACTATGATGAAGTAACAAATTCACAACAAAAAGGGCTGATCATAGTATTGGGTATCCTGATATAATGAGTCCCTCATTCTTCAGTGGGAAAGATGCTATAAAGATATCAACCCTGATGTTTGTATTTACTTATTCAGATGAATAAGTAAATAAATTAGGTGCCGCTGGTTTAAGGAAAAAAAAAAAAAAGATATTAGTTTGTTATAGTGGCCTTCAGGCTGGGCTAAGAGAATGACCTGTGGCATGGTACAAGCAAATGATTCAATACCTTGCTGTGAACACATCAATCTTTTCCTGTAGTGACTCAAAGTATTAAAGATGCATTAGCTGTGTTATCTAATGTGGAGGTGTCCAGTGAGACCTGATTAGGGTTAGCAAGTTGCTCTGAGGTTTTGGGTGGAGGTTGTTCTGGCTGGATAGAATATTGCACTTATGAACAGAAATGGAAGTAAATATGACTTTTTTTCCCTGCTGTTTTGAAGGCTTTCAAATTCCAGGGTTTTCATTCCTGCAAATTTTTGTTTCTTTGTCGTGGTTTAACCTGGCAGGCACCCAAACCCCACACAGCCGCTCGCTCACTCCCCCTGCCCCCCCAGTGGGACGGGGAGAGAATCGGAAGGGTAAGAGTGAGAAAAACTCGTGGGTTGAGATAAAGACAGTTTAATAGAACAGAAAAGGGAAAATAATAATAATAATGATAGAATATACAAAATGAGTGATGCACAATGCAATTGCTCACCACCCGTGCTGACCGATAACCAAGTAGCGATCGGTACTTCCTGGATCACACCTACCCTTCATATACTGAGCATGACGTCACATGGTATGGAATACCCCGTTGGCCAGCTGGACACTCTTTAACCGCTGCAATGCACGCAAAGGTGAGGTTTGCCCTTCTGGGAAGGATCAGCACAAATACACTAATCTATTTGAATCCCAAGGGATTCAAGTCTGGGCTAAGTCTTGTATGGATATTGATTCACCTTTCCATAGGAGTGAATTTCTGCTACACCTGTAAATGAGTGGCAACTTCAGTGTTGCCTGGGTTGTTTTTTTTTTCTTTTTTTTTTTCTTATGATTATATTCTAAATCTTATGTTATTTCACTTTATAGATAAAGCTCTTCAAAAGGGTATTTCAAAGCCACGTTCTTTTGTATTGAAAAAAATTTTTTCTGTCCGTCACGGTTGTACAAGAAGTCTTGAGAGCACAATCAGAGTCTCCCGTATAACTGAAAGCCCAGAGAAAGGCAGAACTAAGTTTTTGCTTGTCATGTCTGAAGCCACTGTAATTTTTGCAATATGGAAGGTTCAGGTTTTTTGACTGTTTATTGGTGACAACTGCTGTAACACTTGCATTCCTTCCAATTAATGCACTGTGCAAAGGTAAGAAGGCACCTGAGCAACTTGTGAATTTTGGTGGACTACCTGATGTCAACAGGGTTGGGAGATACGAGCGATAGGAGGAGTGTATCCTGGTCGCTGAGGTGACAGCGTAGCTGTAGAGGTGACCTCCTCAGAGCTGGAGAATGGTATTTGGGCTGGGGATGCCCGGAGCAATCACTCTGTAGCCAGATATCATCTCCTTTGAGTCCTGTTATTTTCAAAGCATTATGTATACAATAATATAGCCATGTAAATACATGAAGGATAAACCCCCTGATTTGATGGAGCCATTGTGCTCCAACAGCCGCATTTTGGAGATGATTGCTCCTAGCCTTGGAGTGATCAATGCTGGACGGGGTCAAATGAGCTGTTCTGTGGGCAGGCCTGGTGAAGAAATACCTCTATTTGTTTCCACTGGGGTTACAAGTGGCTCGAGTTTTCTAAAGATGGCTTCTTGTTGTCAAATTATCAGTTATTATACTGTTGTTGAAATGCTAGACTGAATATCTCAAGTGCCACTTGTGTTGTAGCGGCAGATTTGTTGGCGAGGGATGGAGACAGCGAGAGAACACAATGCTCGCCCAGGGAGAGGTTGAAACTGTCACTTCGCTCTTTAATGGAGACGGGAAAGGTAATTAACAGCTAGCATTGTGTACAGATTCGTATTTCGTGGGGAAGATGACTCATTTTGGCTCTAAGCAAGTATGAGAATGAAATTAAACCAACGCCTGGTGCCATGCCAGCGACTTTGGCATTTTAAAAATATCCCCCCTCTGTGTCCCAACACAAGCTCACTATATTGTCAAAATCAGTATGTGCTTTGTGGGAGCAGGGTTTTCCAGGCTCTCTCTGTAGGTGAAATATAACTTTTATTTTCCTACTTGCATCCAAATTCATTCATTTAGTAACCTCACTGTGCATTAGCTGTGTGGTTTTTATGTGCCTCAGCCTGTTTCTGTAGGGTCTTGAAGTTGTACTAGCTCAAGGTTAGATTTATTGGAACAGTTGAGGAATTTGTGGAAGAGTGCATTGGGCAGGGCTGGCAGAACTGGGTACATTGAACATGACGTCGGGAAAGGCTGCAATTATTCCTTCCATTGGGATCATGCTACCTACAGTTTTTTCCTGCATCCCTGATGGGCAGCATGGCTGAGCCATGCTACGCCTAGAGCTTCTCTCCATCTCCAGAGGGTTGTAGGGTTTTTTTTTGTGTGTCAATGGGATACTCCAGCAGAGAGCTGCAGTTCATGCAGCAAACTTAGGGCAAAAGTGCTGCGAAAGAAATGCAACAAACTGTAATATTTAGAGCAATGTATTCTTTACTCAATGGTGTGGATTTACTCTACTTGTTATCCTTTTTGGGAAGCGATCAATGACAAAGTTCTCCAGTTAGACCTGCTTTGTCCTCGCTTCCCTGCCTTTTCGTTCTGCAAGTCCTCCCTTTTTTCTCTGAACAACGTATTACCATACCCGTGCCTGCTGAGGGGTGGCTGGATATCATCACCAATTCACGGAGGGACTCTTAAGTCAGCATTCAGGTCTACCTTGGCCAAGGATCAGTGAGGAACCTTTGTGGTTGGTGGGATGAAAGAGGAAGAAAGCAGTTCCCTGCATCCTCAGGGAGGCAGTTTCTGAAATACCATGTCATGACAGATAGGAAGGGAGTTGGTGCCGAATGTGCCACGTGCCGGTGGGGGCAAGCAGCAGCAGCTGGCTGAGGACGGGAATGTGTTCCCTGCTATATGCAGCAGCCTCGGGCAACCGTGAGACTTTGCCTCTGTGCTGTCCACAGTTTTTCCACGGTCTCTTGTGTTAACACTGAGCAAGCTTTGAAGAAATGAGTTACAATTCCACTCTGCTTGTATTTACCTTTCACAGCTGTAAAGGACTATCCAGTGCCTTTTTACTACTCAGGCAATGTAATAGATAACCAGAAATGAGACATATTTTGAGATATTCTGATACATTCCAATGTTATCTTTATGCTGTGAACTTTTTGTAAAAGGTGGTTGTTGGGGTTTTTTTGGTTTTTTGGCATTTTTTGGTTTTGTTTGGGTTTGGTTTTTTTTTTGGAAAAAACATTCATAAATAAGCTTCTACTGATGGACTGATTCATTACCTCCTCCCCCACCCATCTCCAAAATAACAACCCAGATCCAGCCCTCCGCCAGCTTTACCACAGCAGGAGCAGAATTCGGATAATGAGGGCATGAGGAAAAGGTTACTAAACAAAGCTAAGGGAGTTAAATTTAGAGAAGGAAGAGCTAACAGGTGGCCAGAGAAAAGGGAGGGAGGAAGACTTTGGAGAGGCAGTGAATAGAAATGTGATTGCATTTGTTATGAGGGTTTTATAATAGGGAGAATGTTGGGAGTAAAATAAACTCTATAAAGAACTATTTTAAAATGTATTGTTTGCAGAAAACTGTAATCAATCTAACTGACAGTCAGAAAGGTCTATTTAAATTTCAGGGCTCTTCTTCCTTGCACTCTTACCAAAATCAGCTGCAATAAATTGGGAGGAGTATAGAAACAGATAGTGAACTCATCCACTGACATGTTAAACCATTTCTAAGTCTTAGCTGCATTTTGTCCCTTTCCCTTATTTTATGGTATGATCTGACCTGGTTTTGGTCCAAGGGTTCGTCTTGGGATGTTAACACCAAGATCCAAGTGCCTTTCAGACCCTTCCTTGCTTGCTTGTCTTCATACCAAGTTGTTTCTTTGCCTCAAAGCCAACTTCTATCAAAGGAGCAGTGAAAAAACAGGGACCTTAGCAAAAGTCATCTACCCACCGCTTTCATTTGGCAATGATTGCTTTGACCGTGACTGCGCTCCATGGACTGACTCCTAAAACAGAGATTAATTGTCCATGAGGGGAGCCGAGAGGTATCTAAAGAAAGAAACAGAAGTTTGGCCCATATTCTTCTATGCAATGTCCTTGGGCTCCGTTCTTATGTTGGAGGATATTGACTGAATAGAAGGATTTGGTTCCCTCTGTGTGACAAGAGTGACTTGGTGACTAACTCAATGCTATATAGTTTTGAACTTGTACCAAGGCTTTCTTAGGTTTTGGTTTTATACAAATTTTGAAGAAAACTCTGTATCTTGGCCACGGAGCTAACTTCCAGGTTTTTTAGACTGGAGAAATGGGATTGATCTTCAGCGTCAGTCATCTGCAATGCTGCTTCAGTCTATCCATCTGTCATGGATCCATCTATCTTCCCTCCCGAAGTACCTAGCTTTTCATATATAGGGTCTAAATGAATTTTCATATGTAAATAAGCACATTGCAGGTATTTGCAGATGGACAAATGAATCCCACGTGAAGTGCTCACTGTACTGAACTGGAATTTGGGAGTCTCAGTTGTGCTACATTTCAGAAGTTTTTGTCAGTATAGCGGTATTAAGGCCTGAGGTTATATATTATTGTTTATACTTAGTGGAAATCCTCTAAGGATTACTTTCTTTCTTCTTGTACAGTTTGACTAGATTAAGGAGGTGTGTTATGACAATGCTGTATCACTACTCAGTTTTATCTGAAGGAATAACTTATATTTCTACTGTCCCTGAACCGTGATCGGTTGTGCATTGATATGGCCAGGGTGCTTTTATGTTACCTAGATGTGGCCCGTGGCTGGTGTGTCACAACACAGCGTTATCCTGAAGACGACGTGTCAGTCTCTTTTTATGATTCAGGGACAACCTCTTTAATTTCTTCTTCGACATGATGGCAACTGACACCATTTTCAGAAATATTGATTCTGAACAGGAGTATTTAGATAGTGCCACAGCCATTGTTACAAGGACAATAACAAGGTTTTTCTTTCTCTCTCCTTTATTAATCCCTGGAAAACATAGTCCTGGCTACCTCAGCCAGCTTTAAAAGGGAAAAAGCAGCATACAGCCTCTGTTCTTCACTCAGTGGAAATACTTTTATTTTGGACATCCTTTTTATTCAGAGGATTGGCCCAGCCTCAGATGGCCTTTTGTTCTAATTCTGCCCTGACTTTGATTGATGCTATGTCTCTATTTAGGTATTGACTAATTAAGGCTATTCTATCTAAAATCAGTTTGCTTTCCTTGTTGTTTTTTTTTGTTTGGGTGGTTTTTTTTTTTCCCCCTCAATTATTATTTTGAGTTTGAAATGGAGCAGGGCACCCTGTTGTACAACTTCTTTTAAAGTGTTTTCTTTCCCGGTGCTAAAACCAGATCAGCTTTAAACTTTTCTCTTTACTTTAGAGTTTTCCGTAATCCAATCTACCTGTCCTTATTTAACCAAATCACCATGTTTCAGATTACTGTGTTGCTAATTATAGTATTGATTACCCCTTCCTCTCATTCATTCTTTTTTCAGGCTTTTTAACCAGTAGCTTGAAATTCTGCAAGGGGAGTTTGCATAGCATATCCTTGAAATTACACTTGGAAACTATTACTTGGACAGTTACTTTAGAGGCATTCTTGGAGGTCATTACAGTTTTTGTCAAGAACAGTTTAATTCTCTGCCATTTTCCACTTTTGTTATTATTGTGGATTGTCATGGGAGCAGGTTAATTTGGTCCAATTTCCTCCTCATGTTCTGTCCCTCATCTCATGAATGCAAACACATGAAAGCTGGGCTCTGCAGAAGATTAAACCTGTGGTGACAAGTAATTCCTGTGACAGAGGCTTTAATGAGAAGAGGAAAAGACCTTAAAATATCTTCTTTCACTTAATAAGGATAATCTAAAAAGTGGTATGAAAATCACTGGAGGACAGCTCTGACCTGCCTGCTGGTCACGTTACGAGCCACGCTGGGACTGGCCTTTGGGCATGTACATGCGGGAAGGTGACTCCATGGGCAGGCAAAATTAAAACCCCTCTCTTTGAAAAGCAAAGAAAGCTTCTCAGTAGTGATCTAGGAGAAAATGAGTCGGTGGTCCTGCTGTCTGGAGGTCAATGGTGCGCATGAAGGGCTGGCTCCTGCGATCTTCCCTTGCAGCGGCTTGCCTCCACGCTGTCCTCTGTCCCCACTCACTGCTAAGGACGACATAGAAGTAGCCATCACCTGGTCAGCCAAAGTCTGTCTGGTGGCAGATGCATAGGAAAGGCACGAGCAATAAATAGGTGTTGAGCCTGTCTCAGATAAACCTTTCCAGTTTTTGGCAATTGCTGATTTGGAGGCTTTCAAACCATACCCTTAGGTACTAAGTCTTCATGACTTTGTCTAGTCCCTTATTACATCCTTTTAAAAACCTTTGTCTTCTGCAATAACTTGTGTCAAGGAGTTCCATAAATTAACTGTGTAAAAAAGCACTTTATTTAATTTGTGTTAGACATGCTGCCTGATCATTTCATCAAATTCCACCCCTCACCCCCATTTATTAAGTTGGGAGTAGTTGCCCTCTCGCTACCTTTCCACTCCTGATTTTACAGACCTCTTACTCCCCCGTCCATCACTCTCCTACCACTCTCTAGAGAGAGCCCGTAACGAAACGCAGACCCATTAAATGGGAGAGGCCAGCTCCGACTGCTCAGGGTCAGATTCGTCAGGCGGTGCAGCGGGCCTCCGAGGGGGGAGCACTCTGTAGCAATGAATGTAGCACTTTTATCCATGCTATTGAAAGCAGCTATTTGCAATAGGAAGCATTTACCATAGTCTTGCCTTTCACACATACGTTATTCAGGCAGGCGTAAGCATGTTTTTTGGGGTAACTTTTTTACAATGGGAATCGGTGAGTGTGCTGTCAGTTGCCAGAAACATCTGCCCATCACCCTAGGGAGAAAATCATTACTTTCTGGGAGTTTATTGATGGCAGGGCTCTCATTGATAACTAATTCCAGCTCTGGGTTTCTCCTGAGAATTGTCTTTTGCTGGCTCATCCCTTGACCCATCCCTAAACCTTAGCATTCTTTGACCCAGAGGGGCAAAGGAAGCAGGATAAAAAATAGATGCCACATTTCGGTGAGATTGCCTGGTACATCATTTAGATGTGCATGTGAACTTAGCTCAGCAGGTCAGTCAAGCCTTCTTCCTGTGCTTGCATCTTATTGACTTCAGTAAAAGCCCAGCGTGCATAAACCATGTGCTTGTGGTTTCTCCCTGCATCAGGATGAGAGCGATCGCCTTGCAGGTGGCTCAGCTGTAACCCTGCGCCTTGGGTCTGCTGGGACTCGGGAGGCTGGAGGTCTTCCTGGTCCTGACCTGCTGGATGAGCGTGGGTAAAAGGCACGGCCCTGCTCGGTGCTTCCAGGCTCCCTGTTTTTAAGTTGGAGGAATAAGTGTTCTGCCCCCTTGAAATCCGTGGCAAAACGTCTCTGTCTAAGTTGTAGGTGTTACTAAAAGACTGTCATGGCAGCGGCGTGGAGGTTACACCCGCTATCTGAGAGGCTTTTGTTGTTGCAAACCAGGTCGTTTATATGTGAAGAAATCAGAATTTTTATAAGCAGAATGTTTTTTCCCAGGTCTGGATGCTCCCAAACGCAAGAATGTTTCCATCGGGTATTAAAATCTGGCTTTTGCTTTCAGCGGCAGGCAAGGACGTGTGTTATTACTGTACTTGGACAAAATGTCACTCAGGATAATACAGAGCTGCAGACAAGCATTGCTTTAAAAGCAGGCCCTTGTCTCTCTGTATTTCCTCAGCACACTGAATGTTTGGCTAAGCTCCAGGAACTTTCCAAACATAAACAAGCATTTATGTATTAAGCCTTTTTATCAGGCTATGCTCTGTCTGAGCTGGGATGTGGGCAGCCTTTCTAATAAGGTGTATGCAGAATTGTTAATGGTTTTCCCATGAACCTGTGCAACAAAAATATCAAAACTTTTCAATATTAAATCACTAAAAGTTTTTTAGAAGTACATCACTGTCTTCCTTTCACTAAACAGTAGTAGAAGAATGAGCTAATTATGGGTTTGATAAAACCCTAATTTTTTTTCCTAAGTAAATGGATTGCTGCATGTGTATGGTGAGAGTACGAAAAGCAGGTTGAAGCTTTTGGATGTGGCTTGTGCCTGGTGCGGGAATGAACTTTGGCAGCACTAGTCCATCCCTGTCCCCTGGTCAGTGGGTGACAGTCCCACCAGCTTCCAGGTAGCAGATAATAACCAAACTAATAATGCTTTTGCAGTTGCTAGCATAAGATGGCCAGCAATTTAGGATTTCTAAATGCAGCTCTAACAGAAATAGCACTGGCTCCCTTTAATGACAAGGATGAGTGGGAGTTGGGAACGGTACAATGCTGTGCCATCTCTGGTCCACCAAGCCGATGCAGTGGGTGACTGCCCTGGAGCAGTTGCAATTACACTGGCATTTTGAGTTGATGAAGTTTGAATTGCTGGTGCTCAAGCTGAGCTTGTTGCAAACTCGAGTAAAGGATTTCAGGGCTTTTACTCTGCTCTCTTTTCTTCGCCAGACTCACTGAAATGAAAGAGATATTCATTTAAAATATATATGTTTAAATACGTAGATATATTTTAGATGTGAAGATGCAATCTGTTGTTCGGTTCTTAGTTTGTGTTTTATGTCAGTGGAACGATCTCCAAAATAAGCTGCTAACTCTGAATGCGTACACGGCAAAACCCGGCCTCAAACAGTGCCTTGAAATAAAGTCTCATCAGCTGCAAGATGTGCTTTGTATTCACACTGTCGGTCATATTGACTTACTTCCCATACATTTGTAGGTCACATGCTATCCTGTCTGTCCTTAGACAGCAGGAGATAGTCCTCAACAGAGAAGTTTAAGTGTAAATGTTTGCCTCTTTGGATTCAAATTTCACTTGCGTCAAATAGCATCTGAAATGATCTCATTTATGTTTTCATCAGATAGGTAAGTAGGAGTTATTGAGTAACACCCTGTATCCCCATGGGGAGCTCAACAGAAGCGAGCCGCATGTACGCGGGTATTAACGGGGACAGGGTCGGGGTCACACAATTGCGTTTCCTATGCTCCCCTCATCAGGATCCTTATCACTAAAATAGCTGAGAAAGGGACGTGGCGTGGTAGGGAAAAGCTAGCAGTGAAAAGCAGAGCAGCGGTGCTGGTGGTAGCTGTTCAGGGTTAGAAGCATCCACCAGGTCTTGTCTGTTGTCCAGCTTGGAGGTTTCCAAGAGCTGTGTGGGGAGGCCCTTTCCAGTGAGCTGCTGTCTCAGAAATGGGCTCACGTGCTGAGCGAACGTGGCTTTGAGGAGTAGTCTTTGATACACCACGCTGTTTCTGGAAAAATCAAATATTTGGGTTCAACCACAGTTCATTTTTAAACCTCTGAGGTGTACTGGAGTTCATCGTGTGTCTCTCCTTCCAGGAGTATTCGTTTTTTTCTCACCCTTGCTTCTTGTTGGTCCCTGTTAGCATGCAGCTCTCCTTGCATCTAGAGATCAAAAAATCCTGTAGATATGACAAGGCTATTGAAAGTAAAAAGGGGATAAAAGAGTGATAGCTGGGAATAAAGCCAATGTTGTGGTTTCTCAAAAAGCATCCTTCTGAAGTGTAAGTGCTCAGAAAAGGCACCAGATGTTGTGTGTGTGTATTTTTAATATAGCTTTGACTAGAGGGAAGTGATAAAGACGGTTATCTCTAGAAAAGGGGGTTCGGGGCAGGTAGAAAGGGATGATGAGCTGAAGACCAAATGCTCCCCTTTGTTTGTACTTCCTCTTGTCAGGGAGCAACGTTCCAGCCGATTGATCTTTGGGCCAGAGCAGCTGTGGCTAGTAGACAACAGGCGCTTTAAACCACAGGTTTCTTTTAACACTCTCAGCATTAGTCTTTCTTCTTAAACAAAGAGGAGGTGCCCTTAGCATCTGCTGTGGCCTGGGATTGCTTTCTCTAGTGCACCGGGATCCCTTCACATCTGCTTGAGGCAATGAACTTCCCCTGCAGAGAAGATCTCCAGGTCTGCCAAGAGAGAAGGAAAAAGTGACACTCAGCCAGCTCTCCCCGTCCTCCTGTTTTGATGAGACTTGCACAGGCACCCCAGTTTTGGGAAATGAGGAGCTACCAGGGTTCTTGTATAAAGTTTGGCTTTTGGAGGCCTGTCTGCAAGGTAGGGCAATGCTCATGGTTGCAGCGGAGGTCGGATTGGTCCCTATAGTCCCATGGTTGATGTTGGAGCTTGGCGGCCAGTTTCAGTCCTCCCAGGAACCTCTTCCTTTTCTTCCTCTTCCCCATTATAGCAGGGCAGGGCCTCTCTGATTCCCCCCCAGCTGGCTAATGCACTTAGCATGACCACTGTGCATCTCTTCTTCAGCAGAGACCTACGGCCAGGGAGAGCTTGTAGATGTGACCTAGACCATGCTGGGACAAGCACTAACGCTCTGCGCTAGCCATCCCCATGTTAAATAGTTTGCAGGCAGGCGGCTGACACGACCTCGCTGAGAGTAGAGGAGCTGTGGCAGGAGAAGTTTCTGCTCAGCAGCTGTGAATTATGTGCATCACCGGCGTTGCGGAGGCTCGATTCTGTTTCTGAACACGTCTCTGCTGGCAGGATGAGCTGTGAACAAAACAAGGTGCTGGGAAGGAAAGAAGAGTCAGCTCGGTGGTCTGGGAAGGCAGAGACTTTATTTATTTGGAGTCATTTTTCTGAACAACTTGAATTACAAAATGAAGCCGAAGTAGCCTGACGATTGCCACGGGGGTCAAAGAGCCACTGTGCTTCTTGGTGCCAAATCACTAGTGCTCTGTGCAACTTTAAGTGAGGTGGGTCTCCCTTTCTGTGTCAATCATTTCTGCTGTATGAGAAAAGAGAGAGAGAGAAAGATGAGAACGGGAAGGAGCAGGAATTCTTGGAAAACCTAGGAGACTGCACTGGAGCATGAGCCGTCCTGGGGCACATTAGCAATCTGTTGTTTGTGGGTGCATTGTTAAGGAAGTGTTTCTAAATAAAAGCTCTGTTGCAGTTTTTCTGTGTAGAAAGCTTACTTAAGCGTGATTTCTCCCAGGACATCTAGTGCTTTTCTTTTCTTTGGACAAACATAGAAGGATAAAATGGATCCATCCACAAAAGCCCCAAAAGCTGCTGCTTTCACCAGCAGAGCTGGCTGTCACCTGGGATGGCCAGGAGCATCACTCATGGAGCATCTCAGTAATTGGACTTTGCCAAGGAAGAAGTAAATAAAAGGTACCCAGTGAGGATTGCTCCAATAGCATGGATTTCACAAATTGAAAACATATTAGCTTCTGACAGCTCTGTTCTTCTATAGACAAAACAACTGCATTCCCAGGAGCTCTGCGCTTAAAGTTTTAAACCTTTTCCCTTCTGGTGAATTCTTTGTGCATCTAAAGAAGGCTCCTAGAGCCTGATTTTTACATTCTTTTGTACCTTGGTTTATCATTCATACTGATGCCAGGCAGGCTCAAGATGTCCCTTTGCATCTGATCTGGCAGCATTTCACATCCACTTGGCACTGGGGCATGTGTTTATGTCTCTTACTCCACTGGGTATGAGGCACTAACAAATTTGGCCCTCTAGATATTTCTTACAGTTGAACCCAGGGTTAGATATATTCTCTGGGACTCTGCAAGATTTCAATTCGTTTATCCCTTACTCTGCTCATCTTGCCTCTACTCTTGGTGCCTGCTGACAAAATTGAAAACCTTTCTTGAAGTTTTGAAGATAAAAAATGTCAGGTGCATCTTAGAAACACAGTTTTAGTTCAAGATGATGGCTACTCTCTCCTGCCAGGCTGCGCACAGCATACTCCGGACTGGGAAAGGTTGGGAGGAAGGAGACTGGTGCAGTGGCTAGCATCTCGTAACAGCACTTTCACAGGCTGGTAGAGAGAAAGCTCAGTGTTTTGCATCAGTCTGCCAATATATAGTTGGGTCAATAGGTGCCTTTTTTTTCCTTTCCATGTGGATGAATTTGGCTCATGGGTTTTCCAGTAAATCACTAGAAAACTATTTATGACTTGGCCTTCTTTGTACAACTTCTACTCAACTGCCAGTTACACCAAATAGAAAAACTGACAGCAGGGCAGATCTATGCTCCTTGTCTCAGTATAAATTTGGGCCATTTTTTGCCTGGTAATGGATCACAGCCAGCCCTTTCCAGTATCCGCAACAAGTGGGGGTAGGTGCAAGGTCGTCCTGTTAACAAGTAGAGATGAGTGGAGCATGAAAGACTCGCGAGGCAAACATGATAATCTGCCAGGCTCTAGATAGGCAGCGTTGGGTGAGCTTTCTCTCCCGAGTTTGGATCTTGGCTAGCTATGGGAGGGAGAGAAGCCCAGGGCTTACGTTGCTAGCTGAGCTCTGGCCTGCAGGGGTGCTGGCAATGCCTGTGGGGCAGTGCTGAAGGCAGGGGTTGCCTCTAATGGGAAAACTGAATCAGTGTTGGCTTTTGCACAAGGTATGGGGGCAAACTGAGCACCTCCAGCAACTTCTGGATAATGTGAAGCCACCAGACTTTCTCCTGTTCTGAGCTTTGCCAAGCCAGTCTACTTTGTCCTGGTTCTGGAAGTCAAATAAGTGGGTTGGGCAGAGTTAGGTACCACCATAGTACAGCAAGTACCTCCCCGCGCTTCTCACTGACATCTTCCTCTGAAAGGGGGGGAGAAGGAGGCTTGGCACAGTCCTACTTTGCTGCATTGCTAAAAACAAGTTTCCAGCCTGTTTCACACCTCAGCTGGGCAGCAGTTGGGAATGCTGAACTCCTGGGACAGTGTCACCTAGCCCCTGCTCTAACCAACATGAGCAATGCGTTGGCCAGCTGCCCCCCCGCCTTCTTGGCTGTGGGAAGAATCAGTGCAGCCTGTGGGGACAGAGAAAGCAGAGGGGAATGAACGGACGATGTGAGGGAAGGATTTTGCACGACAAAGTCATACGCAGGATCAATTTAAAAGAAGGACCTGAAGGTCAGTACCTTTAGGGGAACCCAGGGAGCCATCCCCACATCCTCCGCTGCCTGGAAAGGAAGTTTTTGCACTGTGGTACACAAAGGAAGAAACAACCAGGCCTCTTTCCCCTCTTCTAATGACAGTGCTCAGCTCCTAACACTTCAAGTGTGAACAGGCAGCCCCAGCAGACGTTACAGAAGCTATTGCATTTGTGTTCACTACAACTTTGCAAAGTCCTGCTCTGATCCATGCTGGCTGTTGCTCTGCACTGCGATGGTGCCCCTGGAGAGATGGCATTGAATTTCATGGTTTGTACGGGTTTGGGTGTTTTTCTGGGGACTTGGAGAAGTGTATGCTCAGGCTGCTCTTCGTGATCTGCACGTAGAGGCGAGTTGCAGTAGTTCATGTGTGCTCGGAGGTAGCTGGGAGCACGGTTTCCCGGGCTTGTTGGGAGCCGATGTGCTGCTGCTAGGGCATTTTCATGTCGACGTCCCTTGAAAACTTCCTAGCCTCGTATAAGGCCTGTTTCACCTTCAGTGATCGGATTCATGTCTCGGGAAACCTGCACTGCAGAGAGGAACCCAAGAATTCATTTTTATTGAGTATTTCCAGACACTGCTAGCTGGCTTTGAAAACTTCAGCTTATAATTATTTTTGACTATATCAATGTTTAGATGCTAGTGTGTGTACTATAGGCCAGATGGTACAACTGTTGTTACCTGTGTTGAAGATGCAATTTGGCCCAAATGATGGTGTAAGTCGCTCCCAAGTGTCTCTCGGGTGTCAGAGTTAAAGATTAGCTTTGGTGAAGATTATTTTTCCCTCCTATGGATGAAAGAGGTCAAAATAGATATGGTGAAAGGAAAAAAAGTAACTAACCAGTACAGCTAACACAAGGCTAATGCTTGGCTGCAGCTTTGGGCTGTTGCAGCACAAATGAAAGAGCAGCCTTCAGACTTCACTAGTCATCCCAAAAGAACAGGTCCCAGTCACCCACGATAGGATTAGGAGGGTACAGAAGCATAGAGCCCTTTTTGCCATTTTTGAATCCTTTCCCTCCCTGTGAGTTGCTCTGTGCAAAGATATCCTGCAGACAAGGCTGGGCAGAGGCAAGGTTGAAGACAGCAGGAAATTTCAGTACTGCTCAAAGTTCCCCGGTTCTTCCTCATAAGGGGGATTTAGTGTGGTCAATTTGAAAACAGGCATCTGGATTGATTTGGCAGCTGTTGTACTTGTGTGATACCTAATGTACTTGACATCTAATGGATGAAAGGCAAAAAATCAAGGAGGCAGGATGAAATGACCTGTAATCACAGTTGCTAAGACTCATGATTTTATCAAACGTCTTGGGGTATTTGGTAATGTTTGACAGTCCTGTGATTATGCAAGACTGTTCCTTTGCAAAGGAAAAAAAAAAAGTCTTTCAAGAGCAAAGTATTATGATGTGGTCCTTAAGATTCAAACAACAGGGAATAAAAAGAACATTGTATGTATTTTTTTGTTGTTTTTAAAATGCATATGAAATACCATGACTTTAACCTCCTGAGTTTCTGGCCTATACATGAGCTTTTGGAGTTGGTCATTCTAGACCTTTAGGAAAAAGCATAATAACAAGGTTTCCAGTGCTGTGTGTGTTTTCAGTATTTTGTGTTTCCGAAGCAGGTAGTCCACGGAAAAGAGTTTAGACACCCTTTGTCTGCCACAGGCTTAGGCTATAAGCTTTACAGGAATCTAAAGCTGTTTCAGGCTTAATCACAGAAGTGTGGGTTACCCCTCTTGAGAATAAACTGTATTGTGTATTGTAACTGCAGCTCATGGAGAGGAGAGACTACCCTGGAAATCAGTGTAAAGCCTTTAGTCCTTTCCCTGTTTTTTGTTGCTTTCTCCCAGGTGCTGTGACTGTCTTGGGGAGACTAGAAATGGCTTTTAGAACAAATGAGACAAACAGTGAAGTAAAGATCAAGGATGCTTGAAATGAAGTGCAACGTCCTCGCACTCCTTCCTTTAATGCCTTGGAAAATAAGTGCAAAAAGAGAAATATGGTGTGCAATGAATTTTGACTCCTTCAATACTTCCTTAAAGGAACCAACGTTTTTGCTGGGACTTGGATTTCAGGAGTAATTGCTGTGTTAACGTTGCAGCATTAAATGCATTTCCTCTGATCTCTTTTGCAGTATAATTGTTGTATCGCTGTGGTCAACCACATTCCCTCTTTCTGCAATGGCTTTATGCTTCCCCTGCAATAGAAATGCTGAATGCAGGATCCGCGTTTCAGAAGCAAATCGGAAAAAGCATCTGCATACAAATGGCTCTGAAATAAGTGAGCTTTTCTTCTTTGGCACAGAGATCTTCAGAGCTATAGCACTACTGAGAATATTTTCTTTGCTTGCTTTCTAGCAATGCAAGTAGGCAAGAGCCCATTTGCATTAAGATCAGAAGAGTTTTGTGATGGGACCAGACTTGGGAGTAGGACTACCAGAGGCTGTGCCCGTCTCTGCTACGGTGCTACCAACACAATGGCTAGATCGAGGCATGAAGAATTTAAGTGGTCAGCCCCCAATGCGAAGGCAGACAGAAGTGTGACTCGCTTCTTTGAGTAAGCACCACCGCCATGCTTCTGTGTAAATGCGCTTCCATTTTCTCCATCAGCGCTGCTTTTTTTGCCCATATCAAAGGGAAGGCTGCTGTGCTTCTGAAGGGCAGGAGTCCTGTTCCTTTCCTGGGCTGGCTTTGTGCCCCCGCAGTGGCCTGTGGTATCTGTGATGGAGCAGAGACAATTCTGCTCTCCTCTTCTGCACCCTCACTGCCGTCTCTGCTGCATGTCCCGATATATTCATTAGGTTATCTGCTGCCAATGTTGTCTTACAGTTTTTTTGTCCTTCATGTCTGCAATGCATCCAAGTTTAGGCTGAACATTTTGAAGTGACAGATGGGAATTAGGCACCCACGTCCTAGGAAATTTGCTGGAATTTGTGGTGTTGCAAAACTCAGCTTTGGTGACGCTCTTGGTGTATTTCATAGCAGTGGTATGGACTTTTGCTGCTGTGACTGTCTTGTGGAAACCAGAAACAGCTGATTTTTCTATAGAGCCCAGGATATGCCTCTCCAGTTATACTTACTATTTATGATAAGACTTGGTTTGTGATCTGGCAGTCTTTAATCCCAGGAAAACCATCTGTGCCGAGCTAGATGGGGTGACTTTTTGGAGTCATTTCTCCTGACTCTCTAATGTCCTCTTGGTACCTCCTGATATTTTTTTGTTTCTCTGTTGTACTGTGCATAAATACATACATAGGAGCCATAGTCAAAAGAGTTCAGTTCTTCAGGACTTTCCTGAAGACTATTGGCTTTTCACGGGCTGTTTCTCCATTTCCCCAAAGGTCTTCAAAAGTAGTCGGTGATTGCTAAATACTTTGTTGCCCGTGTACCTTCTAAGCCTTTGAAAAGCCAGGCCCTCCTGGGCCGGGCAGATGTTGCTGTGGGATCTGCACATCACTGACTCTGGTGGGTTTGGCTGATTTGAGCTCTGACAGTATGTGTTCTCCAGTTTCAGGTAATAAAACGTATCAGGGAACTAATGCTTTCTCTCGCATCTCACCTGTAAAGTTTCAGTTCCTGACCCTTCCTAAAAGTAGACAGAAATGTGAAGTAGATGGAATTAGATGGTTTTGTATCTGGATGGATCTCCTCAGCCCTTGGTCTGCCAAATGTTAAGTCTACTCAAAGACAAAAGGCTGATACTCATTATAGCTATACTTGTATAAATGGGAGTCTGTCAGTATTCATGGGAGCTCTATGCAGGGTTTGGGGCCAGCACTTTCTCAAAAGCATTTAAGTAGAGTGGGGGCACTTATAAACTGAATTTTGCAGCTATTCACTTTATCAAAGCTGGGCCTGATCCAGCCCAATCCTGAGCTCCCGCATCTGTCTCTGACTTCAAGCAGAGATGGTTATTTCTTGCAGGACTTTTGCTTTTGTCATTGTAGGGGGTCTTGGGCTGCTTAGCTTGGACTGGAGTTCAGGCACTTCAATTTGGAGTTTCACAGAGAAAGTTATGTCAGGTTTTTTTTAAATTAGCTTGTTGGGGGATATTTAAACAGACTTGATGTGCTCAGTGCATGCATCCTTTTCCAATTCTTTTTGTTTTGTGTAGCTCATGTTTTCCTCACGCTTCAAATCCGTCCTAACAAAAAGAAGTTTCCCATTTACTTAGACTTTCACAAAGTTTCAATACCTGTTAGTTCACAGTGCATGAAAAAGCTGAATGCTATTATATTTCCTATTTACTGCTCGCAGTTATAATACCCCTCTTAATGATGTGAAATATAAATGAATTATGTGCCCTCATTTGTGGTTGCAAGTTGCTATTATGAATAATGCAAGTGGATGCTTGTGAGGTGATATACAAAAGTTTTTTGAAAAGAATTGACAGGAAGAGTGGAAGAAAAGAAGCCTTTTGGTTGGCTTGTGGTATGTAGTAACAGTTGTGACGGAGCTGTGCAGAACTCTTTATAGACTCACTGCTCTTTTTTTTATTTAAATCTTTTGTCTTAAAAATTGGTTATGTTCCAAAATGCCATTCTAGTGTTACCTCGACTTTCCTGTTAGAGATGAGAAATATGTTTTAAAAATAAATTTCATTTCAGAATTTGTTTGCTGCAGGAAAATGAGAAACTTGATATATATATCTTTTGCAGGGACTGTAGGAAGAAATGTTTTCTACAGGATATAGAGTGCAGGACTGGTTTTGAAATCAGTGAAGCAACAAAGCTGATTACTTATACCTAGGATACCATAAATAATTCATTTAGTGTTGTAATTTATCTTTACTTACAAATAAAAAAATTAAGTTTCATATATTTGTTTTCCAAAAAGTTTGCCAGCGGTATCAAAGAACTGCATCCATTCTAAGTATGGGGAGAGTCAGATCTACTTGTATAATTTCTTTGTAAGGCTTGGGCTACATCCCCCTCTGCCCCCCCCCCAGCAAAAACTTGCTGCTGCTTTTAGAAATGAGAAACAGGTAGAAGAAGAACTGAAGGCATCTGACAAAAAAAAAAATCCTGGCCTGAAACTAATAGAATTGGTCATGTGGTTCATATTATTCTCTTAAATATTTTGTTGAATTGCAGCTCAAATAGTAAAATCTTGAGTGCTGGGGGTCTAAATACATTCTTTCTAGCTTTATTCTCTAATAATCGAAATACAACTGATCATAATTCTTCATTGCATGCTAAGTTTCAATAAAATCTTTTTTTCAGAAGAATACATATGTTAGAAGCTTTGTGAATTTTGCAAGTATTACATCGAAAGATCATCCTTCTTGTTCTTTTTGGCATTGCATTTTTCTCCTGTTTCTCTTTTAGTCTTCATTGCCAGTTTTGACTGCTCGGCTCAGTCACAGGAGTTTATCAAAATAAAAAATGTTTTGTTTTAGATAAGTGTGAACATCAGCTGTGAAATGATTAAATGAAAACAGGAGTGAAAAATAGCTCCTTGAACATCAGCAACTAGAGTGAGGGTTGGGATTTCTCTTTTTTTTTTTTTTTTTTTTTGTGGGTTTTAAAGGACCCATGGAGTTTGTATTAAAATATCCCGATTAGCTGTTATGAGCAAGTCCTGCAGCATCTCCTTGTGCTTGCAGCTTTGAGATTACTCAGGGTAACTCATGCCCACGTTAGATATGGGAAGCGTTAAGGCTGGTTTTGGGATTTTGGAGTCTCTGGATGCAGACTGAGCCCTCTGTGCTCTGGAGCAGTCAGCTGTGCCTCCGCAGCTCTGCGAGCGAGTCATTTAAATCTGCATTGAGTCCGCAGCGGTATATTTTCCCGTATCCAGCACTGAGATGATGTATATGTTCTCTAGCATGCAATGAGTTGTTAAGTTTTTCCAGCGAAGCCAATTCAGTGCTACGAGGCTCAGCTAAGGATGTATTTGGGGCTGCCGATGTGTTACAGCAATAGACACGGTGCCGCTTTTTGCCAGACTGGGTGAGTTTCAGGGACATTTTGTCTTCTGCTCTCTCTCCAATGGGCCTGCTGGAGAGTGAATTCGATAAGCGTGCTTTTCAGATGATGATGATAGAAGAGAAAGACTGCCATGAAATCACAACAAGGATCCTCTCCCTCTCTTTTCCTTGCACTCTACCTTCATTTATCTCAGCAAGCTTGAATTGCAGTCCCATTGCTATTAACCTTTCGACTGCTGGCATTTTACCCAGAGCGCTCAGCCCCAGCTGGCAGCGGAAAGGACAGGATTTGAGCAACTCTGTAGTGATGAATTGGCGTTGGTGCCTCACTCAATGGCCACCCTCTGGAAAGTGAAAAATGCGTTGTGCAGCTCTGGGGTCTTAATACCGTGCCTGTCCAGGTAGCCACCTGCAAAAGCCTGAAATCCAGGAGCAAACAAGAGAAGGGATAACTGCAGCACTGGAAGGCTTATTTTTCTTTCTGCATTCCACAAGCAACTGCTTTGCCTCTGTACAAGGAGACAAACTTTCTCGGCTCTCGTGGCAGCAGCTGCCCTCCAGCCAGAGAGGACAGGTCAGGCTGCGCGGCTTTGCTTTCTGCTGAGGGGCTGTTGCCGGAGGGGAGCACCGAGTTGGCACGTCTCTCCCAAGGGCTGGCCCCTTCTCTCTCAAATCGGTCAACTCCAGACGTGACTTGTTTTCTAGGCTGTGCCACCAGGTTTCAAGGTGCCTGGTGGACCGGGGTGTCGGCGTTAGCGCTGCCATGCTGCCCTCGGTGCTGCCCAGAGCACCTCGGCGCCGTGGATGCACAGCGCGGCGCTCGGTGCTGTGTGGGCTGGGTCTTGCTGTGTAATCGCCAGTCCTGCCATCTAGGCGCGGGGCAGGAGGCATTTTGTACTGGCTTCCTCTGGCCTGTCGGTACAGCGTGCGGCGGGAGGTATAATAAAACACGGAGGTGTGATGAAGTCTGGTCGTGTTGCTTGGCAGGGGAAGGGAGGCTGCCTTCCACGGGTCTGGCCCCGGGGAGCTGTTGGCAGATCCGCCTGCGATATCGACCGTCGCGCTGTGAGTCTGCTGGGCCCTCGCAGGTACGTGGCTGGCACGAGCAGCCTTTATTTTGGTACGTTCATTATTCCGCTCTAGAGAATCCCGCTAGATAAATGTCAACAAATGACTCGGTCTCCAGTTAATGAAGAGAGGCTTTTGTTTTAAAGAGCTAATTGTCCATCTTTTCTGCATAAGAAATGCAGGGCTTTTTTTTTCTTTTTTCCTAGCAATGTAGCAGAACTTACAGATGTGCTAATACTGTGAGCAACATCTATTATTTAACTTTCATTACCATTAATATGAATTAAACTGATGGCATTTGTCAGGATGCTTTATATGTTGTAGCAGATGCCTTAGGGAACTGCTTTTGAAAGAGGAGAATTTCAGGAAAAGAAAAGTTGGTTTAGTGGCTAGGAGGAAAGGACTCTGGAGAGTTGAGTTTAGCTCTCAGAAGTGAGAACTGAATTTGGTTCTCTGTATGACCTCGTGTAAATATTGCAAGACCAGAGTTTCTGTGAAACTCGCCTCCTATTTATACAACTTTCTGAAGTAGCTGGGTTTTCAAAACAGGTCTGGTAGCCCAAATGAGATATGAGTTTAATGATCTTGTGTCCTGTTCAGGAAAAAATGTGAAAATACAAGAACAGATGGCAGGTAAAACACATGTGCAATTGGTCAGATGTGACCAAAAAGTGTTGGTTGTGATTTGCATGTTCTGTGGACCTGATCGTGCAGTGACGTAACTGGAATTTCTCAGTCTTATCAGAGCTAAAAGATGGCTATGCAGGAAAGAACATGTCTGGTGAGGTCCAGGTGTACGACTTTCGGAGTGTGAGGTTGCAGTCATATACTCAAGCATCAAATGGCATTGCTGCCTGGGCGGGCTGCTAGTTTAGAGGCTGGGTGATCTGCGTCCCGTAACTGTGGATGTTCCTCTGTTACTCTCATCTGCTGAGAGAGAGAGAGGAGGAAGATTTAAAAAAGAGCCTGAACAGAAGAGTTTCAATTTAAAGACGGTGGAGGTACTGCAGCAGGAGCTGCTTCCTACCTCTGCTGGCTTCTGCAGATGTGCGGCCAGGCCCTCTGGGCCACTGTGTCTGGTAGCGCCTGCTTTATTCGTTGTTTGTGTTTGTGTGGCCTCGGTGAACCGCAGTGCAGGCAGGAGACCTGCCTCTCTTAATCCCTTTTACATTTCAATTCTTAAAAGCAAATTCAGAAGAATAACCTCTTTTTAAAGTGAATTTAAAGGGAAAGGAGAAAATTAAAAGAAAACCCAAATTCAAAGACCTGAAAACCCAGTCACTAGTATTATGCTTAACCTAGGTTAATGTGAGTGATTCAGTATGAGATAAATTAACGCAAATGCCTGGTTACAGTGGTGCAGATCTCACTGCAAGTGAGAGATTTGAGCTGCCACCTTCTCCTCTTCTTTCTTTTCTGGTGTTAATTTTATTTGCTGGACAATGAGTACTCCTTTAATAAAAGCATTGACAGTGCACAGCAGGCTATGTGAAAGAGCCTCTAAAAATACCCAGGTAATTGGTACTAGGCTAAAAGTGAAAGATGACTCCAAATGCAGCAGTAACTGCAAGTTCCACCTAAACCACTTGGATGGTAGATGGTTGCAGTATAGCACAAAAATAGCCAGCTGCCTCTCAGCAGCCTTGTTGGGAGCCTTGGCCAGACACAAAACTCAGCGTTGCCAATCTGTAGATAAGGAGTCACTGTGTGCCTGCCAAGAAAGTGCATCAGTGTTTCTTCTGTAGGGGAACAGATAGGGACGAGAGAGCTGGTCAGTCCCCTGTGGCTCCTCTGCTTGGACGTGAATGTTCCTGACGTTGCCATTGGGTGCAAACTTGCTGGTTTTATTTCCAAAGTTGTGTGGAGGCTGTTTGCTGAGAAACATGTGAAGGCTTCACCTTCTTCTGCATTGAGCATGAAATGGTAGCAACTTTCTGAACTCTCTTGGTCCAGGCCAGGGCTGAACAGGTAAGGAAGAAACTTCCTATCTCATTGCAAATCCCCAAAATCCCAGAGTTGCATTTTTAACATCTACTGCAAAAAAATCTATGGCTGTGGACCACCTCTTTCTGATTCCTACGTGCCTCCGAGGGAGTGTTCCTATTAAAGATTCAGAAGTTCTGGCTGCCACTTCGGTTTCTATATTCTGTCCGTGTCCGGCAGTAGTTTCTGTAGACGTTGGGCCAGCTGCAGTTAAAGCTGCAGTTTATCTCCGTACAGAACACGGACAGGAGCTCTTGTGAGGAGCAGACTCCCCAGACTGGAATCGCTTGCAGTGTAAGGTGAAAGGTCACCAACCTGTCAAAATCGTCACAGCACTGATTTTTCAAGTCATTGTTCATACCAGGATGAACTCTAGACCGATTCAATCTTTTCATAGTTCCTAAATAGTAATACTGGTCTTTCTTCCTGTACCTTGGATCCAGGCACAATAACACGAAGAAGATTTGAGAAAGAGTTTTAAATTTTCATCTTCTGGGGCAGGAGATGAGAGAAGAAGCCCTTTCCTTTGGCTTGCTTGCCAAGGCAGGCAGGGGTGTCACCTCCTCCAAGAAGGCCTGGGACAAGTGCAACACACCAGGCCGAAGAGGTCTGGGAAGCCCTGAAGAAATATCCATGCTGTCTTTAAGTTGTTTATACGTACGTAGTGGGTCTTCTGGCCAGAGCTGGGTCTGCACCTCTTCTCCAATTTCACCATGTGTATGGTGCTGAAGAAGTACAGATAATGCTTGCCTTCAGATGAAGGTGAGGTTCAAGCATTTTGAGATTCATGAGTGAATGGTCCTCTTCAAGTGTTAAGGTTCCATCTGCAAATTCTTGAGAAAACATTTCATTTTACTTTATCAGCATTTTTTGAGAGGGGAAAAAAAGAAAAAGAAAAACCTTTTCAGAGAAACTACTTCAGCATTCACAAAACTTCCCATTTTCCTGGGGAAAAAAGTTTCTCAGTTCTAACACCTTTTTGACCAAGGTTTTGACCAGACCCACTCAACAACAGCAGCTCGCTTCTGTATCGGGGCTCTTGCTTGGTAAAGGTGCAGTTCAAACTCGAGCTCTGCGTTAACATCATTTATTCAATGTGAGACCACTGCCATGGGACAGGCAGCAACCAGTAGGCACTCGTGGGCATGAAAGAGGCTCAGAGCAGGAGCTTAACTCACATTGCTTGCATCCCATGCAGGTGTTCTCCTTTTATATCGGGGGGTTTTAGCATTATCTTGATGCAGAATGAGGAAAACTTTTCAAATCTTTGGGAGATTTCACAAGTTCCTGAATTTGCTGTCCCCAAATTAGTAGTAATGTCCATGGCACGACATGAAGTCTCTCAATATTGGAGTACGGTAGATCTGTACTCGTATGAGAAACTAAATGCCGGTTTATACTCTCTAAGTTAATGCCTGTTTGAGGAAACTTTTCACTGAACTTCCACTCTGTGCAAAGCAACAAGCGTGGAGATGCTGGGCATGTAGTAACCTGGTATAACATCCAATGGGTAATTTGTTCTGACAATTTTTATGAGCAGGAAAAAAAAAAACCTCATCAAATGTGTGTCACACTTTCTGACCCTTCTCTGTGGTTCATTTACCTCCTGCAAGAACCACCTGCTTTCTGCTTTGATGCTCCATTTGCAGTACTTGAGGGAGGAATGATTACAGTGGCATGCAGCCACTGGTTAACTTCTCTCCAGATGTGTGCTCCAGATGGCTGTCCTGAGAATCCACCCCAGACCCAGATTTCCTATTTAACACTGACAGGCTTGATTCAAACTGAAACACAGTCTTCTGCTGTACTTTCCTCCTTTCTAACAGGTAGCATCCACAGAGTGGTGCAAACCAAACACAGTCCATAGAAAGCTGCACTGTATCTGTTGTTGACTCACTGGTAGCATTGAAGATGAGGGCATTAGCCTCTTCTCTTAAAACCTGTCTCGATCTATACAAATGGCTACAGTTTGTGGCATTTCATGAAGATCAGAACTGACCCTCTGAAACCCAGTGTGTTGGCACTGAAGGAACTGTTTGAGCAAACGCGAATGCTTTTTTTTTTTAAGCATTCACTGGGCTCGTACAGAATAATAGCTTCTCTCCTTGTTGCCTCTCTCACATTTTCTGTTCCATCTCTCTGAACAATAGCACCGGCCTCTTTATTCCTGGGCTCTCTCAGGGTGTTATTTGTTTATCATCTTTCTTTAGCAACAACCAGTGTAGCTGAGTGATATAATTTAGCTTTGTGAAGTCCCGACCATAGTAGAATGCAAAGTGGCTCCCGTCATTTCTCTGGAGTTCAGGAAAGCTGCAACAAGAGGAAGAAAGCAAGTCGTGCTCTGTCTGTATGCTCACTTCTCTACCCCTGCCTGCTTCCTAACACGAGTCTTGTATTTCTTTTTTTTTTTTTTTTTTAACATGGAATCAATAATTTTTTCCTCGAGTTCTGTTGATCATCTCAGGGTACATAGCAGAGCCAGGCTGAGCATCATCCTCTCACATCACGTCCCCTGCAGATGTGATACTAGGCATAAGAAAGCACCTCCGGTCTCTGTGTTTCAGTGTTGGTGCTCTTGACTTGGGATGAATCTCAGGGCATAGTGCGACTGCTCTGCAGAGAACGTCTCTGCTGTGGCACCAGAATACAGTGCAGATCACAAGAAAAGAGTGAAGCCTGGAGAGCCCCCAGCAAGCTTTGCTAGGGGATTTGTTGCGTACCTACCAGGTTCCAACACATAGGGCTAGGCACGTCATTACAGCATTTGGAGGTAGTGCTGCTGGGGGTACTTTCTGGATGAAGTCAAACCTTTGAAGCTAGCAAAGCCGCTCAAGCAACAGGCTGTTCTGACATTGCTCACATCTCCAGGAATTAAAAAAATAGGAAATTATAGCCAAGGGGGGCAGGAGAGTCTGATGCTCTGCATTGTAACTTTTAAAAGACTTCACCCATGACGCTGTGTTTCATAACTCCCTCCTGGGACCCAGCAAGAGGGTGCAGCAGTTGCTTGGAGGATGGAAAATCTGGTCAAAGCCATAAGGAGACAGGGCTTCCCAAAGCCTGGGTGTTGGGTTCATCAGGAGCCTGATGAACTCTAGGGCCAGCTGGAGTCACAGGACCCAGGGGGTCCAGGTACATGGTCACAGCACGAAAACGGAGACTCTGGGAGTCTGTGACAGTCGGGGTGTCCTGTGCGCACGGTGCCGCAGGAGGGGAGCAGCGCTGCTTGCTGCTCTGATGCACTCCCTTCCATCAAGTCTTCGGGAGTGCTTTCAACACCTTATTCCAGGAAATATGCCAAGAAAGGGCAAATATACTGGTTATTTGAGGGCCGCCTTATGGCCTCCCTGATTACAGCCTGGAGTCCATCAGGGTAGGCATTTATGGATTGCTCTGACCTTTTCTGCCAGCTGAAAGAACACAGATCCTCTGGTTCTCCACTGACCTCCCAGTGTACTCTTTCTCGGGAAGATAGAAATAAGAAAAGAATCCCCAAGAAAACTCAAAGGAAGAAACGTTTTTCTCTCATTAAAGATCCACTGTAAGTATTCATAACTGGCAAAGAAAGAGGTTGTGCAGGCTTCTTGCTTCTTTTGTCATGGGTGTGAATCAAACAAGGAATTTTTTTTTTTTTTTGGTCACCTCAGCTCAGGATGATAGGAACAATTTTTATTTGTATAAATCACTGTTGAGAATGTTTTCAATATCTCCTGTGAACAGAAGAAAAACTCCCACAGCAAAGATGCCATTAATCTTTGCTGCCCTGATCTAGATTGACTTATTCAGTGCATGAACTAGATCATTAGCAACACTAGGGATTTCCCCTCATCCCGTGGTGAAGAGATCAGTGGAAATAATAAACAAGTGTGAGCAAATGTGCAGGCTGATTAGTGTATACACATATATTTTCATGCTCGGAGACCTGTGTAATATTTCCCCTGGCATTAGGTGCTGCTTTTTGACTCTTGTGTTGCAAAAGGTCAGTGGTATTGCCACTCCCCAGGGCCACTGCTTATCATAGATGGTATTTATGTTTGACTAAACTTCAAACAACTTTGACCTTTGTATTATTTTTTTTTTATTTGTGCAATTCAATGGTTTTTGGAGGGTGGGTGGAAGAACAACTCTTCTGCCAAAAGTCACCCAGGGGAGCTGGGTTTTTTGCAAAGGCCAAGTTATCTCCTTCAAGACATAATTCCTCTGAAAATAGAATAATTTAAAACCTAGTTTTCTTACTTAAAAACTTGGAATCTTCTGTGTGTGGGTGAGGGAGATGCAGATGTTTTCAGACGTTTGGGAACTGCTCACTGGTTAGTTTAAAATATTTAGCTATTTGCATGCTTCATTTTGAGGTATGTAAAATAAATGGAATCATAAATCACTCCTTAAATATTCTATTTGGTGCTGGGTGACTGGAAATAACAGATGGATGCTTACAGGCGGGATTTAATTTTGCTCTAAGTTAGCAATGGCTTAGAAACCAGTACACCAGATCTTAGCCCCCTAAAGCTTTGGATCTATTTGCATCTGTCTTGGGAACTTTGTGAGACATAAGACTTGCATTAAGTGGGTAACAGCTGTAACATCTTCAACATCAGGACAGTTTAGGTCCAAGCTCCCCCCAAGTTGGGGGACTGCTCCCTACTTTCTGCTTAAAACGGCTGTGAAAGTACGGAGGTATTTAAATGGTGGGGGTGGGGGTGTAATTTCTGTCTTTTCCAAAAGCTCACTGAAAATAATAAATTTGGAGAATAGGAGGGGAGCCAAAAAAACCCTAGTACAGATCAGATAGGTCAGAGATTTAAAGCTCACTTGCACACTATCAAGCTCCTCCTGGCAGTGTGTGCAAGTCAGTCTTCCTACACAGAGGGAGATAAGGCTGAACGCTGGCTGCAAATGCTCGTTAAGAGCCAGACATTCACCTGATATTCTTGTTGTCTGTCAGCTGTGCCAATACTTTTTCTTTTCATGCAAGAAAGGGAGAGAGTGGTAGAAAAAAAGATTGTGATCCTCTGCCAGGAGGTTTGTGCTCTCTGTACAGCTCCCTTTGCATGGATGGCTGCTGCAGGGTGAGATTAAGTCATGAGGAGGGATTGCATGGGACAAGAAGAGAAGCAGTGTTATCCTATGTTTCTTGCATTAGTAAAAGTTAACAGAGATGTAGAATTGTACCCAGTAATCAGCCCACTAGTTTTAAATAAAGTTTAAATTGCAGATCCCAGCTAATGGGACCAGGTCTCCCTCAAGCATGTCTCTAAGCTTGCAGCAGTGTCTGGAATTTGGACCACTGTGCGGGCAGCAGCTCTTCAGGTGACGCGGGGTGCGGGCACGCTTGTGTGTGTGCATCAGCCATGGTGCTCTCCAGTTCTTGGTGCAACGCTAAAACTGCTGAACTTGAGAACTGCCCGTTGCTGTGCCAAATAACGCTTTCGTCGTGCTGAACATGCCCTGTTTTCCCAGAGGCTGGCTGCACCACGGGTAGTTTCATAAAGATACCAGGATGCATCTTTGGAGGCAGAGATTTGCCATTACTGGGGATCTGGGACTGGGCAATCATGGTGGTGTGTAGTTCTGCACAGGGATGCAAAGCCCTAGCGATCATTTACCTTGTATGCTGTCCTAATTTTTCTCATATCCACTGTGCACAGAATTTAGGACCAGTTTGTCAGGCTCTTTTTAGCAGGCTTCTGCTAACATATCTAGAAATTTGACTCACCTCAAACATTTTCCCTTTTGCTTATCTGTTTTTTCTAATAACGGGATTCCTGGTAACGCTGAGGTTGAGAAAACTACAAATGATTTAATAGCAGATGTGATTCCTGTTTCCATTTGCCAAGTCACTGCCTAGTTCAGTGCAAACATTTAGTTTTTCTTTTAGCTGAAGGTGAAAGAGTCTCTCCAGCAGTAATCCTGAGAGCCCAGTGTACACACTTCATCTTCTGTGCTGGGGCCACAAGGCCAGCTCAGTGACATTTGGCTCGGAGAACTCTTTCCAAGTACATTTAAAGTTCAGCCTTGGCTGGGCGGATTCTCCATCACAGCAGCATCTTCATTACCACCAACTTGCAGAAGGGGGAGAGAAGGAACGGCGCTGTTGAGGTCAGTTTGCAGGCACAGTGCTCTTGGCTTGCTGGATAAACTGGGTTTCGAGGTGGTGCTGATGATTTTGCTTGCATCCACCAGAGAAAGGTTATTGAGCATTCAGTAAATCTTCTGGGGATCAGTTATAAAGAATGGTATTTACAGGAGGGTAAACCATAAATCTTTATGACCTTCTTGCAGGTAGCAGCATTTAAAGTTGCATTATTCTTTTCTTTTCCTGTAGACAAGGCTTTGATAAAACTATCTGTCAGTTAACTGAAATAATCCATGGACAACGGGGTCTTTGCTGGAGAAGAGGAGAAATTACTTAGTTGAATTTTAACTTGTTTGTTTGTTTTACTTCTTGCCAAATTTTTCTCCTAGGAGATTAAAGGTGAATTTAATGTTTTGATGGATTCTCTGAGGAACATTTACCTTGACAGGAGGTAGAGAAAGGCCCCCCTAAGTCCCCGTTGTCTTCCTTTCTGATCTTCTTGTCAGATAGACAATGACAACAGGACAGTGGAGAGTTGAACAAGGGAATCTCTGTCATTCAAATTGTTGCATGTTTGATCCCTGCTGTCAGATTTTCATGAATTTCACATGCACAATGTGTGTCTCCACTTGTTACAATTAGCGCCTGGTATTTTTCAGGCTACCTGGGATAACCTCCTTCTTAAATAATTAAAATTTATGTTATTTTGGTTTTACTTTTTTAGTTGTGAGGTTTTTATTCTCAGTATTTTATTTATTTAATAAGAAATTTAAAAATTGTTCCTTTTCCTTGTTCTTTCATTAGTCTCAGTCAATGTCATAATTTCTTGTCAACTGAGTTTCACTGGCTTTTTAACACTTATTGTGAACAGATTATATCTTATTTAAATGTATTTACAGACCTTTTGCTTCTGTTGAAGCCATACAAAATTGTCTGGCATGGACACTTCCCTTTTGTGTCTATATTCAGGCCTAATATTTATAAACAAGCTTTCTAAAACCAAACAAGCTACACTAATACTGTCTGTAGTGTGGAGGCAATTACATGGGTAAGAAGGAATTTTCACTAGTCTTATTAATTTCTATTCCTATGCAGGAATATTTATGCCACTATAAAACATCTTTATACTTGTAAAATTGCATTCACATTTACATTGCTAAGCTGGTGTAATTATATCAGAGAGCGCGTGTAATTCTGCTGAAAGAGTTAAAGCAGGACAACCTCTTCTCGTAGGCAACCCTTCAGGTGGTATGGAGGCCAGGTTGCCCTGTACAACTCCAGCTGCCGGAGCTGAGGAGGTCTTTTGAGGACGTGGACATCTCATTTCAAGCTGGTGCTTTTGCAAGAGGTGCAATTGTTTAAGTAAAACTGCATAAGCTTTGCATAGAGGTCTCTGGGCAAGTTATAGGCCATTTAAACCTCCCTAGAAGGCAACGTTATGATTTTAAGAAAGAGTCAAATTTTTAATCTAGGTTCCTCACAGTCTTGCCCCTTTGGTGTAGTAATTGGAGTTTGCATGGTCAAAAAACTGAGTGCCAAAAATTTTCAGCAAAATTGGTCAGCTTGAGCGCAAAGGAAACATGGACATCAGGTGGGAGACTGGCATTGCTCTGTGTTTCATGGATTTCTTTTTAAGAAACAAACACCAATGCAGGAAACTTTCCAAATCATTCTTTGACTTTCTAAAGCACTAGTTTTAGGCTGCAGTAGGCTGTGGGTGCTTGAGGACAGACCACCCACGTACAAAGTCATGTGTAGATTCCCTACCAAAGGAGACATTAATATCTTAAAAGGAAGAGCAAGTGTCTGGTTTGGAAGTAGACAGTTTTGTTTTGTCCTTTGTAAATTACGCAGAGCAAAAACTTTCATAAATAACTGGTAATGTATAAACATTTACCATCCTAGAGCAAGGTTAATACGTATATTTGTTTGAAAGAAGCGTACATGTTGCTCCCAGGGTCTGGTTTGTGAAGCATTTAAGTACTTGCTTATGTCCTGCTGAAGCCAAAGAGGTACTGTAACTACAGACGGAGCCAGCTTTTCCAATCAACTCCTGCTCAGGTGTGATTTGCAAATGAAGTATTTTGGCTTGGGGGAAGATGTTCTCTGGAGGAGCTAGCGGTGACACATGGCACAATCAGTTATGGCTCTCGGGCATTGCGTGGGAAAGCATCCCATCACAGCAATAGGGGAATTAACTGACGCTGTCAGTTGAGTAATTGGGACGGTATGGCACAGTGTGGATATAGTTGGTAGTGCCTGAAAGTTCTTTGTGCCCTTTGCTTTAAAATTAAGAAACAGATGGCCTGTTGGAGTTACTTGCTTTCCCTTCCTCCTCAGGTGCTCATTTTATGCTAAAGGCAGCCATCTGCTTAGGACTGTTGACTGTGGAAAATAAATACCGAATAGGTTTCATTCTACTGTGAGTGACTTTTAAGCTTGGAACATCATACTGAAGCAGTACCATGCTCCTATTTGTGTCTGTTTCTGCAGTGACACAGAAATGTATATTTAATATCCTGACTGTGTGTTCAGTAGGAACTAGTTCCGAAGTATTAGTGCATGACATATGTTTTGCTTCTGTCTAGGGGGAGAGCCATACCCTCTAATGTGTATCTCACTGTGCTCCTTTGTACAGTGCAGCTGGACTCCTCTTTATTTCCCTTTTTATTCTAAAACTATATGCCAGTGCTCTTTTTACTTGTGACCATCTGAAGGCAGACAGGAGTTTCTCGAAAGCCCCTGCTATACATGAATGAAGGTACCATGTTATATTTTACTTGCAGTCTGCTCATTTAAGCAAATACTGATTCATACAATTTTCAGGCTCTAAAGCAAATGCCTCATTATTTCCTTTAGTCTTCCAGACCCCTGAGGATCTTTCTCTATTTCTCCCTTTACCTTTGCTGCTGTCCTCTGTGGCAGATGCCAGGCTCCTGGTAAAACGAGTCTGACTGGTCTTTTCATTGGTGATTTGCTTCCAGCTCTAAAATAGACGGAGTTTGTTTTTGAAATCCTACAGCATGGTGGGAACAATGTTATCCTGGTGCTGCATGCCTCTGTGTCCTTTCTGTTGTGATTCGTGCCCAGGTTCCTGCCCTGCCAGGCTCTGTGCCAGTGGCCGTGCTCCCCGTTTTGTGTACGCGGGTGCAGCTTGCGCTCTGTTTTTGTAGGAATGGAAGCATGAAATATGGTGGCATCAGCAAATACGTACAGATGTACGGAACAAAGCTCAGAGCTTTAGAAACTGGCTCAAAACCTCTTTGGAAATGCAGCCAATTGGGCTAGATGCATCCCAAGTGTAAAACTGTGGACTTAAATTCACCGATTGCGGTGGCTGTCTGATACACTGAGAGATGATTCTGGAGCAGAAATCATGGGCGTGAGGGTCTGCTTCCACTAACAGACACTGTGATCTAATGTTTTTGCATGGATGTAGGCATGTATATAAGGAGATAATTCCCCATCTTCTTGCACAGAGTGCGTGGATTAAATATTGAAAATTTTAGTAACAGGTTCTGGCTCAGACAGAAAAATTCCTTTGCCACCACCATGCTCTCCCTTGTATTGTAAATGGTGCAGCTTCTCCAAATGGAGGGCACCTGTAAAATAATGAGCACTACTGTCCATCAATTCCTAGCAGCAAGTCAGGAGAGATGTGAGATTTGCTGCAATCGACTAAAAACTTTGCTGAAAAAAATTATAATGGGGATGAAGTACAATAAATAAAAAATTAAGGCAGCCAACACAGTATAAAAGGAACAGAAGAGAGAAGAAAAGCAGAATTTGAGTGGAAAACAGTTTAGTGAAATCATGTTGGAATGGCCTGAGTTTGCAGGTGAGAGGTGCTCTTTACTTATGTTAGAATTGCATTTTGATTCTTCTGTCTGCTTCTTTGTGCAGCTCTGCTACCTCTTCTCAGGATTAAGAAAGTCTCTCCAAATGAGTATAACTAATCCTTGCTTGCTTACTTAATGTCTTCCTCTGTTTTTTTGTAAAGCGTCTTTTGAGAGAGCTGTGGCTGCTGTTGCAGCTCTTAATTTAGTCCTTCCAGGCTGGAGGAGGAAAAAAAAGAGTCTGAACGGCAGTCAGCGATGGAGGAATATCCTGAGCTTTACTCCTAGATCTGCATAGATCATGCTAGATAATTAATTTTTTCAACTTGGTGCCGGAGGTCCTGCGGTTACCCGTCTCTGAGAAGGTGAAGCAATGTTTGCATGAGGCTTGTAAAGCGCCGAGTGATGCTAACAGTATTAGTTTGGGATTAGCCACTGCACCGTGCTGGCAGAGCTGCAGCTCAGAGGATGGTCTCCTCCACACCTGGCGTGCTGTAAGTGAAAGCAGCAGAGAAAATGGGCCATTTTCTTGCGTTTATAGCATTTGCAGTACTCAAAACTTTTCCCATGTCTGTTGCCTCTGTAGAAAGCAGGGCAGCGTGCTGTACATCAGGGCATGGAAACGCTGCGTGGGGACATGGAGATGGTTGGTCTTAGGTAGCGTATTATTCTTTTCTGTTGTTGCAAACACACTAGTGCTGGCAGTCTGCGATGAAAACTTCTACCGTGTTTCTTTCTATCACAGTAGACAAGAGGTGGTTTTGAAGGCTGGAGGTCCTTACAGCAACTGTGCAGTTTTTCAGCATAGTTTTAAGGTCTGACGATAATTTCAAGTATCCAGTTTGGATGTGGTGAAATCAACTGTGTCCTACATCCGTCCTCTGAGACCAGTTCAGCTTCTTACCATGACCATTTTTTTATGGTTAGAAATTACCTGCACCAGTAGCAGATTTCACCAGTCAATATTATTAACCTGGGGACCAACAACTTGTTTTTCAGAAAATGACCAAAATGATGTTCCCAGCCTGTATACTCCTGCTGCTATATTCCCCTTGTCCCCAAAAGAAAGATTAAAAATACTCATATTTACTGTAGCCACATTCCCCGTTAATATGGAATTCAGAAAACAATACAATACTCCCCAGGCAAAAAACATACCCCCAAAGATGCAAAGGAATTAAACAAATTAATCGCTTCAGAAGAATTAATTAGTGAGTGATAAACAGATAAAAAACCTCTTGGGTGCTGCTAGGAATGAAACTCTAGTCTGGGATTTACCTTAGGCTGTCCCAGGTGAAAAGTGCCTACCAGAGAATTGTACCAAATGGATTTAACAGTGCAGGGGCTGGACTCGGTTCCTCTCCCTGTTTGTTGCCAGTTTGGGCTTTGCTAAATGGAATGAAATCCTGGGCTGGACTTTTCCTTCTTCTTTCCTACACTGCTAGTGCCCTGTTGATAATTTGATTCTCCTGACACGATTGCCAGCTTGCCTTGTGGAGGTGACTCCTGTGTCTGGTCACTCCAGCAGACAGTCTCTTGTTGCTGCACTGTTTGTGTGAGGTGTTTTTATGTAGTGAGATGAGAAGCCAGACTGAATTAATATATATACGTGTGTGTGTGTGTATATATATACACTTCTTTTTCCCCCCATGACATTGAACCCACTAGATTTTGAGACCCCGGGAACCCAACCGAAATGGCTCAGCTGACACATCCCCATCTGTTTTACCTGCCGTGTTGTGTCTGTCAGCCTCACGTCATGGTGCCCCATCCTGAAGGCTGTTCGCTTTTAGGTCTTGTCTTGCTTGTCAAATGGCTTCCAGTGCCCTTTTGAGAATGGTGTTATTTATTGCAGCTCGTCCACGTGCAGTTTAATGTACTCTGTACCAATACACTAGCTGAGAGCACTCATATATATTATTTATAAGATCAGTATTTTAAATGCAAAACCAAATAGTCTATGTAAACTCATTTGCTTTGTGTATCAGATTTCTGCAGATCTCTGAAATCCAGCAGGCTTAAAAACCTCTTTTTGAGGGACTTCTCAGGCTGACAATTGTTTTGGTGTTGGAGGAGGCGAATTGTGAATTCTGTCTGATGTGTCACTGCAGCCTGACACTGCATCCAGCATGGATCGATCTGCGGGGGGGGCTCTTGGGGCAAGGTCTGAGCAGAATCCTGAGCTATGAACCAGCTGCCCTGCAGTCAGGAGGAAGGGCTGTGCAGTCCAGCAACCTCTCTGACTGTCTCAACCCAGGCTCTGTGTACCTAGCAGGTCATGCTGCAACGTTAGCATAGTGTCCTCCAGCGAAGAGACGACTGTCGTATTTCAGTTGGCTCAGGGGAGAAAGGTTTTTCTGTACCGCAGAACCAATTATTTTGAGAGACGCTCTTGGGTGCAAAGGCATCCACATCCAAACTGCCTTGTGACCGAATGCGAGATTTTTGGGTTGGCTGGTCGCTCCACCAGCTGGAGAAGCTGGAAAATGAGTGGTTGTGGAACAAGGCTTGAGTGAGCCAGGAGAGAAGTCTCTTGATCCCCTTCCCCTGTTAGGATACTTGATTTGGCACTTTTCCAGAGGTAAGCTCTAAATATGAGCTGCTCTTTGCTTTAAGTGGCCTAGGTATTCTGTGCAGCGGTGACAAAAAGAGATGTAGCATATTAGCTTCAATTTTGCGATATCAGTAAACGCTCATGCAGTATCTGTGGTACGTTAATCTTGACCCATGAAGACTTGTACAAACAGAAAGGAAGTTGAATTGAATAAAAAATAATTTAGCAGGTTAGTTTCTGTCCTCTATTTTCTCAAAGAAGATGTTTTCTTCAGTTTGATTACATCTAGAAAGGAAAAGTCCTGTGATGGGAGCATACTGAGCACAGTGAACTGTATTACACCCCCACCCTCATCACACACACGTGGCAGCACACAACATCATCCAAGGACAGATGCTACCCCGTTGCAGTTGATACCTAGACTTGAATTTGTGTGGGTTCTGCTGTAGTTTATCGCGCTGGATGGGTCTTCTCTGGAAATTTAACTCTTTGGGGTCTCAGTATCATGTCTCCAGATGGATGTCACTATGGCCTCGGGAGGTTGCGGAGGGCATGGCTGGAAGTGCTTGGCAGCGGGTGGGACTGGAGAATGGGTTTTGGAGGTCTTTGAACCTGGACCGTTTGCTTGGTTTCTGCTTCAAAGGAAGGTTTGTTCTGTATAGTGTCTGCTTCATGGTGGTTGGATTCTGTGATCTGTCAGTTGATCTCTGTTTAGAAAAAATCCACAAAACAAAATCCTGACAAGCAACTGCAGAAAAATGCAGGCTTTTCCTGTATCTCTTATTAGCAATGAAAAGTGAACTAACTGCTGGTTCCTGTGGGACTGCTTATGCCTTGATGATTTCTTAATATCTTTTGTTTTCTTCAAAGGTTAATCTCCTTTAGCTACCCTGTGATATCTGGCCCCTTTCCACATGCACCTGCTTTTCTCAGCTGGGTCTTCAGTAGTGACCTTATAACTCTGTAGACAAACATGATCGTTGTTGATCTGTCAAATCCAATATACCTTTGCTTAAATGTTAGGTGGATTTATGTTATTGCTTTGGGAGGCAATAATCCAGAAGGGAATTCATTTTTACAGAGAGGTCTTCTGCCTTGCTAAAGGGCTGTTGGTTGGATGAGTCACGTCCCTAACATCATCCCAGCTGGCTTGCTTCTTCATTTGTTCATACATCTATTTGTCTCTCACACATACACTAAGAAGCAAAGTCTAATCCTTGCATCTGAGATTTGGTAATCCTTGTTTACAGCCAATGAAGGAGTGTCTCTGACTTAGCAGTGCTATATTGGTGTGCCTGAGGCGTTACTGTGTAATGCCGTCACAGAGAGAAGATAGCAGCTGAAGGCTAGATATCATTTGGACCCTGCTGCTTCTTCGGTAGCTTACAACAGCAGTTTTAGAGGCCAGGAAAGTGAACAGTAGGGACAGCAAATAAGAGTTAACCCAGCCAAAACCCACAAAACCAACTGCAACTGGCTGTGCTGGAGGCTTTAGGAAACCGCTGTGTATGTATGTCTGTGATCTCTGCTGTTCAGACCTCCAGAGCAGTGCCAGAAATGTAGATTAATGGCTGCTCTAAACATCATCGCGTGCTATTCTTTCTAGGGGTGGATAGAGTACACCGAGCTTAATGGAATAAAAATCCATTGCGACAGAGTGACTGAAATGAAGTTTGTTAATGGAGTGACATTTAATGATATCTTCTATGGCTGTTTAGTCTGAAAAAAAACCCTGGCTGTTGGTCTGGCTTGACTAGAAGAGGAATACACGTGCATCCAGTGTCCAGGATTTGTGAGCTCTTACCTGAGTAATCCTGGGCTCTGCAGCACCAGGAACATCTACCTGGAAGCAGGACCTGTTTGCTTGAGCTGCAGAGCTGGTGGACCCCTCATTCCTAAGAGCTTGATGTCACCTTTGGCACCTTATTTAGCATCTCCTGCTCTATGGTTTCAGCAGAAACTTTCATAGTCTCCTTTTAAACATGTCCTTTCAACATTTAGCTGAGGAGTAGAAACATCTTAAGGCAACTAAGAGTTGCTGCTTGCTGACCATGCATTCAGCTCAGACTATTGTTTCCCCTTCTGGCCATAGAAAATAGGTGTAAATAAATCAAGCTCACCAGCACTTTAAGCATGGGCTGTTTCTTTCATGGGTATCCACGTGGAGGCCAGCCAGCCCAATGGAGCCCAGCTCCGTAAGGGAGCTGCTACTCAATGCAGGAATATAAATATTAACAGATGCAAAAAGGTTTCTCAGAGTGCTAGAAAACCAAAAGTAGCCTGAGGTGAGGTTACCTCATTTTACTTGTGAAAAGATGCAGGGACCCAAGCAAACTGATGAGCTAATTATTTTTCAAAAGTGTTTACAGCTTTAGGTTATTTGTCTTGTAAAACCTCAAAATGCTGTTGCCTTTGTATATAACTGTTTGTTTGTCATGTTGTTTGTGCAAACCCTATCTGTTCACAGATTTATGCCCAGATTTAGCCCCAGACAGGATGTGACGCAACTTTTTGGAACTGGTATAAAAGCAAAAAGGTTGCGTTAAGGACATGTATGCATTTATTTTCTTAGACGCCGATCTGTTTTTTTTCAGGACGCATATTTGCTTTAACAGGAGAGAAGCAGGGTGCATGCTGAGTGCTTTGTACTCTGTGATGACTGAAGACAGCTGGGCTTGTACATGTGAAAATTTCCACAGATCTATTTGCAGCTGGTAGAGCAGCAATGGAGGATGTGGGTGCCTCTACGTTATGACTATTCAGAATATATGTCAAGTGAACCAGTGTATCTGCTCTTCCTTTTCTATTTTCTTGCTTCTCCTCTTGCTCATTTCCCCAAGAAAAGAGAAATTGCTGGAAGCAAATTTCTAATTTGCTAAATGCAAATTATTAGAGACATCCAGTGATCATTTAGCTGTTCTTTCTTTTGTATGCTTTGGGTATAAAAGACAGGTCCCATTGCAAACTGATGCTATGGCAAGACCTTGCCTGTAGGGAGAAGGAAAGTGTGGTTTTACTCTATAGCACTCCAAAGTTTCTCAGAATATTTTTACTTTTATACTCTGGGCACTTTCTTCCTCGAGGTTGTTCAGAAGCTCCAGGCAGATTTGTGTTGTGGTTTTTGGTGGTGGTCGTTTTTAGAGGGATTATTTTGCCTCCCCTGACCTGATTAGCAAGGTAACTTCAGTGCATCATCTGTTAGAGATGGGACTCTCTATGAATTAGACAGATTGGGGGCCTGAACTGACCTGGAAAACAATTTGTTGTGAATCCTCCAAGGAATGTTAAAATTTCAGTAGTATAAGATTGCTCTGTGCTCACCTCTGCAAGTTGTGAGTCATTAGGGATAGATTCATTTTGTAAGGAGAGTTTTCTGTTGTTAAAAATTCATCCTGCTAAATATTGCAAGAGAAAATACATTGATAAACTTGGAACTTCTCGGTAGCCACAGGTACTCAACTTTTTCCAACTTTATGACAAATGCATACCACAGGGGCTAAGATATATTTTCCATCTCCTTTTTTCCCAACCTGTCATGGACAGCTGGGCAGTTGGAACACTTGAAGTTACTGTGTTAACAGCAGCAGAACTTGGAGAAGGACCTAGGGTTTTGTGAAAGTGTTTTGAAAAAAGCTATATGTTGGGCAATAACAGTTGGTCTCTGCCCTAGGAAAATCTTAGCCCGGCTTTTGCAAGCTCAGTCAGAAGGATGCTTTGGGTTTTTTTAGCTGGAAAGGCAAAGCAGCTGTGCCAGCACAGTGGGAACATCCTAGTCTCAACCTCAGTTACCTCCCAGCATGTGTTTCTGCCTGTCTACATGGCTTGTACCAGGTGCAGCACCAAAGGTAGAGAGCCTTTTGTCTTGTTGACAAAAATACATGTATCGATTGGCGTATAAAAATGCAGCAAGTGGCATTTCTTCCATTATATTCTACGCTTGCTAGCAGTACAGCTATATACACAAAGTCAATGGCACTATCAACGTTTGCTGCGTTTTGAGTACAGATGTTTGCTGGTGCATCCTCCTCTGACAGATGCTTTTAAAAATCTGTTACCGTTAAAAAAAAAAAAAGAGACATCAAATGGTATTTCCAATATTAAAAGAAATTTCAGAATCATTCCTTTAACTGAAATTTTTATAGAATCCATTTGGATGGTGCAATGAGTATTGAGAGAGATTGATACGA
This sequence comes from Calonectris borealis, assembly GCF_964195595.1. NCBI lineage: Eukaryota > Metazoa > Chordata > Aves > Procellariiformes > Procellariidae > Calonectris > Calonectris borealis. The sequence continues at coordinate 12,697,989 of NC_134326.1, forward strand.
TACTGTGGAAAGAGCTGAAGTTTGTGTTTCTGCATGCTACAGTACTGGAGAGATATTAGAGAAATAAATAAAACCAGTGGAGGTCAGTATAATTGGGAGGAGGCTAAAGATGGAGCTGTCTGAAAAAGTTTGAAAATAATATTATTTCTGTTAAAATACAGACAGCTGTTTAATGGAATAAGGGGCTAAAAAGCAAGAAGGGATCTGAAGAAAAATAACTCTGGTTAAGGACTGCATGGAGCAAGCTCTCAAAGGTGATATCTAAAGATGCTGACACCTCCCTGTTGGCTACCTGTGACTTGCACCGCTGTCAGGAAAGATGGGCGTCCTGGGCTGAGATTCCCTAAGAACCAGCAATTACATGATTGTAATTCACCTCTCCCACTGTTAGGAAGCAGCATATCTAAATGCAAGCCAAGGACTTCCTTTCTTCCTGGGACGCCATGTGTGACACCTGCAGGCAGCTGGTTGGTTTTTGCAGTGTGCGTACCGTCCCTCCCTGATGCCCTTTCTCAGCCCGTATTGCACAGGTCTCGTGATTTTAACCCCAGCCAGCAACTAAACATCACACAGCCGCTCGCTTGCTCCCCTCCCTCTGCTGGGATGGGGGAGAGAATCGGGAGGATAAAAATAAGAAAACTTGTGGGTTGAGATAAAACAGTTTAATAATCAAAATAAAGTAAAATAGTAATAATAATAATAATAAAAAAATATACAAAGCAAGTGATGCACGATGCAATTGCTCACCGCCCACTGAGTGACACTCAGCCAGTCCCTGAGCAGCGATCGCTGCTTCCCGGACCACGCCTCCTGGTTTATATACTGGTCATGACGTCATATGGTATGGAATACCCTGTTGGCCAGTTGGGTCAGCTGTCCTGGCTATGCTCCATCCCAGCTTCTTGTGCACCTGGCAGAGCACAGGAAGCTGAAAAGTCCTTGACTATGTAGACACTACTGAGCAACAACTAAAACGTCCCTGTGTTATCAACATTATTGTCATACTAAATCCAAAACACAGCACTACACCGACCACTAGGAAGAAAATTAACTCTATCCTAGCTGAAACCAGGACAACAGGTCTCCTGGTGGTGACTGAGAGCTTTGAATGAGAAAGGACCAGAAATCCTGGGGAGAAAATGGAGCAAAGAAAGCCAGTTAAAGACAGCCAGTGCAGGGCCAGGCTGTGCCCACATCTGCACTCCCTTCTTCCCAAATCCGGCATGCTCTGCTCCCCACCTCCATCGGGAGCTGCAGGTGCTTGGCTTTGTGGGGATTTTGCACAAGGAGGAGGGTTAGGGCTGGGGACCTGGGCACCTTCTGAGCTGGGGTCACTCCAGAGGATCCTGCTGAACACGGACGAAGACTGGGGTCAGGACAGAGCTTCACTCAAAGCACATTTGGAGCAGGGCTCCAAACCACCAAGCCCTCTTGGATAGGGAAAGGCTTGAAGAAAAGGAAAGCAGAACAACAGCTGATTTTGTGGGTGAATTTTCTTCATTCCACCCACCCAGACCAGCCCTGCTGTAAGTTACATGGCTGTTTCCTGGCTCTGCTCCTGAAATTGGTCGTTATCTATTTGGAAGAGCACTTTTCCTGAGTGTTAAGCCAGTTTTTGGCTTTCACGAGGAGGGAATTACTTTAAAGGTCAAACACGTGCTCATCTCGTGGGCGGCCTCGCTTATGGTCCCGCTCAGCCCCTCGGCAGCAGCAGGCACAGTCTGCCTGCTACATCTCCTTTTTGGGCCATGGGGTGTCCTGGGAATCATAGCTTTTATTTCAAATTCCCTGTGTTTTGATTTCAGTTAGTTGAAATATAAATACAATTAGAGTTAGCAGAATACCACTGACTTTGGTTTTGTTTTTTGTTTGGGGTTTTATTTTTCCCCCCCTCTCATTTATGCTCCAGGCATTATGCTTTAGGCAGCAGCTAAAATGGGATCTAAACTATTAAAAAGCCCACAGGTCCTGACTCAAAACTCTGTTTCATGTTTAAAGGGAAAGGTTGAGTTATCAACACTTTGTAGTGATGCCTTCTCAGCAGGGATGGTACATTGAAACTTGCAGCGAGTTTGGATTCTGTTCTGTATCCGCAAAGAAAGCAAAAGGATTTAGGTCCAATTTGAACTGAACAAGTGAATTTGTGGAATGTGTAGTAAATTGTACCTGGAGACTTGAAAAGACCTGATTTTTTTTTTTTTTAAATATGACTTCAAAAACCCAGACTCATCTAGAAAAATTTAAGTTTAGAATTTTCACATGCAGTTACAGAGCTTTGCATATGTAAGCACTTTTGTATAGTTTGGGGCTTTGTTGTCTCTGGATACAAATTAAGTTATAAAAGCATGTAACAAGTTCCTAGAAGGAAGGCTTCTGCTTCTCCAGTGCTGCACTGTCACTCTACCTGGTTCCACGATATTTACAAACCATGGTTTAAGCAGAGATGTCTCAGTTTTACTCACTCTGCCTTTGCTGTTTTTACAGTCATACGATACAGGGTATAATTTTCTTATTCAGTCCAATTTGCATTGCTGCTATCTCTTTTTACAGCTATCTATTTCAAGCTGTGCCCACTCACTGCATTAGCCTGTAAATGCAGACATCAGCTACTGGAACTTCCCAGAGATTGATTTTATGGAACTTAACTAGAAATAAAAGATACCAATAAAATCTTTTTCTTACTTTGCCTTGACAAACTGCAGGCAAAGTCTGCTATGCATCTTATGATGGGTTCTCCTTTAGTCTGTGAGTGGTCCCGTTTTCCTAGGAAAAAGGGAAGCGCGGAGCACTGCTCACAGTGTGCAGGGATTTAGCAGAATCTGTAGCCCTGTAAATAAGGGGCTATTGCTCTAAACTGGAGTCATAAACTCTTCCACTTTTTTTTTCAATTACCAGCAGTTGCCACCATTTGAAAGGTGGTAGCAGAGCTCTAGCCGAACAAAATTGTTTAAAAAATGAGAGAGAGAATAGTTTTCTCCTGTCTCTTATTTCTAGTGGGAGGAGAGGGGACGAAAAAGAATCAGCATCCAGCGCTGCTGAGCATGGGCGGTCTCTGATCTTGGCAGAGTTGGTGTTTGAAGCGAACAGTCCGCATAAGCTTTGTAGGAATTAGTTACACGGGAAATAGGTAGAGAGAGGATATGAAAGATACTATCTAATGAAAATGAGTCTTATGATTACGAGCAATTGGAAACCTTACCTTTTAACGGGGAATGCCGCAATCTGAAAGCGGCGCAGTAGGGAGGTAAATGTCAGCAGTCCTCTGAACGTGGTAGATGCTAGGAGAAGTTATAGAGTTATATGTTTGAGTAGACTGCGTAGCGCTAAAAAACCAGACTGATTTGAGCACGCAAACTCTTCTTCAAGAAAGGAAAGCCGTTTCTGTAATAAAACCTTTTTCATTTGCTCGTATATTAGCTCATTATGCACCTTTCTTTTATGCTATTTTGTTTGCTTTATCTCAGACCAAAGATTATTCCTCCCCTTTCCCTTTCAGATATGATCAAAATACATTTATTTGTCCTTGAGAAACAGTATTCTTGTTATTTATATAGCAATAACTGTGTTCATAGGGGTAATGAAATATCAGCAAAGCTCCAGTTTGCTGAGATAGAGAAATGTGATACACAGGAAAATAGTAAAAGTATGGTGATATACTTTTAGAAGAAAACATGCTGAGAAGTTAGGGTTTAGTTCTTGATTTCCAGTGATTTTCCTTGCAATATTTCCTACGTTGTCTCTGTATTAGAATATTTCTTTTTTGCTATTGCCATTTTCCTTTAAGAAATTCGAAGATCAAATGTTCTTAATACTGCTGTTGCCTAAAAACCATGCAAGTAGTTCGACCATCAGCATGAACAACATTCCTGATGTAGAGGAGTCCTTTAGAAGTCTGGTGCTTGCTGGGCAAGCTCCGTTGCTCTTAGGTGCATTTTTCTCGTTGTGCCTGGTAAATTGGACTCCTAGTAAACACTGCTGCTAGGTCCCTTCCTGCCACAGAGGGAGATGCAAGAAAATGAAGATGGTACAGCTTTGGGACTCATTCAAGGATCCTTTAATGTCGCTGGAAATTCCTCATTGATTTAAAGGGGAAAATTCTGCAGGGGTGGCAAGTGTTACCCTTACCGGGTCTAACCCTGGGATGCAGCATCGTGTTCCCACTCTGGAGTGCGGATCTGATGGAGGTGCTGGCCCACAGCCGAGGCATGGGCCCTGCAGTTTCTAAGTGCATCTGGTGAGTGTCCCGTGGGAGCTGGCAGAGCACAACCCCAGCTCTACAGCAGCACTAATGTCCATTGCTACAGATTGCTGCCTAATATATCTGTTTTCTGTTCTCTAAGCCTGTTTCCCTTTAAAGCTTGGTTTTAAATGCTGGTAGCTTGAAATGTAAGATGTAGAACCCAAATCAATTCTGCTGTACTACCTTTCTAATCAACCGGCCTCTGGCTTGCATTTCTCAATAGCTGCAGGGATTTTGAGGTGCGGCAGGTCTCTGAGTGGGCTTGTACCTTTCAGCAGAGAACACGTCCATGGAAGGAGAATACCTGCTGATTAATCTCCGATGTCCTTCCCAAAATTGGCTTCTTCCATCACAGCTCACTTGTGCTTGCTACCAAGTACATGAAAATAGTTTCATTAGACATGAGAGGGCCTGTGCAAGTAACACACTGAATTTATCTTTTTAGCAGAACAGTGAAATATATGATATTATCAAGATCAGTCCTATTTACATCCTACTGCTCAATCATTTCTAGAGTCCTGGATTTGGCTAAATAATCCAATGCAAAGTGCATATTGCCAGTGGAGAGAGGAAAGCTGAAGTGTGGAGAACCCTCTTTGCTGAAAGTGTCAGGAAAACTGATAGTTTTAAACTTTGCTGTCTAAAATTTAGAACCTAAGGCAGTGCATCTTGGTCAAAGTGATCCTAATACCAGAGATTAGCCCATAGTTATCCATTTAGGAGGTCTCTGCACCTCCTAAAGAGGAGGATTCCTAACCAGGAACATCATCCTGTTCCTTTCATGGACCTGCCTCATCAGCATGCACCTGGACTAGATTGCCTTCTCTGCTTGTATTAGGTAAAAGTCCAGAGCATGGTGCGCAAAAATGCCAAGGCTTCAAACTACACAGGTTAATAAAATCAACTGTAAAGTTGCTGTCTGAGGAACGACTTGTTCAGTGGTTACAGCAACTCATCAGCAACTATTGCAGATGCATCCATTTGCAACACGGGCTGTTTCAAGTTCGAACGACTTTATTGAGTCTATTTGGGTGACTTGCAGCGAAACACGCGATGCTGAAAACCAAATCAATGCCAGGCTATTGACAGGTTGTGACTCGGTGGCAGTGTAAATGCACGCTGAACAACCGCAGGGACAGCATGGCTGTGACAAACACCCTGCCATGGCTTCAAAAAGCTAGCAAGGATTCTTGAAAGTTTGTTTGTGACATAAAATAGAGTGGACTGAGGGCACCATGCATGAACTGGATTCAGCTGGCAGTGTTGTCCAAAATGCCCTTATCAGCACAAAATGGCATTTTACCAAACAATCATATGTAATAAGTTTTGCCACTGCTTATTCTTGCTTATGGGGTGCCTTTGTTGGGTCTTGCTCTGAACAACAGTGATGTCTTTTTTTTTTTTTTTTTTTTTTTTTAATGCAGCAGCAGCCATTCCACTTCTGCAGAAAAATTCTGGTGTGTGAGTTACTTAATCTGGAACTAAAGCTCAGGGAAAGTCCTTGTAATCACAGTATGGGTCTCATAGAGGCCCTCAGCTGCTCATTTAGGGAGAAATAATATGTAGCAGGTTCAAAAAATGTTCATCAGGGAGAAACTTGTTTGTGGAAGGAAGTTAGTCTGGAAGAACTACAGCAAGCCCGTGCTTACTGCTCACTCACTTTTACATAAAAACAAGCCCAAATTGGAACTGATGCCCCAAAAATCTGCTCAAAGCTGTAGATGTTAAAGTTCTGTGCATTTTTACTTTTGAAAATCCATTCATTTGTGCCAGTTGGGAAGGAACTCACAAGTTAGGCAGATGCTCAGCCTGTTGCTGCTGAAGCAAAGGAATTTTGTAGCACAAGAGTGATGAAAGGTGTTCACAGCAAAGAGAAGACCATGAGCTCAGGGTTCATCTCATTGTGCCTTCGTTCCTCTTCTTTTTCTGCAGTCTTTGTTTTCAAGTAAGTTTTCAATGAGGTTGTTGCAGGGAACCCTCTGCATCACTTTATCAGCTTTTCGTGGTACAAAGGATGGGACAAAGTTGCTCTCAGTCCCTTGGCTGAAGGGGGAGAGAAGTCCCAGGCCAACCAGATGGATTTTATTCTCACTTATTTGGGACTTACCTCTTTATTGCCTTCTTATAATCTTTTTCCTTTCCTGATGGCACTCCCTGCTTGTCGACGGTTTAGGTTGGGGCCAGGAGCACATCTTTGTGGGTCAGACACGCTGTCCGATTTTGCTGGCTTTTGTATTATGCCTTTTACCAGTATAAAGTCTATGTCTCTAACTTCTAGAATAGATTGAAATTATATTCAAAATTAAGCTGGTCTTCCATTTGAATATACACTTTTTATAATGTGTTTAGCTGATGAGCGTTCACATTAGCTTGCCCCTTTTTTTCTTCTCTTTTCTGCACCACCCTAGCAGAGGTGTTGCTGGTGGGCTCATAGCCCACACCTGAGTCCAGTCTTAGACCAGAATAATTTCAGAGCAATTCCAGTGAACAAAAGGCACTTGTACTTGAGGAAAAACAAGGTGATAGCAGAAGAGAGGGCTGGATATTTCCTCTTTTTCCTTTCCTCTGCGTGCAAAACTATTCCGAGTTATTCTCTGTGTTTCAATTTAGTGTTTGTGTTTTCCTTTTCTGTCCCATCAGTTAGTGGTATCATGCCTGCTAGACTTAGCCTGAAGTGTCTGCAAAGAAGAGGCAACAACGACAGGTCGAAGGAAAGGCCAAGAATACACAGATATTTTTGTCTTTGTTTGATCTGTTTTCAGTGTCTTGTCACAGCCCTGCTCTATGGTCAACGTTTCCAGTCCATTTTTCTGTACAAATTCTTCATCCTTCAGCTTTGGTGCCAGTACCTGAGGCAGCCATCTGGGATTAGGAGAAGGACTTTAATTGGCTGGTTTTATATCAGCTGTAAGAAAGAGATGATATTTTTATCGTCAGGCCAGGAACAATACTTCAGCAGTTATCTAGCGCTGGAGACCGACAAACTGGTCCTCCTTAGTCCCCCAGCCCCCACCACCCCCACCCTCCCCGCTTGAAGGAGAAAGCCAGGGAAGCTGCAGCATCCTAATTTTCCAGATGACAGTGCTCCCAAGCCTCCCAGGGAGCTGCAGACGGATCTCCCAGCTGCGTTTGGCTCCCCTCAGCTTGCGGAGGCTCAGCCTGGAGATTGCTGCTTCCTCTGGACCAACGTGCGCCTTCCAGACTGGCCCATAAACATGGGAGCTGCCTCAACCCCCCTGAGCAAACAAGGAACAAAAATTGTAATAAAACATATTAATATGCTAAGAGTTGGCCAAGTTACTAGGGCGCATGTTGGCAGAGCTGTAAAGCAGAGAATGAAGTTCAAAATGCTTGCAGTTATTCACAAGATTCACATTGTTTTACAGAATAAATTACTTTATGGTGTTTTTATACAGAAAAGGAGATGGGACAGCTCCTCAGCTGCCTTCCCTGAGAGATCCTGACCATAGCCCAGCTCTCCTGCAGGGTCCTAAATAGCAAACCAGACATGGGTGAGGGAGAAAAGGGAAAGATCCCCAGTAAGGAAACAGATTCAAAGGCACTTTCTTCTTCAGTTTAAAAACCACGTTCTTCACCCAAAATTGCAGCGTCTTTCCCAGGTTTTCTTGTTCTTTGATTCTAGAATGTGATTTCAAAAATAAATGAAATGTCCTTGGTGGTTGAGATGTCACCCTTTCCTTTGATTGAGCAGGCCCATCTAATGCTGATGTTTAGCAATTCTGCCTGCAAACTTTTAATGCAGCTTGAAATCATACCCTTTGCAAATAAGTCAAAGCCATCTTTAGAGAGAAAGGGTAAAAACGGCTTTGCAGCTGGTTTTAATGCTTTTCTGCGCCACAGATCTGATACATGTTCTCTTATTAATATACAATCCCAGCAATTCTCCCCCACCATAACTCAAATCTTTTTTTCTCCCATGAGATATCACTTGGTACTAACCCACAGCATTAAATTCTCCTGTCCTGTGGCATTTTTACCCGTTGCTTTTTTGTTACCAGATGCATGTCTCTGATTGACAGGATTACTAATCCATTATAATCATATTTTCATAATTAGTCCCACTGAGCCTCCGATGCCTGCACGCAAGCATAGGTAAACTACAGCCTGCCACAATATGTTTTTACTTACTGACAGCTCAGTGTGAAGGAAATGCCTGTCTAGTTCCTGCAATGGTTATTAGAGTTGCCTTTTGTTTTTCCTTTCACTCTTTCTTTTTCTTGCTCACTTTTTTTTCCTCAAGTCTCTGCTAATGTGGACTCTTTGTTGATTATAAGTCACCATTATCAACTTCTCATCCTTAAGAATATCAAGAAATATTGGAGATTGGAACTTCAAAGTCACTTTTGAATAAAAACACATGGAAATGCATCAATTATTCACCAGGTAAAGCCTGAGCAGACATAGATGCCAATACCTGTTTGTTTGCCTGATGGAGGAAAGATTGCCAAAGCTTTCAGATTTGTCTTTTTGCATCTTTCACATCACGTCGTTATGGTTGTGTCCTACGTGCCATGCGATCTTGTGTCCCATCCAGCCTTTTCTCAATCTTGGATGACTTTGAAGCATTAGCTCATTGCTTGGCACCTCATTCCAGGTTTGGTTCTGCCATTGGTCATGGACGAGTCCCTGGGAAGAATGTGGGGACAGTCCAGCAGGATCCATCTGAAGGGCTCTTGGGCAGCAAGCGCTATCCCACTTACTTGCCATGGACCTCCTGCCATTCCCTGCTGCTTGCCCTATTCCTCTGGACTTTGCAGCTATCTAGACTACTACGTGACTTCACTGTTGGTTCCAACAAGTTTCTGAAATTTGCTTTATTTCTAACAAGATTAGTGTAAATCTTGGATACTTCTTGAAGGATCATTTTTTAATTTAAAAGATTGAACAAAAAGTGTTTAATAACCCCCAAATAAGATAATTAAAAAAAAATTTCCTTAAAGGTGGTGGTTTGGATTGGCCAAAAATTAATTACTTGGAATATTCTGTCCATCTCTTAAACAAAAGATTTGTGAAAGTTCACCTCACTTCGGCCTACCCTGACATTTCTACGCCCTGCACCAAGCCTTTTTCCCAACAACCTAAGAGTTTCAGACATTAAATCTGAGCACCTTATCTGCCCTGCAATTCCTTGATTTAGGATGGAGGGCTGCAGTCCCCAGGCAGCAAGGAGAGGTGAGGCATCCGATGCATTCACTGAGAGAAAGATAAATCGCTGCTGCAGGGATCGTAAGGAGTTACCTGATCGCGGGAGAAACTAGGTCCAGGGGGGAGCAGCAAGGATTTTACATGTGAAAATCAGCCACCTTCTTAATTACTGCCATCATTAATCATCTGCCTGTGTCATACGCTCTGTTCTGATCTCACAGTGGGTAAGTAGGACGGCAGGAAAGGTAACTTAGAAGGGCTGTGTCTGGCTCTGTGTTTTGATCGGCAGGAGCTCTGCTAATTGCAGACATAACCTCCTGCTACCTCTGTAACCTTTAGGCTGCTGCGAGGGGAAGATGAGTTTCCACTTTATTTTCCGTCTTTGGTTTCCCTGGTACTCGCAGCTGCTGGGGCAGCCCGTGTCTGAATCTCCTCCAAGTGACAGGGGGCGAAACCCCTGGATCTCAGAAGCCAGCGTTAGATGGTGGAGAGCGCAGGCGGGACTCCCCTCCAAGTGCTCTTCTCTACTGCAGCCGCTCCTTGTGCTGCTCATCGCTCTGGTATAGGCAGGGTCTGCGGATCGAGCGCACCAGTGGTACCAGTACTCTAAGGGTTTTGCTGGGGGGGTGTTGGGAGGAGGGCACCTTTTTTCCTGCCTCCCTTAAACAAGACAAGGGAGATGACTTCTCTCTGTTTCCCACCTCCTCTTGTTATTATGGTATCAGAGATCATATCTTCCACCGTCCAATACCCAAGGGCAATTTTATGGGCTTTAAAACGAGCAAATGCTTGTGTGAAGCCTAAGTAATGAATGATACTGTGCTGAGCTGGGCAGTGCTGAGCACTGGGGGACTTTTGCTGCCATTCATTTCCATTAAGGCACAGGAGACTCTAGGTGAGACAAATCCCTCCTTAGGAGACTTCTGCAGAGATGCTCAGCGCTAATCCCTCAGCCATAGAAGTCTGATTTGGTTTTCTTTGCTTTTTGTTTTACAATCTTCTTGCTTAAATAGTGTGCTCTATGCTCTCTCTCTGGTGGTCTTAGGCTGGGCTGCCTAGCTGGGAACAGAAGCATCTCTGGGCTATGCCTGGCCAGCACCCTTTCTTTGTAATGGGACTGATACAACACACAAAAAAAGCAAAAAATAAAATTCCCTTTCCCTGCATTTTGTGGCCAGAGCAGACCCAGCGGTGTTTGGGCTGAGGACCTGGTAATACAGCTTTTTGTGTGGTTGGAGCTCCAGCTGTAACACTGAGAGATGTGTAGGTGAGAAGGATGCTGACTCTGATCTCTGAAGCTGCATGCCTGTATGGCTTTCTGTGCTTTTATGGCCTGGTTCTTGCCTTTTGGCCTCACCATGACCCAGCGGTTGAGTTTGCAGCCCCCAAAGGCCTCTCGAACAGATCATGTGGCCTGCCTTCCCCAGAGTTACCCGTCTTTGTTTTGGAAGATATTAGAAGGAATTTTCTTACACCTAATACAGATTGGTTGGAGCATGGTTTTTAATTTAACTTCTAAAATGAGCAAACAGCAGGGGCTATTCCTCTGTCTCTAGACATTCTTGAAAACCATGGTGGAATGGAGAACTTTGGCTTTTGGCCTATTGTGCCTTGCAGTTGCAAAGCAGATACCTTAAAGCATGAGAAGTTTAGGATTTATGTAAGCTGTGCCAGGGTCTTCACGGTTGCCGATCTAATTAATGGGGGAGATGGTCTGATGCTCTCTGGGGGCAGAACATGGCTAAGATGTGTGAAAAGGTACTGAAGCAACAGGAAAGTAGCATCTTGGCTGTTCTAGTAAAAGTCATAGGTGAGTATTGGTTAACGAAGCCTGTGCTGGTGTTTGATGGAAAACTCAGGCCTTGAAGTCTTTCATGAATAAATTCATTAGCAAACCCTTTAAAAAGGTCTAACTCAATTTTCCTTCCCATTACCCCCAAAATGGATTCTAGCACAAAGCCAGCTAAGAGGAATAAGGAGGGCAGAACCTGACCAGAACCTGCCAGTATCTTTTCTCTCGGTCGGGCGGGAGGTGAGGCTGTGCGTGTGACAGGAGACGATTGCATCCCGGTGAAGCTGGGCTTGCGATTCAGAGCACGAGGAAGGGCTGCTCGGGGAACAGCCGCTGCCCCGGTGCTCTCTCCAACTCCATGAAGTAAGAGCGGGATGAAGGTCTGAGCTGTTAGCGTTGCTTCTGCTCTCTCCTTGTTAGTATCAAGTATTTTACCAGTAATAACGTGTTTGTGGGAAAGGAAATCATATAGTCTCGTGTTTTCTGTTGGCACATAGCAAAGACTTTCAAGCAGAGTAGGAGGCCAACTTATTTTGTTTCAGTGCCTGGAGTTAGGGCTCCCTTATCTAACAGCTGGGGCACTGCAGAGAATCGCTATGGAGAATTCTCCATGAAGCAAAAAGTGGACTCGTTACTTGTAATATAATGCATTTCCATGGGCTGTGTGGGCACTCAGGGGTAGGTATTCCCTTCTCCTACCCCAGGGCTGCGGCAGTAAATCTCTCCACCTGCTGTGGGAAAGCCACGGATGGCTGATCTTTCGAGGAGAGTTCAGCTCAGGGTTATATCAGTAGGTCGGTTAGATACTGAATAATGTATCCTGGCAGCAATGCTTCAGCCAGTGACACAAATGTGACATTTGCCTGCATCATGTCTTTTTTCATCCGCCTCCCTTAGATCAAGGCGGCTTAAAATCTCTCCGGTGTTTTGGATGACTGGTCATCTGTGGAAAGGGGGCCAGTTGAAGGTGAAACGGCTGAGACAGCTGCATCAAAACATCCTCGGAGAAACAAACAGATCCCGAATGTGAACATGGCCCTTTCCCCAACAACCTGTATGTGACGTGCAGCCATGAAATGAAGCTTACCAGGAAATAAAAGCAATGTGGCATGATGCACACTGATGCTTGTTTGAGGGCTTTGAGGATCACCTGCCTGTCAGGGCCATACGGTTCTCTGTGAAACTGCTTGGGGTAACTACAGACTTCATAGAGTTAGATCTGCAACTCCAAGTGCCACAGAAGAAGTAATTCTTGTGATGATGAGCTTGCAGCATAACTTCTTGGGGTGGCTGGTAACTAAGAGGTTTGTTCTGAGGTTGAGAAAAGGATCAAGAAGAGGAATAGGTATAGCCAAAATACCCTGCACATCTGTAATTTATGCTTAATTAAATTTAATGCTTGGCAGTCCCTCAGAGCTTTTTTGGTACTCTATATATCTTGACTTAAGTAATATAGGCAATAATACTTCTGTACTGCAGGCAGTGAAATCTGTTCTTGGTAAAACTGGGTCAGCATCAGGGTTTTGCATGGTTCAGCCCATCATCTTTTGGTGAAACTTCAGGGAAACTAGATTTCACAGGTTTGTCTTCAGGGCAGTTGGCCTGTGCTTCTACCAGGGATGTCCTGCTGAGGATCACCTCAGAAGTCATCCAGATTTTTGTCTTCTGCAGAGGAAGAAAAAGGGATTGCTAACCTGTGATCTAAGAGGAGCTTGGTCCTCACATATCCTTAACTCGCAGCCCTGAGGCAGCCTACCCCAACTGTCAGCCTCAAGAGGAGCCTCCTGAAATCTTTTCACTTCCTTCTTTAAACTCTGTAAACTCAACATTTCTACAGTCCTGGCGGCGGGACTGATGCTCTAACAGTGTTCCCACCACTTTTCATAGAAAGTGGACCTAGATGCTAATAGATCTGAAGGGAGGAGTTCAATGAATTGCTTCCTCTGATGGTGACTTCTGGCCATCCTCCAGATGGGTCCCACATCTCAGAGAGGATTACCCATGCGAGGGCACTCGGGCAGCGACCTGGCAAGCTCTGTGGGAAAATACCTTGTATGGTTGTTTTCCTAATTGCTCTGCAGAAGAGAATAGCGCTGGGCTGCTCAGTTACTTGAGATGATGAGCAGAAAATGGACAGAGGAACCAAGCAAAGGTGATTTGATCAAATGAAAGCTATTGCAAATAAACTTCCCAAAGTGAAGAAACTAACTTAGCTGCACGTTTGTCAGCCTGTCAGTTTATCTCCCACCCTCTGTGCCAACTATCCAAGCACTGAGCACTGCGGTGATAGCTTCAATTTACGTGTATAGGAGGGGATGGGGGTGGAAAAGTTGGTATTTGCCTCTGCATCCAAGTGAGGGAACTGGAGAAGCAGAGGAGTGTGCAGAGCAGTTCCCAGAACCGCAGACTCTGAGGGATAATTATAAAGAAGACGAAATGCATCGCAGAAAGACTAATTGTAATATATTGGCCAAGAAACTTAAAACTTTGCTTGTGCATTGCAGCAAAACAAGAATTAATTCCTGGGAGCAGACAAGGCCCCGGGTTGGCAGAAGGCTAATGTAATTGGCTCTGGGTGCGTTCAGACAGCACGGGCATCTCAGTGCCTTGGCATTTGAGAGGGTAACAAAGAAATGAGAGCCTGCCCTGCCAGCTACAGCACTAGAACTGATTGGATTTGGTGCATGTTAAAGCAACAACGATCCTACTGCGTGGCCTCCAGATGATCACAGAACAAGTGAGCAAATGCAGATAGTCGCACAGCAAGAGCCATGGCAAAGGAAAGGCCAACGAGGCCCCAAGCTGGGAGAATCAGAATAGGCTCTAGATCCAGGAAATACGGGATTGCTGGCTGGGAAGTGGGACTCCACCTGGACTGGGAAGGTTGCAGGCATCGGGCTTTGTCTCGTCCAGCTTTTGCTAGAACAGATTAGCAAGGAAAAGCTAGAGCATGCGCTGGAGATGCCTTTATGGTATATTGTTTGGGTTGGTGGTTTTTTTGGTTTGGTGGTTTGTTTTTGGTTTTTTTTAACTGTAGCTGTTCTATCCTTCCCTGACAAGAAGGGGACTAAATGCTGGAGGAAGGAAGGTGGAGGTATCGGTCACAGTTTGCTGAAAGGGCTGTACTTGAGGAAGTCTGAATTAGTTTACTTCTGGGGAAGGTGATCTGGGGTAATCCACATCAATTAATTTAAAACGTTTTCCTCCTTTCTCTTAGCCTGGCTTACGGTGAAGACATGATACAATGTAGGGTTTTCCATGCTTTACAAGCCATGAAAGAAGTAGATGTCACAACCATCTACACGGAAAGAATAACGGGTGGACTGAATATGACACTTAAGATTCACCAATGGAGTAAAAGTACCTCCTGTGCAGTCCTGCCCATGGGCTGCAGTGTTCTACACTATTCTTGCCTCTTCTGAACCCCTCACGTTGCGGTAGATCCCTGTTGTGGTTTAACTTGGCAGGCAGCTAAACACACACAGCCACTCACTCACTCCCCCTCCCCCCCCCAGTGGGATGGGGGAGAGAATCGGGGGGAAAAAAAGTAAAATTTGTGGATTGAGATAAAGACAGTTTAATAGAAAAGAAAAGGAAGGGAAAATAATAATAATGAATAGAATATACAAAATGAGTGATGCACAATGCAATTGCTCACCACCCGCCAACCAACGCCCAGCCCATCCCCCAGCAGCGATCGCCCCTCCCGGACCAAGCCCCAGTTTATGTACTGAGCATGACGTCACATGGTATGGAATACCCCGTTGGCCAGGGGGTCAGCTGTCCTGCCCCAGCTTCTTGTGCACCTGGCAAAGCACGGGACGCTGAGAAGTCCTTGACCAGTGTAAACATTACTTAGCAACAACTAAAACATCCCTGCGTTATCAACATTATTCTTGACTAAATGCAGAACACAGCACTACACCAGCTACTAGGAAGAAAATTAACTCTATCTCAGCCAAAACCAGGACAATCCCCTGCAGTAAATGGAGGCTTTGGGATCCTCCTTTTTTGGCTTTGTCAACACATGGAAGAGCTGATGTGCTGACTGGCGATGGGATGTACCCACTTTTGCAGCCTTTTGTATCTAGTTAGCTAAAAAAACCCAAGGAATATGTTTCCTCTGTTCTTTCTCTTGGTCTACCTTCTTAGTCTCCTAGGGCTATCTGAAGCCTGCTTTGTTTCTTTGTGAATCATTTGTTGCTCAGGGTCCGAAATAAGATTTGCAGTTCTGCCTTAACTATATTTGCTGTCTGTGAAACACAAAGCACTTTGTTCCTGGGATACTGGGTGCACGGGAGTGATGCAGCACTCGAAGTGAGAGCTGCACGGGGAGGAGATGCAGAGCCCCTGCCATGTACACAGTCCCATGGGAGCCAAATGGTGCAAGAAAAGAAAGTCAGCACTTTCTCTTACACCCTGTGTAGGTAAAGGGCAGGTGTCTGAGCATCAGATGTATTAGAGGGGTTGTCTTGTTATAACACTCAGCAGTGTAAGAATTTTCTACAAAACCCATGTTGCATTTTGCATGTTAAATAGTCTATGCTGACAAAAGCTCCCGTGTTCCGAGACCCTGATAGATGTTCATATGCATGGACTGGGTTATTTTCTACTGGCTGGCATCTACAAAAGGGATTTTGAACCTTAGTAGCTGGAGTTGGTCTCTTTGTATAGAACTGATTTATTTATCAGTGGTCATTGTGAATAATTTGCCTCTGGATAATTGCTGATAATTGTGCTAGGAACCTGATGGTGGGAATGCTTGTTTCTGTGTTATCTGTGTTTGTAGTTGCTGAATTCTTACTCTTCATATACATATATTCTACACATGCATGCATTTACTTCAGAAGGGGCATCAGGAAAATGTGTTTGAAGTACGTGTATTATTTCTGAGCTTGCCTGATTAACTTTGGGGAGAACACGATACATGGGCCAGGAACAGTAGAGACAATTTCGTTAACTGCTTTGGCTTCAGAGAGACACAATGGACCTCTGAGCCTGTGTTTCCAAGGGGTCACACAGATTCTTATTTCATTTTTATCTGCAAAGCAAAGGCTAGTTATTCCACTTGAGCTATTGTGTCAGGATCACACTTTAGGGAAATCCCTCAGGATTGCTGCATGCTACATAAGACCCGACAGTTCCCCAAAATGACTTTGCTTTCTGTCTCAATTTCCCTGTCTGGATGGTCTCTGTGCAGGGAGGGACTCTGTCCTCTTCTCAGACAATATCACACTTGAGAGCAGCTCTGTGCTGGGAGGGATGTCACTGCTCTCCTGGTTCTCTCTCCAGTGCTGGATGCTGCTCCTGGAGACCCGTACTCGTGTAGCTAATACAGAAAGTCTGCAGACTCCAGACATTGCTTTTTGCTTTCATCCTGCTACTGCAGAGCTAACAGGCTGCTGTACTAATCTGGTGCACAGATGTCTCTGTTGCCTGAGAAGAGCTTTTCGCCCTAGTAATTCAAAGATGCGTTTGTAATAAAATATGTGACAAACTGTTATAACCTGACAATTCTTCACAATCTTAAGAAAATACCTATACCAGGTGTTTAAAAAAAAAAAAAACCCAAACAAAGTCATCTGTGGTCCAGTAACTTTCCAGGCTACTTCAGTGGTGTGAAATTACCACCACAAAATTCTTCCGTACATAAAACAGTAGGAACTTCTCTGTTATAAGTATATTTACAATGCATATCTCCTGGGTAGTTGTTAAATGCATGAACATTACACTGGCATTTCCTTTTTAAACATTGTCATTTTATTGCTTTATCTATCTAGAGGAGAGCAGAAATTATCCTTTAATTGCAATGAATTTAATGGTATTGGTTATGCAGCATTTTAGTTCACACACAGCATGACAAAGCTTAGAGTTTAGCACAGTCCTATCATGCATCATTGATTCATCTTTTCATCCTGGAGTGCAGAGTCTTTCCTAAGTCTCTGCTAAAAGCAGGTAAAAGATTGTAAGCTGGAGATGTTTAGACTGCCTTAGTCAAAAAGAATCAAAATGGGACTACAGGGAGGCATGGGCAGGGTAGGGCGTGCTAATACTTTGCTATGCTGCTCCTGAGAAGGGAGAGGAAAGCACGGGAATAAAAAGCCTGTCATTATCAAAACACAACACTATAACGTGAAGAGGTGGAGTAATTTATCTTTAAGTAACAGGCTGACCTATTCAGAACTGTAATTTTAATGTAAGGCTAACCTTTTAAAATAGATCAAGTGATATAAATTATTAAGGAACAGACATTCGTCAGATAGATGGTCTCTATTAGTAATTATATGCATGAATGGTTATCTTCAAAGGTAGAGTTGCTCTCTGCTGAGAAAGAAAGTGCAAAAGCAGGTTACCTTAAGCTGATGTTTAAGGCTGACTTTTAATCAGTGTTTTTCTAGTCCAATCGAAAAAAAGGCTGAAGCGGGGTCATCTGTCTTGCTACCCAGCCCGTGTAACTCTTGAATTTTTTTGCTAGCAGAGGAAACTCCTGGTAATGTTGCTGATGTTCCTAAAATATCTTCCACTAGTTTTAGGGCTCAAACAGGTTGGCAAGTGTCCCCATTTAAGAATGGCAGCACCCATGCTAGATGCCACTGCGATGTCCCAGCCTCTGGGCAAAGGAGAGCTGGTACCCAGAGACCCCTGATGGGGGGTGATGCCTGCTCCCAGTGACCGGCTGCTTTGCAGTGCTGGGTTTGAATCCTTTTTGGAGAGAAAAGATGTGGGTTCCTTTTTTTTCCTGCAAGTATTCAAGAGGAATGTCTTATAAAGTATTAGCATTTGTTACTCTGATGGTATTTGGCCCACATTTCGAACTTGGAATGGGAGAAGAAAAAGGGGGAGGTCAAGCTATTTGTGAAAGATACTTTTCCACCATGTGATCACTCTGCCTTTTTTTTTTCCTCCCCAAATTCTTCTTTTCATGAGTTTCCTTCTGCTTTGTTTGCTTGTTTATTTTATATGCAAACTACCTCTATGCCCTTGTGAACTTGTGATCAAAATACTGCAGTGCATTTAATGTAAAACTCAATTTGAATCCTTTTGAGAAGCTGTTGGTAGGAAACTGTGGTCATAAACTTGATTTTCCTCATCTTCCGTTCTTTGTATGTGTTTGGCATGGAAAAATAGGAAAGCAAAGGTAACCTTAAGCTATATATTCCTAGCCTGTTTGCGCCTGTAAACAGAAGCAACTACAGATTTTTCTTAATTTTTTCTGTCTGCAGCTTTTGGTATGGCTTGTCTTCCAGTCACAGATGCTGCTGTTGCTCAGCTTTTGAATGGGATGTGCATAGAGGGTAGTATAGCCCTTCCTCCATCCTTTAGCCACACTGAAGCCTGTAATACTTCTGGAGAAGGCATGTGTACACTGAAGCACGTCCCTGTTGGATGGGAGTTATACCCAGCACATGATGCTTCACACAGTCCCTGCACTGCTTATTTTGCACAGTGACTCTTGGCCGTTGCGTATCAAGAGCTGCTACCTCTACAGCATAGTGCAATGTACTTGATCTTCTCTGACATCTTTATTCACTCAAAAGGTGAAAGGGGAATAATCTACAATGCTTGGTGTCTGCAAATTCTCCTAGACTCTGACAGACAACATAAGCAATCGTGTCAGGGAGGGCAAGACTTCTTATCTGGCCACCTTTAACTTCCAAAAGAATCTGGAAACTGCCTGCATGTACATGAGCATCTCTTCTCAGCAGGAATCCTCCTTTTCTCTTTTCCCAAGCATCAATCTCATCTATATTTCCATCTGAATTAAGGGCCCAACACTAAGGTTTCTAAGGGAATTGGAATTTATGACCTTTTTGACAATGTCTAGGAAGAGATTTATTTTCTGAATCCTGTTTTCTTCAACTCCACTTGAGCAACTGGCAGGGAAAAAAAGGAAATATAAACAATTACTCCAGTGTGTGTGGAATCTCACTGACTTCTCTCTTTCCCTCTTTTTTCTTCACCTAGTTCATTGCTGTGCCAGGATGAATGGCTTATGGTTAAAGCACTGGAGTGGGATGCAAATGATGCAGGTTGAAATTTCCAGATACGTCAAAGGCTTCCTCTATGACAACATTTAATAGTTCTGTGATCTCTGCATGTACTTTTAGATACAAAAGGTATCTAAAACCATGACCACCTCTCACATTCTTTTTGTCTGTTTAGGCAATCATAAAACAGACTGTGGATATGTGAAACCCCTTCATTTGTTTCTTTGAACAAAATGCCTCCTGTTTGTGTTGAAATGATACAGGTTAACACTTTGAACAAGAAAAAAAGATAAGCGTTTGGTGTATTAAACAGGAGCAACTGTTTTCAGTGGCCTGGAACCCTTCTGCAGTATATTGATGTTTCAATTTGTACCGAGTAGCAGCTGCCCTTAAAGATAAAGAAAAGCGACTGCTCCTCTCTGCTCCGTGATGATTTGACATGGCAGCAGCAGTCTTGTGGAATGTGACATGACAACCTGAAATAATGATATGTAGATACAATGCCACAGACATGTCACAAAGTAACATAAATTACTAAAAACGATAGGAAAAGAAAACATCTTCAGAGCAAAAATATTGAGACAAAAAGTTATCACATCTGAGGTTGAGAAGAATATGCCAGTTTATGTGATTCCTACCAGAAAGAGTTTAATGGTCTTGTATAATTGGACTTTTTAAAATCAACAGCCATCAGTAGGCTCTGATTTGTCTCATACAAAAGTAAGATGATTTTCTAGCATCTGCAGGGCTTTTTAGTATAAACTCTTTCTGGCTATGGACGTGTGTGTGACCATGCTCAAGGGGCCATAAAGGCTATGCCCACATTAATAAGTAACACATCTCAACAAGAACACACCTGTAGAGCAAAATGGTGCTGAAGGTCCAGCTCCCACACATTTTGGAGATTTTTCCTTCAGATAGCTGTAGTCTGACTGGTCTGCTGCCCACCAGCTGCTGAAGGGCAGTAGGTGAGCTCCTGGAGTGCATCTTCCAATCTAATTTTATCCCAAATTAAAATCGGTCCTCCAAGCACAGGCTGTGATGGGAACCAAAGCCCAGCAAGTGGGGACAACCAGGAGAGCGTCTTCAAGAGCACACCCTTGATCCACAGTGAAGCACTAATACATGCATGTCCAAAGACATCTGGGCTCTCTGAGTGCTTCCAAAAGATGAACAAAATTGTTTATTCAAACAATCAGATTAATCCTGTTGGAGGTAAGAGAATTATCATTGTGCTGATTAGAATTGGATCAGTGGATGATCCTTTTATCCAGGAGCTTCCTTCATCCGATTGGGCTTTGCTGGTTCAAAGAAAATGGAAATTGTTTCTGAACCATCTCTGATGTTGGGCAATGGAAAAGCCAAAGCCTGACCTCTTTGAATCATTTCCATTATAAATAATGTCATTGTGGCCCCTTAGACACAGTTCCGGGCAAATCTTATGCCAATGTCTACTCTGAACTTCCTTCCCCCTTCCTGCTCTCTTCAGCCTTCTCTTTCTGTAAGAGAGGAGACTGTGCCTCATTCATAGCTTGCAAGATGCACACCCTGAAATATTCATGTTGCCTTTCTCTCTTCCCTTTCTCTCAGCCATATTTGTTAAAGTTTAAAGGAAGTGGCTTCCAGTTCTTGTAGGTGCAAATTTGTGCTTGCATAGTCTATGAAGACATTAGCATTTAGACATTGAACATCCTTGATTTGTATGCACCAGTCACTTGGTAAACAGCCGAAGTGGTTGTATATATGCCGTCAGTTAATTCTGGCTGCAAAAATGGATTCCACTTTTAAAAAGTCAAGCCCTATCAGTTATCTGCTCTTCTGTTACTTGCACATAAAATGATTTGGATTCTAGCATTTTAAAATCCCCCCTGTCCAGGCAGAAGTTTTGCATTGTCGGTTGGTTTGCTCTCACTTTGCAGGATCCCAAGGTTGTCCAAGGTTGTTTTCCTTTCAGTAGGAGGGCATGACACAAGACAGAGGTGGGGTATTAAAATATGGATGTATTCCCTCAGTTTGCATAACACTCTTGAGCGGAAGGTCTGAGGGCAGGGCTTGGCTTTCCGAGATGAGTTTGCTCTGTGTCTGAGAGAAAGGGTATGTGAGTGCTAGGCACAAGAGCACTATAACGTAATAAGGATGATATATCGTACTAAGGATATCACCCATTTTAGACCTACACATGTAGCAGGTATCTATCCCAGAGGAATATCATCTTTAGAAATTATTTCAGAAATAATTGTACTCTCTTCTTCTGACTTAAATATAGACTCTTCAGAATTAGCTATCATCTTATTTTCAAGCGTATCCAACTCTGAAGGCTCCTTAACGTGGAAGAGTTCCTAACGGGTTGACTGCAAAGCAAGTCTGATAAAAATGCAGTCTGCTAAAAGAAGCAGGAGTGCTTCTGTTTATAGGGAAGGGCTCAGGAGAAAATAGCAGGAATGCAGCTTTCTCTTCTCTTCCTCTCTGCTGATGTGCTGCATAGCCTTGATTCAGCAACCTGTTGTCATCTCAGTCTGCTCATCAGTAAAATGAGTATAAGGGTAAAAGTAAGAATAATGAAGGGCAGTCTGTGGCAAGAGCTGACTTTATCATGGCACCCACATGCATAGCTCTAATTTATTGCAAACACAGAGTAAAATGCATTATCTTAAAACACCATGAAGGCAAGCTGGCTGATAAGCAGAAAATCAGAAAGATCTGATTACTTGTTTTTTTGTAATTGCGGGTCCACACCCATAATTAATGTTTCTGGGCTGATCTGAGGCCTTCAGAAGCAAAGGATATTAGGAGAACCTGTACTTTAGTTTGCTGTTGTCAGGCTTTGTAAAATCTCTTGCATGAACCGACTTCAGAAATACTGTTTTATCCTTCAGCCTGGGAAAGATTTGCCTCATCAGCAAGGTGCTGCTATTTTACCTGCCTAGCTTTCTAATTGAATTGAGAATATAACAGAATCATCACTAGCAGCACTGCAAACCTTCCCAGTTTGCTTTGGATAATTTTGTTTCGCTGCTGCAGGGTTTTCTGCATACTGTTGGGAATACCCAGGGAAAAATGCAAATTATGACATAGAATTACTTAGCTCTCCGCAACAGCCAACAAGATCTGAGTACGTTCTCTGTGTGTATCTCTGACTGCTTCTGATTTCACTTGTCATGTGTTTAGATTGGCAATTGTTTTGTGTAGATAGACCTGTAGTGTTAATATCCTGCTTTG
Source organism: Calonectris borealis (assembly GCF_964195595.1). Lineage (NCBI taxonomy): Eukaryota > Metazoa > Chordata > Aves > Procellariiformes > Procellariidae > Calonectris > Calonectris borealis. Next base: position 12,720,394 of record NC_134326.1, read on the forward strand.
ATGATATTACTCTTCAGGAATATTAATGAGTGGTTTCTGTATGTGGCATCTTTAAAACCTTCCACTGCTGGGTTTTTTTTTTGTTTGGTTTGTTTTGTTTTGTTTTTTTTTAAATGTGAAAGAGCACTGCTGAAGGCCCCTTTGGTAAACAGTGTTTAAAGTAGTCCATGCATTTTAATTAGCAAAGAAATACATAGATAAGGATGAAAGATTTGTTTTCCTCAGGCAAACCGTGAGAACATCAAGCCCACAGGTAGCTTAGTTTAACTCCAGAGAGATTACATTTATATCTCCTCGTCTAAATCTTAGAAATGCCATTCTGATACAAGCAGTACAAATTAAAGCAAGATAAAGGTGTCTTCTCTGCTGGAGGTTTAAGGTCCTTTTTGCAGCACATTGTTAAGGTGTCCTGTACAGGGGGGAGAAAAAAAAGGCAAAACTTGAAAAAGAAAACTGCAGCATAATCTGTGTATCAGGATGTGTATTTTTGCATGTATAGGAAAAACACGGGTTATTTTAACTAACGATTGGTCGTAGAAGTGGGTTGATTGTGTTTCCTGGTAATGAATCAGTGGATCCATGAAGCATATTTACATGTTATAATTATTAAAAATCAGTTTTCTGTGTTAGCAAGGTTCTGGTAGAAGATGCACCTCTGGTACTCACCTTTGCTGTGTAGCCACAGGCTAGTCATTTAACTTCTTGTGGTTTCGTTATTTTTTTTTAAAACTTGAGGTTTTTAACCTCTTTTGAGAGGTTAAATGACTAGCCTGTGGCTACACAGCATATATATATGAGCACTCCTATGGTATACAAGAGGTATTTTTTGAGGCAGGAGGTTAGCAATGACCTGTAGAGGCAGGAATTTTTTTGGAGCCTCCATCAGTCTGGTCACTTGAGCTCTAAGCGAGGGTTACTGTTTGCTTCTTGGGAGGAGTAACTTAGGGACTGGAAGAAGATAAGGCCATGGATGGAAAAGTCTCAGGAAAGATGTTTTGCTGTAAATGACTTTCCTAGCTTCTGTAGTGTTCTCTCTCCCTGAAAGGGTATGGAGATTGCTGCGTTTAGAGATCCACGAGGTCTTTTGTTGCTGGAGAATGTCAGGAGGACAAGGAAGGTGCTGCATGTGCAGAGCTCCTCATAGCGCTACAACTCATTTCCACACCATTTTCTAGTTTTCTAATGAGGTCGTCAGCTCAGGAATAAGGAAATCTGCATGTCTTGGCTGAGATCACATGGAAGGGACATAAACTGATCGGAGGCACCAGAAGGCCTCCTGGTTCCCAGTGAGAAGGCTGAGCCACGGATGCTGCTGTTTCCTCTTCCTTATGTCTTTCACAAGCAGCTGGACTTGCTCGTGCCAAAACAGAGTGAGTGACTGAAAGATAATGGTGAGATCTTTCTAAATGCCTGCCCGAGACCATTGTCAGCACACGTGACGTAAAGATGCCTGTTAGGTTGGAGATAAAAGAACCCAGCACACCTCACAGTGTTCGTTGTGTAGGAGCTGGTCTTCAGAGGCGTCTGGTCCTGCGCTGTGACAGACGGCACATAGACCTAGCACCGCCCGTTATGTTTTGCTTCAAGAGGAGGCTGAATATGCCACAGAACTTGATTGAGATCCTGTGATACCAGAATAAACTTGTGTAGAGTTATTGTGCGTTATTCAACGAAGCAAAACTTTTCTGAAAGGCACATGAGATTGATTTGATTTCCAGACCCGAGATGTATTCTTTGGTTATTACTAAGCCCAGGACCCAAATGGGAAAGGGATGGTGTCTGCTCTCGCGGTGGTGCACTGATCTAGGTAGCCTCTGTAACAAGTCTCTCCCCTGCTTTTGGATATTCAGAGCAAGAAGGACAGGCTGGCAGCCAAAACCATTAGGTTTATGACAGACGAGGGTCCCACATGCTGGCAGGGTCTGTAGCTCTGCCTCCCAGACCCCTGGCTGTGCTGATGCCATCCAAATGGGGCAGCCCAGAGCTAAGAAACGTAAGTCTTACGTGAAAGGCTTTGAAAAATGTATGCCAGGACCGTAACATCACTGTGTGCAATTATGGCGCACACGGGTAGATTTGTTAAAGAGCGCGTAAGGTGGAAGAGCCTTCCACTTCCTCAGCAGAAGTCTTTTTTATAGAAGCCTCTGCCATTTACTGGTCATTTGTTGTGGTCTTTTGAGAAATAAGTCAGTGCTGTCTTAAACCTAATTACTAGTGTAAAAGACAATTTATCACTTACCAAAGCTTTGATTGCTTTTTCAGCCTTGCCTGGCCTCTTGGTTGGTAGATGGAATTGTGTACAAGATTGACATTTTTTTAAGCGAACATTTTACCAAAAACAAAAAGAAAAATAGAAATAAAGAAAGGAGCCAAAAATTCAACTTCCAATTCTGTGCTTAAATGTCTGTCTGATGTTTTTAATTTTTTTTAACGTAAGCTTATAGCAGTTCTCATTTAGAAATAAGGAAGAATAAAATCTCATTTAAGAAGTCTATCTTTGAGTTCATATTTTTTAAAAATTTTGCCCCTGAGAATGAAGATGCAGCTTCCCATAGCTTAAAATGCAAGAGTCAGCAGGAGAAATAGCTCACTTGAAAAAAATCTGAGGCATAATTATTAATTAATGTACAAAAAAAGATTTGGTGTGCAAAAATCTCTGGCTTTTTCTCATTTTTATCACTGATTTCCTCTTCTTCTGGACTTTAGATGCAATTCTGAACAAGCCATCTTATGTAATGTTTTGCAGATCAAATAATCAGAAGAAAACAGGTCATATGTTTTGATAGATACTGCATAAAAGGAAATGTTTAGACTGCTAGAGCCATACTCAAATTTGATTATAGGGAATTAAGTTTCTTCAAAGCAAATGGCTTTCTTTAACTTTTCAGTATTTCTCATGCAATTAGCAATTTGGTTATATTAATTCGGTTGACAGACGATATTACTGATCTTATCAACTTTCACTTGTGTATGCAGGGCTTTATTAATTTCTTGTTTGCTTATGAACTTCTTTGTCAACAATAAAATTAGTGGGTAAATGTGGAACATACATGTCATGGTAATGCGTTGTTTGCTTTCCTTATCAGTAAATAACAATTTTTTTTTGGCAAATAAATAAGAGCAACAGGGAGAAGGTGGGTCTTAGGGGTTTCTTTTGCCACTGTTGACACTTTGTCATGTTGCTAAGTTACAGTAGCTTCTGGCTTCTACTTTAGAGAGTAGAAGTTATTTTTAAATGTATAATGAACACAGTACCAGGGACTCCCAACGCTGTTCTGGAAGTGGCTGTAATACAGGGGGGATTGTGAATGTGGTCTGGAGGTCGATGCTGCAAAACGCTGGTCTGATAAAAAAACAATTCCTACCATTATATTACAATTACAAAGGTGTGCATATTATTTTTTTATATATATAAAATGCCTTAAAAATAGCGAACAGCAATAATTAACTGCTGGATTGGATGGTGCCTGCCTGTGACTCACAGAGTATAGGCTGAGCATGGTTGTTTTTCTGAGAATGTAGGAACAATCATGACTAGAAGTAAAAACTCCCAAATTAACCTCCCTGAAGAGAATATTCCCAGAATAGATTGTATTTCCTTACTGAAAACTTCCTTCTTTGTATCACTAGTCAAAAGTTTTTATTCCTCATATTGCAACAGTGACTTCATTATTACTACTATGAAGATAACAAGCAGTTACACCCGCTTCCCTAAGTAGGAATTTGGAACTTGCTGCAAAATCACCCAGCATGGTCCTTGCTATTCCTCCTTCTGAGGCACCAAAAGGGAAACTGAGTGGTATTACTCGGGATTCAGTTGCTCTGGTGGCATCACAAAGGCTGAAGCTCTGAACTGAAAATTGGGATAAGCTTGCATACTGAAATTGGAAAATACATACAGATTTTTATTGATGTTCCAGTTGGTGAGAGGAAAACATCATTTTCCTGCTGGTTGGAAGATGCACTTTACCATCTGTTGCTGGGCAATGTAAGCCCTTTGAAAGGGCTGGAGTTCAACTCCACTTGGCTTCAGGCTTAACCTGCCTCTCTAGTGGAGGAGAGGAGTCCAGGGGGTCAGATGGTGGGAGCATATGACTCAAAGCTGCTGGGAGACATTGGAGGATGGCCTGAGTCCAGGGAGATGAGCACAGGGTAGCTTAACACGGAAAATTGCTAAGTAATGTGCTTTGGCAGCAAGTTGTCTGTCTAAGTGCCGTGAAATCGTAAAGGGGCAGTGAGAGGGGAAAGGATTCCCTGTGGCAGGGGATTGAAACCCAGAGAGAGATGCAGGAAACCAGTGAGTCTACGGAAAAAAGATGGGATTTCCTTGCCTTTAGTTGATATTCTGGTTTATATCAATTAACAGCTTCCAGGTGCGGAGATTAACTCAACATACTACTTGCCAGAGTTAGACAGACTTGGTAGATCCCAATGCAGTGGGAGGTGAGACCTTCACAATATGTTCTCTAGTCTGAGTTCTTCTACCTGAAGTTATTCTTTCACCCAGTCTCTCCTCCTTTTCCTGTTGAAATGGATCCTGGAGGCAGGGTTTGGGTTTTTTTTTAAAGAGTTCATAGAGTTGTCTCAGCTCTGCTTCTGATGAAGTCCATAGGTGTTCTATTCCTGCTAAAGATATTTCCATGGGGGTGTAGGGAATATTCGTCTCCATGCAAGGGAAATGCTCTTCTCTGCTTGTTGGGAAGCTGATAAAATCTGCCACTGTTTTTTTCTGGATACCTCGGTTTTCTTTCCGGCTGAATTGTCTAAATTCTAGATTCTTATATGTAAGAGAAGAAAGTATGTGAAAGCTCAGAGACCCAGCTGGGGAGAAGCAGCAAGCCCCAGGACACCTGTCTAAAGGAGAAACCAGAATAGCTTTAAGGATGACACTAGAACTAAGCATTTCTTTTGCAGATGGTTGCAGGTGTAGACTGACTCGCACAGGGACTACCTGAGGCCCTTCTCCCTTCGTGTCCCCAGGAGCCTGCTGGGATGTCTTTTTTATGCCTGCAGGCTGAGACAGAACCATCAGGCTCTGAAAAATGGATTTCAAGGGGATTTCGCTCATTGTCTCAGCACGGCACTCTTCAGGACAGCTAGCCCTCTGCAGAAATCATCATAATTGTGCCTAGGCTTCTCAAAGGAGGCTGTGCTGGGATGTGGGCTCCTTATGCAATGACACAGCTTCAGAGATGTCCTTTCTTCTTAGAACAGATGAAGTCAACGGGGTGTCTGCAGAAACAGGCTTTTGAAAAAGCGTCAGTGAACGTAATGGGGAGCAGGAAACTTTCCATATGGTTCTAAAGCTGCCCCTCTGGAGTCTAAGACGGTAACACCTATGCTCAAACTTTATTGGTAAGCTTCTAAAATGCAAAGAGAGGGTCTGGTCAAGTCTCTGTCCTTCTCTGCTCAGCACCATCAGGGGTGTTACAAACGAAAATGAGAGTAGCAGATCTCAGTGGAGCTGCCATGGGTGAACCAGAGGGAGACCCAGTGGCCAGAGCCAGGTCTGTTTTTTTTTTTTCTTTCCGTATTGCAGAGAGAAATTCTTGCACCTCCTGCAGGACTGATCATGGAGTTTTGCTACATGCGAGCCACAGCTCCATATTCTCAGCGACTCAAGAGAGACCCAGCTTGGTGCTTCTACCATCTGTCACTTGTCACCAGCATTGACCCTCCAGACAAAGCTGCTGTGGGGCAGTGCTGCAAAGTGGCTCCAGCAGCCAGCTGTAAAGCTGTGAGTGGGGAAGCAATGCAACAGGATGATTATTCACTGGTTTTTCCCACAATAAGGGAACTGGAGAGCATCTGAATCTCACAGCAGGTTAAAAACTCCGAAGAAGCATTATTTCCAGATAGTGCATAACTGAACTCTGAAGTTTGTTACCATGTGATTTGATGGGGATAAAAAGTTTGGATGACTTCCAAAAGCCATTAGGAAACATTGTGGAAGGAAAATGCACTGACTGGTGCATTTCTGCACAGGGATGCAGAAATTCCTGAGACTGGTAACTCCTCCCAGCTCCTCGCCATGGAAGGATCACTTAGACCTTTTCTCTACACACCTGCAGCTGATGACTGACAGGTACTGCGTTAGACCTCAAGTGCACATAAACCAGTATGACAACTCTTATGTTTCTTATGCTGGCTATAAAGTAGGAAGCTATGTGGATGGAGATGATTTTGGACTCCTTTTGATGTTCAGTCTCAGGCCAAAAAATGTCCAAGAAGGATGAAGAAAGAAGGGCAAGTATATTCATGTGGGATTTATTACCACAATTTATTATGGAACAGTCTGGCAAACCATTTAATTCAGCATTCAGTTTGCAAAATAACATCTGTAAGACCATGCGGTCTCTATATTGAAAGATTTTATAACTGAAGTAGTCAGATACGATGGTGAGGACAGCCACAAAGGCATTGCAATAGGCTGGTGACTGGCCACGTAAGCAGGCGGGTAGCTGGTCCTGCTTATCTTATCAGACCAGAACCACTATCAGCATGGTTCACAGGCTTCTTCAAGCAGCAGCAGTTCATAGAGATGCTTGGCTTGTCACAGATCCAAAGTAAAACATATTAGCTTCAACCTAATGGAAGAGGTTAAGATAAACACGTCATCTTCATCTTTGTTGTGAGCTAAGAGCATGTATATGAGCAGTTACTGCAGATCAACCAATATGTGGTAACTCATTACACTGCAATAGCTTGATCATACTTCTGAGCCCTTGAGCTTCTCAGTTTACTGCAAGGATCTTCATTTACTGCCGAGCTCAAACCTCCTCCTTGTTTTTCAGCGAGCAATTCCACTGGCGTTTTATGCTCTTCTCTCCTTTTACCTGCAATTCCTTTGACATTTGTCTGAAATACACCTCAAATCCCAGCATCAGGATACAACTAGTAGATCTTGTTGTTCTTGACCTTTTTTGGAACCTCACAAGGAACAGCCCTGGAGCTGTTTCCTCTGAAGTACACTGACCCATTTATATCTGTGACAGATGCCTGGGAGGTGCCAAGATGCAGGTTTCCCACCTTGGGAAGGAGCAAAGGTCTGTGCTCATTCAGCCCTTTGGAGGGTTAATTATTGTTTTGCTTAAAAAAGCATTTGGCTGCCCTTAGGTGTAGGAATTTATTTAAGCCTTATCTGCATAATTATCATGTTTATTGCTCAACACAGCTGGATGGATATGAAGAGTGTGCAGTTTTTGATACACACTTTATGTCAGAACCATTACAAGGGAAAATGATCATCTCTTATAGCCCCTGCAAAAGGCTGGCAGTAATAGTTTGTTTTCTGACTTTAAAAAACAAATCCTAGGACCAAATTTATTGGGCTTATTTACATATTTTTGACGCTAAAGCTTTTCCTTCCTTTATGGAAATGTGTCCTGTGATGATGAACACCCAGGATTTTGAAGGGTGGTTGGTGACCCGAGGTGCTTGGCTTAATAGACTCAAATTGCAGAGAGGAGGGAACTGCATCACGTGAAAGTCATTCACCTCTTTCAGGGACTTCTGCCAGGCACCCAAAATCACCATTTGTCTTCAGAAATCTTAGCCGCTTCTAACATCATTGTTACTGAGTTATTTAACATAGGAATTCTAGAGTAGCCAGAAAAATGTAGAGAGCATTTTAAGCTATGATTTTTTTTTTTTTTTTTTTTTTTTAAATCTTGCAAGATGACCATTGCTCTATTTGAAAGCATAGTATGTGTATCATCCTTTATAGGTAAACTTTTATGAGGCTTTGATGGGTATTTCTGTATTTGTAATAGGGTGCAAGCATCTAAATGGTTCAACTTTGACTCATTCATTAGAGAATGCTTACTATTTCAAATTCATATTATTGCATGAGGCAGCATACTGCAGTCTGAGGGCTTCCTGGTCCAGCCTGCAGTCTGCAGAAGTCTTGCAAATACCTGCATCACAAAACCCTGGGGCAGCAGCTGGCTCACACGCTGGTGTGACTGCCAGCGATCTGGAATAACACTTGAAAATAAATATGAGATGCACACAAGTGCAAGCAAGGGCAGGGCAGGGATCTCTGCTGTATCTTCTAGCCACTAAACCCCTCTTTTTTATCCAAAGTGGGGGTGAGGTGTTATATTGGAAAAATGAACATTTAGCATCATTCTGACAAAGCTGATATTATCACCAGATAACATCTGATCTCAGCAACTAGGTTATGTAATGAGCTTGCAAAAGACCTAAAAAAGTAGCATTTCAGTTACTATCACCTTCATCAGTGACGTGAGAGCTATTTCATTTAAAACCCTGATTGTGTGTGGTAGGAGTAGGAACCAGTCAGTCTGTTGTCATTAGTTGGAGTGCTAGCTACTTCTATTTTCTGTTCGCTTGTTTGTTATACAAATGAACCTTTTAGTTGTGGTTAGCAAGAAGATGAACACGGTGAAGTGACAGGATGGAACTTCTGCATAAAAGCCAAAATAGAAGGGAGGGAGGTGAACATCCATCAGTTACGACTTCTCCTCTCCTTCGCTCCACTAATCTCTCCATGTTCCATAGATGATAAATTACCTATCACTCCCTTTCATTGGGAGAATTCTCTTCCCATGCTAACGTCCTGCCCCTACTCCTCAGTTACCTACCTACCTTCTCTCTTTTGGTCTGATCAATATCTCTAGTGAGACAAATTGGTTTTGACTTGCTTGCTCTGAAGAAGAGTGTGTGTGTAACTTCCAACTGTATGAGCTGGTCTTAAAAGTTATGTTACTTCCACCCACAAACATTACCTGGCTCTCAGTTACAGCTTTGTCCCTATAACATAGGTGGTGTCATTATGGCCTGATGAGCGTGGTAGAAAATGCCGATTGGACTAAACGGCTGTTTAGCAGGAGGCAGCTCCTGAAGTTCTTACATGTATATAAATCACTTTGGCAGTGAAAAGACCTCCTGGGCCACAGCACAGAAACTTATTTGCCCTTCATCCTACAGGTTGTGAGATTTGGGAGAAGAATATAGAAAGTATTTGATTACCATTATCTCTCCAGAATGCTTTTCCAATGCAAAGCCATTTCAGAACTGAGCAGTTGTTTAATCTCCTTTCCCATTTCTGCTTTACAGTTCTGCAGATCAGCCCAAAGTGTAAACAATTTGTCAGATGGGCCAGGGAATCGGTGTCAAAATCAGGAGTCTGAGCCTGGGTTGTGAACTTGGGACTCTCTCAAGCTGAAGGATCCAGTACTCTCAAGAGAACTGAAGAGGTACGTGTTTAGGTGCTCCTGGCAACTGCCAGGTGACTTCTCTGGCTGTGCACATGGGGAGCAGAGCACGTTAGCCCTGCTGAGGGGTACCCGCGTTCTCTGCAAAAGTGATGGATGAGAGTTCTCACTAGTAACTCATATATTTGGCGTCAGATTTTAACAAGGTCTGCAAATACACAACTGAGCCTATCATTCAAAGATTTTTCTGAATCTTTTTTTCATGAACTTTTTTCAATCCTTTTTTCAATTTTTACCCCAAATTCACTTGCTGTTATTCTGATTCCAAAGTCTTGGGATGAGAAGTGGGTGAAATGTTTTCATTACTCTTAATAGACTGACCATGGTATGAAGAGTAATGTTATATTCCCAATTAAGAGACTTTACTCAGCATTTAACAGAACTATTGTTCCAGCTCATCTTTTTAACTTACCATCACAGACGATACTTCGAGGTGTTGATTAGCTTAGAGGGTTCTCCAGTTTATTAAAACACCTTCCTCTCTCTTCTGTGGCTACACTCTGCCACGGTTCCTCACCATGGAATAAACAAACCTTTCTACAGGTGATCAGCACAACATAGGGCCTCAAATTGGGAAGCAGCGAGACTTGGCCATTTCACTCATTGAGTCGTACCTTACTCCAGATGAGGTCTCATTGGAGCGAAAGTAATCCCACAGGAAGAGGCAGAGGAGCTGCTCCTTAGATTGCTTTCTTTTCATTTCTTGATATGTAGCTTGCTGCAGGGTGAAATAAGTGTTGTCTTGTGAAGAGCAGCCAGTGGCTGAGGCTCTATCTAACAAGCCTTCCTTGTGAGGGATGGTTGTTCAGGGAGTGCCCTAGATGGGAGACTTTATGGACGCGCTTTATTTGAACCTCTCATACTCTGGACCTTGACGCTAGGGACTGGAATTTCTTGTGAGAAGGTGATGGATCTGGATGAAAGTAGGAAAAATGTGTTTGGTTTAGAGTAAAAGAGAAATATGAAAGATAGGAAGAATGAAGACCATAAAAGTTTCATATAGACGATGAAGAGTCTGGTTTCTTGGGGACTATTGAAGGATAAACTTCTGAGACGTTTAAGGCATGCTCCTCGCTAAGTACATTCACAAATAGATCTTCATCTTCCCTTTAAAGCCTAGCACTACAATCCTCTGACAACTTGCATTACATTCAGCAGGACCGTGTAGTATTATATCATGTCATGGTTTTTTTTTCCCCACTGCCTGGTACTAACAGGAGGAGACATTACATGAGTGAACTAATATAGCTGAAGTAGCTGTGATGGTGTGGGCTGTCACCTGAACTGAAGTCAAGAGGGTGAAAAAGCCTAAAGAAAGCTAAGAAAAAAGTATCCCGTTCTTTGGAAAGTGCACTTGCAATTTTGCAAGCGTTAGGTTTCGAAGTAGATGTTGCTGAATTATTAGCAGAGATTTCAGCATTTTTTTTTGAGGACGGGGGAATTTATCACAATCTATTTCTGGATTTTCAGGGTTTATTATCTTAAAGTATTTGCCAATGGCTTACAGAGTATTCTTAAATATTCAGTTTACCTGCTATTTTTGGCATTTAATCACTGAAGGCGTATGTTATAAATTCTACACCTTGGTCAGCTAAAAATGAACAATAAATAAATATGGGATTTGGGGTTATTTTTGCTAATTGCAGGCTTCCTCTTAAGGAAACACTCATGACCTGTGGTGGTTGAATCTAACAGAAAAAGGTCCTCAGGAAGAATTTGCTGATGATGTTATCAAAAATGTCTTGAAATATTGTGTTAATTCCAACAGCTTTGGGGGAGACAACAGCACTAGGGGCTCTTTAGAGTAGCAATCTATTAAGTTCTGCATGAGGAGCAATCTCTCCCTATGCCATTATTCACACAACTCCAGCTGCAGCCAGCCCCGAGCAGCAGGGGCTCTCTCTGATGCCAGAGTTTTGTGCTCAGTCTCATTGATCTTAACTTGCACCTTTTTGTTGTGTACTTGGTACGCAACAAATGCACCAAGAATAGCCCACAGTCACCCCAGAATAGCCAAGGGTCCAGTTAGTGAAGATGCTTGTTAGACATTTGGGTTCAGGCTGCGGGTCTGCTTGGTTCAGAACAGAGAAAGGAATTCCGATGTCCCCTTGGCTGAGCAGTGTGTTGGGTGAGTGACATCCCTCTGCTGGATCAAGGAATTTTTTTTTTGTATCAGGTAAATAAAAAATGCTGCTAGAAGATAGAGATGTATTTTTGGTGAGGTAGTGTAAATGTCATATCTCATTTGAGTGGAGTTCTGATCTGAAGCAGTTTTTTAAATGTGGAAAACCAGCTTTTGGCCATTTGGGGGTGGTTGAATCTGTCTGATTTGACCACAGACTCTGTACTAGACATGGGAAATCTTTCTTACTTAAGTTGTCTAAACTGATACATCTCCAGGAAATTTCGAATCAAAGTCTCTTAATAAAAAGCCCACTGTCCTTTTATATTAAAAATAAATTCCTTAGAACTTCCTTTATTCTGAATTTGTATTGCTTTTTTGAGTTTTACTGCACTCTACCAATGAGGCACTGTTATATGGAGAACACCTCTAGTCTGAGACATCTCCCTACATGTTGGTTAGCATATTTGTGATAAAGAGGTTGGAGAAGAGCAACAAAGTAATTGTGCGTGCAAATAAATGTAATTACACAGAAAAATTAAGATGGTATAGCATGGTATCTGAGTAAAGAATGACTAAGTGGTGGGAAACAGTGAAGAAGGTCTTAGAAGAACCTACAAAATATATAAAATGTAAAATATATGATCTTCAGGGAGGAAAGAATTATTTACAGGCAGAAGATACAAGGGAGAGTAACGTAATGAAACTAAGCAAAACTTGGTTCAGGTATCAGCCAAACTTCTGACAGTGAGATGTGGTGTGTTATGATATGGTCTCCCTGGGCAAGTGGCAGTAGTTCAGTGTCTGGCACGTTTAAAACTAGACCAGATAAGACACTGAAAAATGAATAATAAGGAACAATCCCACGGTGGCAGGAAGATGACTGGAAGACCCAAGTGGTTGCTAAGAGATCCCATGGGATCTCAAGATCCCATGTTGTCATTCCACATATGTAAACCCAGGAAAAGAGATGTTTTGATGTGTTCATGCAAAGTTAAGAGGTTTGACTATGCCATCTGTAGTAATCATGTCTTGGCTGAGATGAAAGGAAAGGTGAGAATTCCAGTAAGCTTACTTCTGTTCTTACAGTATTTAAAAACAAGTTATTTTCCTTAAAAATATTTTTTAAATTCTGTCTTAAAAAAAGAAAAGTTAAAATGAAGAGGTTCTGCATATCTGCTTGCTTCATAGGACTGAAAAAAAGTTGGTAAGCTGTAAGAAAAAATTAAAAAACAAACTGCATGTGTTTGATGGATAATGCAGCCAGAGCCTGGGGATGTGTCATCTGTCTGAAGCTCAACACAATTTACATTTATAAAGTAGCAACAAAAACAAAAAAATGCTAAGCAATAACTGTATTCCCCACCAAATATCAGGAACTTTAAAAAATATGAAACTTTTTTTAGGAAAGAAATTAGAGGTAAGCTAGAAAACTCCAGAAGTGCATGTTACATTCCTTAAACTTCAGTGTGAACACTCAGGTGCTTTTGTAAAGCAAATGCTTGATTTACCAGTAGACAAAAGAAATATTTAATACTTCCATGGGTTTTTGAGTCAGTTATCTCTGTGGAGATGGTGCTGAGCATCATCTCATCAGAGCAGGAGTCTCACATCCCCAGGTCTGAGGTGGTACCTTACAGTTGGCCTGAGCTCCAAGCTTAGAGGTCCAGAGTTGCGAGCAGCCATGTGTGTTGGCTGTGGTATCTGAAATGCTTCAGTGAGGAAATGGAGAACATCGAAGTAGTAGCCTGTCAATCTTCTGGATGTCTGAATAAGTGATTTTTCAGGAAACTGCTAAGCAAAACCTTCAACTTTTGTTTTTTTCCACCACCCGCTGCTGAAATAGGACTTGTTTGGTGGTATGGCTTGTGACATATGAGAAACTGAAATGACTTGTCCAAGGTCACGTTGAGTTTACAGCATGGACAGGGTATAAACTCTGACCTTGAATCCTTCTTTTTGTGGTTGGACTCTGATCCTAGAGGCTGGGAGTTTGTTGAACCTGGAGGTCAGTGGTAAATAGCTCTTAATGCCCGGAGAGAGGTGCAATGTGGCTCACCTCGTAGCCGGAGCCCAGCCGTCACAGGGAGCCCTGATCCTTACTCCTGGGGCTGTTGCAGAGCTGCTGTTACCGTGGCATTGTCCTGGTGTGGAGAGCCGCAGTATCTATTGCTCGGTGCCGTGGTCAGGCGCCGGCAGCGGCCCTGGGTGCACTGAGGGGTGGCTGTGTCCCTGCTGTGACCCACAGCCATCTCCTCTGCCCCTGCTTCCCTGCAGCTCCTCTCTGCCCTGCTCCGAATCCCCTCGTGCCTCCTGGCCCCCTTCCCTGCCCTCTCTAACCCTCCCTGTCACTTAATAAAATCTATAGAAGGCATTAAAATTCTTGTTGAAGAGCTTTATGTTTCCTCTCCCCGCCAGCCGACAGCAGGTCTCAGCAGCTGTGGTCCCCGGCGGGTCAGTCCTGCCTTCCGGATTCTTAAAATGGACCAGGATATGCTTTTCCCACCCAGGACAGAGGGGCTTTCATGTTGTCTTGCTTGAAGGGAGCACCTCCAGCTCCGTTCGAGGTAGGCAAGGACCGAGAGAGGTTTGATGGAGCTCAGATTTAAAGTCAGGAGCTTGCTGGTCCCAGCCTGCTTCTACGCCAATTAGAGAAGGCTGCCACTCTCATGGCTGACGCATCATTTCAGTCAAGGACATTTGAATCGGCGTAGTATTTCATTGAATGTAAATGCTCTGACTTAACCTTATTTTAACTTTTGCATGACTGTAGAAGGCTGTTGGTTTGAAGAGATCCCAGGGGGGTGTTAAAACTGTCCATGTGGGGGAGTTAATTTTATAAATATAAACTGTGCAGACAGTTTGCTAGGAAACTACGTAAATTATTTAGCAATAAACAGTACTTGCGATTTTAGGAGACCGCTGCAGATTGATAAGCTGACTTTGGAAAGGTCAGCAGCCGTGACTTAATTGCTCAAGGGCCCCCACTAATGATGTCTCGTATGCGCCCCGTGCTGCGGTAGGCACGCTGGCAGGGAGCACCCCTGCGTGAGCGGGGCTGGTGAGCGGCAGGAGCGGCATCTTTCGGGGGTGGACGTGCCGGTGCTGTTAGAACAAGCGATGGTCAGGTTCAGTTTTCAAACCTGGTCACCCAACAGCCCTCAGGTTGTCATCTGAATCTAAAAAACCCTCAAACAGCTCTCGTGCAGCTCCTGTGGAGCACAAGTCCAGGCTGTAAAGAAAACTCATGTGGAAACTCTCTTTGCCTTTTCTTTTTTCCCTCCTATTTTACCTTTGCCCCTGGTATTCCCTGGCTGATGATATCATCCTGATCTAGTCCCAGAGTAGTCATTTCACACTTGCTTGTCTCACTATCCTTTTGTTATGTTTTGACTAAAAATGTCAATTATGGACACAATTATTTGCATCACTGAAGAGACTTGTGTGGCCCTCTAAATCTCCTGTGTGTACAATTCTTTTAATTAAATTTGCACGTTTCCCAGGGCTCTGGCTGGTGGCACTAGTTTGAGAGTGATGGAGCTCCATTTTTCCAGAATTGTGAAGGGTTTTCTGCAAACAGGTACGACTCTGTCCGTGTTAAGCTATCAATTTTGTGAGATGATCATTAGGAAGTGATAGGCTCTTTTGGAGGCTGTACAGCTCAGTAATTTTGGCAGTCGTGACTTGGCTGTTTCCATATTGCTGACTTGAAAATTTGGGTTTTGCTGAGTGGTGAGTTTTGATTTTGCCAAGTTGTTACCTGCAGTCACAACCTGCTGAGAGCTGGAGATATCTGAGGTGCTTGGGTTTCTGAGAGACAGTGGTAAAGTTTTTCTGTTGAAGCTCTTAAACTTGCTTCTCAAACAGGCCTCAGCTTAATTGTTATGTTAACAAAAATTACATGAAACCACATATTCTTTCTTCTAAGTAGGTGAGTAACTGTCCTAACCCTTCTAAGGAGAGTAGCTCTCCCTGGAGATCTCTGACCTTGTCTGCTAATGAGAAGGGAAATACTTGCATTGATTTAAAGAGATGCTGGATTGTGCTTCATAGGAGTCTTCTATATTTTATATACTTTTTGCCTGACCTGTTCTTTTGTAGGTAGCAACCTAAATTCAGACCACTTGCCATTCACACTGAATGGTAATGCTCAGGCATTCTGATAAGCCACAGATACTGCAAAGAGATCTTTAACATTGCTCCAGAGTTTCCCTTGAAAAGATCCATTTTAAGAGCACAGGTGAACGGGAAGCATTCAGGGCTAAAGAGCGCTGAAGTGTGCAAATGGTCCTGATGTCAGTCAAATGAACTGGATCATTCAATTATTTTCAATTACAATTCTGATCCTTTTCCTATGCTGGTATCTGTGTTGGTAATGTAGCCAACTCTGGCTTTATGATCCCCGTTGTTGCAACGTGCTGTGCTTAATTACTTTCCCTCTGTAACAAACAGACATTCTGAACTATTAGACAATAATATGGAAGCAGGAAAGGAAAATAGTTCAAGATACTTTCGTTTTAATTATGCTGATAGTGCACCCCATGGTTTTGAATCAATGCTGGAATAATGTTCTTTTGATAGTCTTCAATAACTTTAAACGAGATCTAATAAATTTGTATTTTTATGTGAAGTTTAGAAGGAAAAATCCCTGGGTTTTGATTTTATTTTCAGTTGAAAATCACAACTCCGGTGATTTGTACACTTGTGTTCTAATTGGGTGTCCACCCCCATTGAACAAATCACTTAAACACCTTAATCCCTATACTGGAAGTGATTACACTTCGAGCACGTTTAGTACTTTCCTGAGTTGCTGCCCTGTTGCAAAACCAGCCCTCTTGCATTTTAAAAAGTGGTGAAATATGAAGAATTATATTTAGGGCTCTTTTTATTATACACAATCACAAATTTCTATGCATAATTTTTTTTAAAGCTAATAAGCTGACAGTAAGCAGAGTAGACTCTTTGCAAGTAGGAAGGAAGACTGGTGTCATAAAATGAATGCCCAGCTGCTTTGTCGTTTAAAATTAAATGAAGCTAGTTTTGGAAGGGCTGCTACTGAGCCACGCTGACACTAACACACAACTTTGCTGTATTGTGCTGCACAGCTACAGGTGCATATTTAGCTCCTTAAATCTTCTTCACCAGTGTCACAATAAAACAAGCAGCACTAAACCAGCCAGTTTTCCGAGATGATATGGGAAGCAAACAGATTAATGCCATTACTAATACAATTTACATGGAATTACCATAATTTTTACCAAACTATGACTTTTGACAGCTCTCCTATTATAAAAAAAGCATCTAAGGCACATGGAAAGCCTCTGTGAGTTGCTTCTGTAGTCTTAAAATAAATAAAGCAAGCAAAATGTAAATAGGCCATTTTAAAGCTCAAAGGATGTGATAAGAAATCCGTTTCCATCGTTGCAAAATGTTAAGGGTATTTAAGGAGATACCTGAGTGTGCTGTGCTTAGTTTCTAACGAGTTCAGTACGGGTCATGCCAGGATACTGCTAAACGAAGGTTCATTTCACACGTCTTATACTTCCAGACTTTGCAGGGAATGTCTGGAAGTCTGCGGTGTTTGACTGTCCAAATTCAGCTTTGCAAGATTCAGCACCTCTTGTCTCTGTGTATATAACTGAGGACAGAAACTGTCTTCAAAAGCCTCAGTTTGTGACGAGCACTCTCAGGAATATTTGGTTTGGTAAGGGTTTTGTATGGTAAATCTGGTCCTGAAAGCTCCGATTTAAGTTTGCACAGCAGCATAGGAAAGGAAAGGTCTGAATAAGCTCCTAGTGCCTACGGGATGGCAATATGGTTGGCCAGGTTTGTGCTCACGCACAGCATCCCCACCAAGCCCTTTGGCTGTATCTGCTGGCTGGTTATGCAGGCGTGATCGTGGTCCATATGAGCAATATATCAGTTTGCCTAAGGAGCCAGAAAAATGACTTTCAGTAAGTTCAAATTATTACAAAATGCGTATGACTTTAAAAGAAAAAGAAAATATTCTTTGCTCATTGGGTGATTACTACTTTGAAATTCCTGTCCCTAGCTGTATTTCTTAATAAAGTCTGGCCTGTGATGCCTATTAAAGTAAGACAGTTCTCTGGTGACTGTTTTAGACTGCACAAGTTTTTACAATTTATTTGGAAAAACAGTTTGAGCAGAGGATTTATAAATGGACAACCAATTTTAGAGTATGTGTATAAGCATGTGCAGGATGCACACTTCATTTAAGACTTTTAAAAAGCAAGTGAATGATACGTACCAGCCTTTGAAAAGGGGTCTCATGTGAGCATGCGACATTGGCTATCAAATAAAGAAGACCCCAAAGTAATTACTCACTACTGAAAACCTTGGCTATGCACACTGAAGTGCTCACCACACTAGATCAGGCTAAACCAACAAAATTATTTTTATTGCTGTTCAGCATTGTGGTTTGATCTGACTTCTCCAAAATTGAGTGTAACACCACTACTGCTTAGATGGATATAGCTTGTGAAATGGTTTTACGAACATTAATATATTATGCTAACCTTTGTATCACTTGGTATACAGCTGAACATAGATCCCAGATATTCAGGCGATAGTGTTCCTGCTGTAATCTCTAGACTTCTGCCCGTGGGGTCCCTTGAGCAAAAGTTTTGGAAGAAAAACTAGACATCTGCGTGATTTACAGTGATCAGGTAGACAAGTGCCTCTACTTTCCAGACTGAAAGCTGTTTTCTGCTAAGTAGCAGATATAGCTGTCAGTGGGGAAAATTATTTGATATCACCTGAGTTTCTCAACCACAGCATAAGTGAAGTGCTTCCTGTAATATGGAGCATTTATGGATAATATTTGTAGAGTAATTGCCATGCAATCACTGCTCCACTGCCAAAGATTTCAGTCAGTTGTTATGAATCTTGCAGTAAAAATCCTATTGGGGACAGTGCGATGAAACATCACAAGCGTTTGGGAAAATTATGTGAGGTCAGTTGGTTTGATTTGACTTGATGTGGATATTCAATATGCTGCATTGCCTGGTGTTGAGACATTTTCATTTCAAATTTGTAAATTGGGAAGCCTCTCAGATGAAGAATTAGTGGGAAGCTGGAATTCAATTACCAATATTCACAAGATCTAGAAAGAAACAAGAACCTGTTGTCCTTTGGGTGACTCCATGTGTTGTGCTCTTTCAGAAAAGGAACAAGAAATCCAGGTCCAAAATAATGGTCATTTTTTTCTTGCTACATAGCATCTTTTTGATAAGCATTCTTACCCTTTCCTTGAAAGATGCAGCCTTTTCATTTGGGGAAATTAGATTCCTGATGGCAAATCCAACGGAACTTTTCTTTGAATTTTTCATCTAACAGTAGAAAAATTTTATATCTAATCTAAATCCAATGTCTAATATCTTTGATTTTTCTTATCTAATATTGAACACTGGCCAACTGTATTTAATTTTAGTTCTGAGAGTTCATTGCTTTCTTCTGCCTAATGATAAATATTTACTCTTTGCTATGGAAGATCAGTGATCCTTCCTTGCGGGATACCCCTTCATCATAACTTTTAGCATGTGTAATCTAAATTTTTTGACGACTTTCACTTGAAAGCAGTGAGAAAAGGGATCTATTGTCAGCTTCTTTTATGACTTTTAGAAAGTTGAGCCAGGGTGTGGTTTCTCTGCTGTTCTGCAAGCTGTGCACTTTCCCGAGTCTCTTGTGCTGAGTCACCAAAAGCGGGATCTCATCATGTAGCTTTTGCTGTCTACATTACCGAGCTACACGGTAGTCAGTGTTTTACTCCCTAAACTGAGCTGTCAGAGTAGCGAGCTGATTGTTTCTCATTAAGGTTCTGCAAAATGCTCAGCTGTGTTTGGAGGAATTTGCTGTAAGGTGGCTGCAACTTTCCATGACCTTTAATTTAATTTATTTGTTTTTCTTCCACCGAAGTTCTCAAAGTCAGCAAAAGAAGTATTCTTACTGGGCTGATTAACCCGAGGAAGTGTCTCACTTAAACAAGGGTGTAAGTTAGGTGAGGGACTTCTTCAGCAGAAGAAATTCAGCGGAGATAAAGCACCGTGCAGTAAAGACTGGCTGGTGTGAAATGAATTTTAATGGAAATGAGCACTTTGGTCCAGTTTCTACGGCAAGGCGTCTCCTTTGCCACATTATCACATTCAGTGCCTCCCCCTGAGCTCTGCACAGAGCAGCCAAGGCTGAAGTGGTTTTCTCTTGTGCTTGACAAATTTCCAGGGGCTCCCTTCTCAAAGAGAGCCATTGGAGGGTCTTGCTCCCCAATGACCTGGCAATGTTCTTATTGCTAATATTTTCTTCATAAATGTTGTTTCTGAAGCCTTCTAATCTAGTGTCCAACCTAGCCCAGGAACTAGAAAGATCAATTTTTGTATTTGTGGTGATAGCTCTGTTGTAAGCTGGTGGTGTTCCCATAACCTTGGTAGAATTCCAGTGGGGATTTGTGCATTGTATTTGGGGGGACTGCTTCATTCTTCCCTTCACTGATCTGCTTTTCTTATCAATATTTGCCACGCTCCAGCACTGTTATATTTGCTTTTTCTGCAGAACACCAACTTCTGTTCTGAAATTTCTGTATTTTATGCTCCACTGAGGTAAAGAATGGATTTCCTCCTGTTGTATAGCAGGGATCTATACAAATATCCTCTCCCTGGCACTTGGAGGAATCTAATAGCTTAAGCACTTCATTAGCAGAGTACCACAGTTGCTGCTGTTTCCTGATGGCAGAAGGTGAGCTAGAATAAATATTAAGCATTTGTTTTACCCTTTGCTTTTGGCACCTCCACAGGAAAAAGCCCATATTCAGCTTTTTCCAGTGTTGTGCTGGAAAGGGTGGCATTTTTATTTAAAACAGGAATGTACTTTTGCATTCAGCAGTTGCAGAATTCAGTGAGATAAAGTGTGTAACATGAACTTGTAGAAATCAATTCTGTGGTTGAAGAAGAATCGATGATCCTAAACAGAACTAAAAACAAGAGTAGCGCTCTTTGAAGTGTTTGCACTGTCACTCTAGAGTAGCTATGAATACAGGGCAAGTTGGGTACTGTTTGCTCATACCACCACACGATCTTGAGAGTAGCTGTCTTTCATATATGTGCAAGGATTCCTGTAGTTTTAGGTAAAATTAAAAGTTTTGTAGCTAAGTTGGCAAAAATGATCTGGAAAAATATAATATCCCATAGCTGATTAGCTGTGGAGCACATGGTACTAGAGTCTAGATGTGAGATCTTTTGGAAACAAATTAGCTTAAATTTTATTGAAAATTATTGATTTTCATGGTCAGAGGTTAACGAGGTTTGTCTTTCATTTAGCTTCCCAGCTCTTGGGAGAATAATGAAATTGCCTGAAGATACAGACCATTCAATTAAAATGAACAGATGAGTCAAACATATATTAGAGTCGATTTTTGGTACTCTATCAATTTTTTGTGCATTTTAGTATCTTGGGCTTTTGAAGAAGTGTGTGAGGGGATGGTTTTTGAAACATACAGCATCTATCAGTTTGTTTTCTATATATATGAGCCTCTGATGCCTTAGTGATAGGAATGCACCCTGAAGACAAAATTATGTGCACTAGACTGACAGATCAGGAATGATTAGATAAGTGTGCTGGGGAAAGGGGATGCATATTAGAAGAGAATAGGGCAGAGAGAAAGTATCGGAAGATGGCAGGATTTTTTTTTGTATTTAAAAACTTCATTAACAGTTTCTCTAGTACAGTAGATACAGCTAAAACACGCCTTATGTTTAATTTCTGTTATTGTGTGAACACATGCAAAAAAACAGGGGTGCCTTGAGCAGCAGGGTGTCTGAGGGCTGCAACACTGATGCCTGCCTCTTCTCTGCTGAGCCTCTGCATCTCATTCCAGTAGCAAGATGCCTGTTTTCCACAAAATTTGAAGGAACTTAATACCTGTGAGATTCCTACACCTCTGCCAAATTTGAGGAAAGCTGGCCAAAAGGCTCCTTGTGAAAGAAGATGGTAGAGTTTCCTGTAGGGGAGGACTGAAAAGTCTTTTTTTTTTTTTTTTTTTCCTCTTTCTTCTTTTCTTCCTCCCCCCTAAGTTGAACGTAGTGATTTAACTTTTAAAATGTTCTGTCACTTTTCTGTGATCTGTGTTGCTCCAGCAGAAACAGCTCATGTAAGAGCAGCTCCAGGGCTGGAGGCTGCCAGAGCACCGTGTGCCTGTGCCATGCACCTTCTCAGCACCAGATAATGTCATTTATGTATGGCGAGGGAACTACCTAAGCTTTCAGCTGGTACTGCAATCCCCTCGGGCTCCCAAATACTAAGGGAATTCCTGGCTGCCTCCGTGTGGCAGCTGTGTTTCGCTGCCTGCTCTCTCAGCTATACCAAGTGTCAGAGATGCTGGTGGGACTCCAGGGGAAACCCCAGGGCTCAGCATGGCGATTCACGCGTTACAGCTACTTCTGGCCAGGGGAGCTGCTTCACACAGACCCCGAAGTAACTTCTATCCAAAGAGCTTCACACACTGCTCTCTTATCCTGGCATAAATTGAGAGAAAGTCTGCTGAAAATTGTGGGGCTGCTGCCTCCATAAAGGAGAAGTAACTGAAAGTAAAAACTGACTTTCTCCTCCCTTTAGTTTTCTTCCTGTGTAGCCTCCACACCGTTTCAGGACAAAATGAGGAGAAAATGAAGAACAAAAGCAAATGCCTTTTGGCATACTTTTGCCCTGTCAATATCGTTCATTTCTGAAAGAAGGGAAGCATGCAGTTCAGATGCCCTTCTTGTCTATTCCAGTTGGATTAGCCAAGGGACTCCAGCCAACCCAAGCAGTTAGAATGTCCTTGTCAAGTATCAAAGCACAGGCTTTGTTAGATGTTCTCTTCAGTACAAGAAGAAACGCACTGGGGCTCTGACTTTGCAGTGGTTTGTGTACAAGGATGGCCTGTCTGCATGGAGATCATAGCAACACCGAGGTTTAAGTTATCATGATGGTTAGAGGAAGACAAATACATGGCTGAACCATTGCAGCAATGTTTTGCTGCTTGTTCTTAGTCAAAGAGAAGTAAATCTATCTCAGGAACTGGTGACAAAGCACATGGGAAAGGCTGAGATTCTCAATGACGTCTTCACCTTCGTCTTTCTTTTCTCATAAGATTTACTCTCAGGAATCCCAGACCCCTGAGACCAGTGGGAAAGTCTGGAGCAAGGAAGATTTATCCTTGCTGGAGGAGGATCAGGTTAGGGTACATTTAAACAAATTGTGTTTGGGAGTAGTCAGTATGGATTTACAAAGGGGAAATCACGTCTGGTCAACCTAATGGCCTTCTAGACGAAATGATGAGCTCGGTGGATGTTGTTTATCTAGACGTTGACAAGACTTTCAGTGCTGTCTCCCCTGACATCCTAATTGACAAACTGATGAAGTGTGGACAGTGAGGTGGATGGAAAACTGGCTGAACTGCCCAGCTCCAATGGTTGTGATCACCAGCACAAAGTCCAGCTGGAGGCCAGTCGCTAGCTATGCACCCCAGGGGCAGGCACTGGGGCCAGAGCTGCTTAACATCTCCATTACTGATCTCGACGACAGGACAGAGTGCACCCTCAGCAAGTTTTTAGGAGTGGTTGATAGGTGTGTGTATCTGTATAAAATACCACTTTCTGCTGGATTTCTCTTGCTTATTTCTTTCTGATGTTTTGAAAGTGCAGAAGGTAATTTTCTACCCCAACCGCAATGGAGTGCCTGACTCCATTCTGCCAAACCACGTTGGCACATGATTGTTCTCCTCTTGTGTATGAACTGAGGTCTCTCAAAAAGAATTGATTTGATATGTAGTTGAGAAAAAAGGAACTGGGGAAATTTAACCTTAGTAGGTTAAATTAGTTACTATATTGTGGTTATTCACAGGAGCAGAGCAGAGCTACTCACCAAAAGGTGCTTAAAAGTGGGTGCCAGTAAAATGTCAGCAGTTGCTCAGTGCCCCACTAGCATTCTGGCTGGCTGAAATGCAGAACAACATACTGCTGGATGAATTTATAAAGGCAAATATTTTGACAAAGAAATTTAATGAGAGCCTATGGGGCTTAGTTAATAAGGTTTGTGGTGGTTTGAAGGGATCATTGAATATGTTAATCCCTAAGGAACTCTGTCTCTCTCTCCCTCCTTTTTTTCCCCTTTTCTTATGCCTCCTCCTTGCATAGTGGGGCCAAACCACTCCGCAAGTTTGGTTTAATGAATCCCGGAGCTCTGCTGTTCCAAATAACAAAGGCAGGTGGGAGGGCTTAATGTCACCATGGTGCATGCCTGTGGTGGGACCTCCACCCTGTGCATACTGCGAGTGAGCAGCATCAGGAGGAGTAAAGGGTCTACGTATATGGTGACTATATTCCGCAACTGTTCCAGGCGATGATCTGAGAGTTTGCATGGAGGTCCGGGCGCTGTGCTTGATATTGCTCGATCAGGAGCACTATTCAGCCCAGCAAGGTGGTTCTGAGGGCCAGGTCAGATAACTGATGTTTCTGCAGCATTTTTGACCTTTTGCACAAAGGGGTAGTGAAGGTGCCAAATCACTGCAACCTGGTTTCTGTCCTCTCTGTGGGCAGAGGCAGCAAAGGGGATTGTTTCCTCTGAAATCAAGCTGATTTATTCACAAAAAGCTGCAGGAAAATCTAAAAAATGGCACAAGATCTTTAGGACTTCAAATTCCATCACTGTGGGGGACCAGAAGCTGTCAGATAACCAACGAGGAAACTCTTAGTCCAAATCAGACCGGAGTGGCTGGTGTTTTGCCTTTTTCTTTTCAGACTGATGACTTATACTACATGGGCCAAATTTGTGTTTGAAGTAAGGTCTCTAAAGCTTATAGTCATGAAGGAAGTCTTTGGATCATGGGACAAACCAGGGTCACATCAGGCATGATGGCTCTTCTCAGTACTGTGTAACTGCCTACTAATAGTAGGTCATCAAGCAATGGTGCTGCCTGTGAAATGGAGGACCTTTATGAAAATCTGCATCTGTTGCAAATTATTTTTTAGAAGTGGTGTCTCTTTTAGTACATCTGTCAGCTGCTTCTTATTATAGAGTGGGAGCTTTTTTATTTAAAGCAAAATATTTGGTATTTTTCCAGTTGAAATCTTCCCAGGTTCTAAGTAGGACATGTCCTTCATCCCTGAGAGGTATCCAGAATGACTTGGAAACTCAGGCAGTAGGCAAAGACGGGCAGGGTGTTTAGCCACATGTATGAAGTCGATGTGAGACCAGGCAAAAACAGCGCCAGAAGAAGTCAGGCAGAGTGTGAAGGACCTGGCTGGAGCCCCATCATTACTGGCAGTGAAGGCATTCTGCCCTTCGCACCCTGTCCCACGAGGATGTTCATGAAACTGTTGGGAGGGTTGATAATTTTCATATAACTTGAAAGATTTGATAACATTTGCCAAGGAAATTATTATTTTGAGGGTTTTGCCTTTTATGTTCAGCTTCAGCAGCTCTGGCATGGTCCAAAAGATGAATTTCCACAGGTGTCCTGTACAGACAGCCCCTGACCCCTGACTAATCATGGGCTACAAGGAAACTAAATTTAATCAGTCTCTCAGAAGCACCAAAAGCTGAGGCTGTTTTTCAATCTGATTTCATTCCTAGGGTGTCCACAGCAGCAGAACATTGTAGAAAAATCAGCATTCATGCTCTAGCCTTCAACAGTTACCCTGTGTGAATATCATGAATGCTATTTCATCATCATGAAGATTAACCAAACGAAATAGAAAGGTCAAATACTAAAAAACAATTAAATGAGCATTTCCATCTACTGAAAAAATCAATCAAGAATGAAATTTGGTTTTCCACTTCCAGTAACCTCAAACATATTTGAATGTATATTTCTGAAGAGCTGAAAAGACAAACTGCTCCTGTCCCACCCCTCCAACAAAACACACTTTGGGAGCAATGGAGAAGTGATGGTTTTATTTCAGAAGTTCCAAGCACCAACACCTTCTGCTCAATTCAGAACAGGCTTCTTTGACGGCTTTGAACTGCAGACAGCTAACAGGTTTCTTCTGTTTCTACTTTCCACATTTCGCTGACACATTTTGAGGTTTCTCTCATTCTATGACATTGGCCATACCTGGGGGAAGAGGGTCCATGTGGCCCCAGGTCCTCTCCCCAGCAGTGAAAGGAATAACAAGAATGGATGTTTAGGAGAGGAATATAGGCAGCAGGGCATATGTAGAGCAATCCTCCTTCTCCCATCTTCTGCTGCCTAGGACCGAAGCTTGGTGCTTTTGGGTCATTGTGTTTATTGGTCCTGCTAGACCTCTCCTCCATAATTGCACATGCGCTCCTTTGGAAACCATTTGTCCTCTTTTGCCTCACCCAGGTGCATTAATGGCGCCTTATGTTTTTTTCTTTAAACTTAACAATTCTGGATATTTTTCTAGCCATTTGGATTATTGTTGAGGATTGATCTGATTTTCTCTGGGAACCAACCAAAGGCTCTAGCATCCATACACTGAACGGCAATAGCTACTGTAGAGCCTATTGATTTGCATGTATAGTTATTTTTCCCAACATGCAATGCTTTCTTTAGCAAAACTGGATTTCGTCTACTATTTTATCATCCAATTGCTTCATAGTGCAAGTTCCTTATGTAATAGTTCATGGTCCGCTTTTGATTTGATTCTCCTGAATGATTTTGTATCACCTGCAAACTTTGTCTTTTCACTATTCATCTCTTTTTCCGGATCATTTATGAATAGAAGTGTACATTTTCTGGTCCTTAATGATCCACCTTCAGAAACATTGATTTCTGCCACTGAAATTTGCCTTTTGAAAAAGCATTACAGAATTCAATAAGAATTGCCAACTTTCACAGAATGCTTTTTGGGCTGTTTCATGAAATACATATTTTCAGTAGCAAAAATCATCAAATACCACCACTTCTGAGCAACTGCACTATAATTTTTTTGATAGAGAAGGGCTGTGTGGAAAAGGTAATATTGAATGAGTTTAGTGGTGAATAAAAGTGACTATATAAAAGCGTAGATTTTTTTTTTTTTTAACTCCCCTCCTGCTCCCCGCCCCCCCCCCCCCCCCCCCGCCGGTGGAAGGAAAACAGCCAAAAATTTAGAACCACAAAACTTTTCACCTGCATGTTTGTTTTCTTTATGTTTGACACTCACTTTGACAGACTTATGTTCTCTCTCAAAGCAGTGAAACTTCTGTCCCTCAGCTTAGCAGAAACAAGCAATCTGGTTTTACTGGGCTGTCCAGCTTTGCTAGGACATACTGTCTAAATGCATAGTTTTGAACACAAGGTACAAAACTTCTGGCCAAAATAGTTATTTACTTAGGGATAAAATTATTTGGAGTTTCTTTTCCTGCACCGGAGCCCATTGCTTCCGGGGAAGATGTGGTCATTCACTTTCTTTCTTGGTGTGCACCAAGACTCAGACCTCTTTTCTGGGGTCCAGGGACAAGAGACTACAGATTTCAGAGTCTTGAAGCCACCAAATCAGGGCTTAAGGCCCAAACTCCTCATTACTTACATATGTTTCCTACTAGATGTAGTCACCCTGAATTGTAGTTTACCTTCATCATGGCTAGCAAAAGAGGAAAACCAGGGCTAAAAAGGTTTGCAGAACAGTACTGAAAATCAGCATGGAGTTACCCAGATATCTGCAAAATAACGAGTGTCCTGGGGATCCTTTTCTTGTGCTCCCTTAGTTAACTTCTGTTTCTGTACCCTTGTTCCAACCCGGCCTTCGGTTTTGGCAAAACACGTGTTCTTCTTTGTGCCTGAGAATCACAAAAATACTTTTTTTAAACTTTTGCCATATGCCATCACTGATAAACTACAGGTCGGCTTCCCACTTCGATACTCCTGTAAAGAAATCTGAGTTCTGGTGTCATTCAGCCAGCAATTGGGTGATGATCACAGTTAATGCCATCTCTCTTTCAAGTGCGTCAAGGTCACTTGTCTGGAGTGCACCGTAATAAAACCTACTTTGACAAGATTAAACCATATTCCGTCCCTATTACAAAACAGCACAGTTCGATACAGACACAGTCCATTCTGACAAGGCACCTAGGTCTTGAATTTATTTTTATAATTTACAGAATTAGTTCAAAGGACTGAAAATATAAAAGTGATACGTCAGCATTCCCTGGCTACTTAACAATCCGCTATTGTGGTTTAAAATAGCTTATTTAAGTCTTCATTTCGCTATTACTCAAATAGATGAGCAACGTTAGCTATTATGTAAGTGTTACTGCCTAAATAATCCAAACAAAGCAGTAACTAGGCACAAACAGTAACTTCACCTTTCCTGAAGATAATTATTTTGGTGCATGTCAGGTATTCCAAAATACCGTGATTTTAGAATAGCTGATAGTTGCATGGTGACTATGAAACATGAACGCTTTTATAACATGCATAATATAAAAGAGTATAACAGTTAACGATCAAGTCATAGCTGCCTCACTGAGGTCAGTCGCAGTTTTTGCACTGACAGCAGTCAAGCTGGAATTTGACCCTGCAAGTTTAACACGGTAGCCGTGTTTTGTCATTAACACCTTGGCTCTGTCAGCTGAGAATGAATCAATTCTGCATTAGCGCTTTCAAAACCTCTGAACAGTTTTCAGTGGAGTCGTAGTCCCGGGGAAGCAAGCTTCAAACTGAATCGGATTACCTTACGCCTGCGAGTCCATCCACCAGAACAGTAATTCCACCGTGGTGATTCTGCCTTGCCTCTAATCCTGTTTCCTGTGCTGTAACTCAGCTAACTTTTTTGCAGTTATTTCTGATTTAATTTGCTATGCTTATTGGATTTTGTTCCTCTGTCCTGAGTGTGGGCAGAGCTATTGTTTCTTATGGGAGACTCAGAATGGGAGCCAGAGAAGTAGGATTTTTTATTTTCTATCTAGAAACTCACAAAATACCTCCCGTGGTGCTTTGCTGGTTCAGCCGCAGAGTCCTCTGGTAACACCCAGCTCCGGTGCAAGACCAAAGAAGTCCAGGCACTTCCCAAAAGAAGTGTCAGGGATGGTGACACTACCATCGGACTTTGATAAGACCCATTTGAAAAAGGCTTAGTGCTCGTGTTGCCACAGCAAACGACACCCGTACCTGTGTGCCAGCCTAATGTGACATGTCTTTGGCTTTAAGACAAGGGTATCAGCGCCATCTAGTTAGCTAGGGAGTTTGGTGCAAAATCGTTTTAAGCAAAGGTGACACTTCTGGCATTAGTTGTGACAGCTGACCTTTCTTTAGATCATTGCACTCCTAATGGATCTCTTAACGTAAGCGGCACTGACACATGACAGAAGTCCTTAGGCGTTCAGACGCTCTGCACAAGTCCATCAGATGTTACAGTCTAGTGTCAGCTACAGTCAAATCCTGCAGCTGCTGCTGGGGAAACAGGGCATTTCTGCAGGTGATGGCAAGAATATGTCACCAAACTAGTAGTCTGCACGGTCGGTGTGGCTGGCAACTCTGTCAAGTGCTCTCAGCCGAAGAAATCTGCTTTTCTGGATTGGAAGGGACAACCATGTGAGAGAGCAGCTGAGGCGGAGAGGGAGTTATTCTTTTCTGTGTGTCTCGGAGATACAGTTAACTCTTCTGGTCATGCTGTGTTACGCTTTTCAGACAGCCCCAGTACAGACACTGGTCTGGAAGGTTACGGTATAGGGCTTGACTTCCTATAGCTCAGTAAGCACATAGCAGGTGTGTGGCAGAATGAATGCTAATGCATAGGGAGCATGTTTAGAGGACTGGCTCGGGGCATGGCATTGCTTTGTGCTCCCTCCAGAGCCCAGCTCTAGCATTATTTGTGTGAATGAAAGTTAAATGTGTTCTGCTGGTGAAGTTTTGCCGTATTTCACCTCTTTTACCCCACTGCACCGGTGCGAATCTTGACTGTGAAATTCTCCCTTCTTGCAGAGGGACCTCCTGGGTCTTACTTCTTTAGCTTCTCTGTGAAGTTAATTTGGAAGGCCTCTCCTCTTGCCTTTAGAGGTCCTCCTTTAGCATTTCCTGACGTGGTGCCCAGCAGGATGCACTGATTAGACGGTGGCTCATTAGTCATGGGGAGTATCTCTTTCAGTTGTTTCCGAGATATAAAGTTATATTCTGTCGTAGCAATCAGCACAGTTAATCCACTCATTTTGGATGACATTGTAATGGCTTTAGGAACAGGAGAGTGATGGGGTATTTTATCTAGCACTTCAAGAAGCTTTCCACTGACTGGCCGCCTTCGTAAACATTGCTATTAGCAGGGCTGGGGTTGGTTGTTGAAGCAAATCTTTTTGATATCTAGCTGGAAATCGTTGTCTACTTCAGTGAAACTGTGAACGTTAAAGATCCAGAGATCCCCTGGACCACGTGTAACTGATCTAGTTAATCAATTAGCCGTTATGTAATTAATCTTCCTGGATTAAGTGGGAAGCCCTGTTGTGAGTTGTACAAATTAAGGAGTGTTGTTTATACTATGGTTTTCTTCAGACTATGGTCAAAGCTCAGGGCGTATTTTAAGAATCCTATTTGTGAGTCTTAAGTATTTTTTGTGGCAAGAGTAAAAGAATATTCTTTCAATACCTGTCAGCTTTCTGCTTAACAGCGCCGATGAGAGATGAGTCCAGTTACCGAATCACAGAAATTGGAAAAGGCCACCATAGCGATTGACTGAAATTCGAACTATCATTCACAAACGCACTCTTTAAAGTTGAAGATGATGCACACAATGTATATATTTTCCTTTGGTAATACCTGGGGATAAAATATATGTAACTTCACTCTCGTGTTTATGAATTTCAGTTTCTGCAGCAGATAGCAATGAAAGAGTAGTCCTCCTTCCTCCCCATGCTGCCAACCATGTATTTCCTTCCCCTTTTCCTATAGCTTTAACGTTTGTGCAGTCTCACGGTGCGTTGTATCTGTCCATTGATCTAACTAAAAATGAGCCCTGCAAAAAAAGTTTAGCTTTCAATCAGAGGAGCAAACTGAACCAACGCGGTGTGCAGCTAACCCTGGAGAAGCGAAGGGTAGGAGCTGGTACTGAGAGCGAGCAGGGGGAGGGACAGGGCAGCCCCTTCTGGTCATCATATAGATTGTAGATAGATCAACTGTAAGGCTGCACCTGGACTGCAAGGATTTATTTGGGGATTCTTGGAAGAATATGGGCCCCTTCCCTGGAAGTTTAGGGACTTCTCTTGAAGTTTCTTTTAATGAAAATACAACAACTTCTGTAGTATAATTTATTAATGTCATCATAAATATGAGTAACTCCTTCCACTACATATGCATAAAAGGGCTTGTGCAATAAACCTTCTCGTGTTCCAGGAAGGAAGACTTTACAAAGTCTTCAGGAGAGTTTATTTTTTTATTTTTCTAAACAGCAATTGACTTTACTTTGAAAGAGTTGGTGCAATACCCGGCGTAGTTGCTTTTTGCACTTGGTGGGATGGGTATGAGCATGCTGCACCTCTAGAGTGCAAAAGGTGAACACAGTGATGCTTTCCAGAATAATTTGAGAGCGATGTAGGTAGTTTGCTCTATGTTTCCACCTGTTCTAATAAACCTAGATCAGGTGCTAAGAAACAATGCAACTCCTGTCTACTCCTCAAGAGTCTAAAGGCATTAGTGCATTTCTCTGAATGAAATATGTTCACTTCGTATCATGTTATAATACATCAGGTTGTAAAACAACATGACAGCGTGTCAGGATGTGACAAACAACTGGTGCAGTGCATTAAGAAATTTAAATGAAAATTAGTTTAGACCATTTTTCTTCCTATCAGCTGGACGAACAAGGGCTTGATCTGACATTTGTAGATCAGTTAAGTAACAGAGAGGAGCTGCATGTTTTGATCCCTCTCCAGTTCCCAGCAGGTGGTCTGTGTTGGTGGGCATCTTTGGACATGCTTAATTGACTGTAATGATGGGATTCTTTAAGAACGTAGTCTGCAATTTTGGGGAAAGGAAAGTGGTCAGTTATTACTAACCTCAACTGCTTTTTGAGATGGATTTCAATGGTTGCAAAGAAGATATTTACATTATTCTGCAGTCACCCTGAGCGCTTTGTCATACTGAAGTGAAATATGGTTCCACAAGAGCTTCTAACTTTCAACTTGTCTTGCCTGATCTTCTGCTGGACTCCCTGGGTTAAATTTTACTGTTGATTATTTTGGGAGTAAACACATTTAATTCCCTAAAAATTATTTCCTGTTATTATGGTAAACAAAGAGCAGAACCTGATCTGTAAAATCATGTATTCTAGAAATTAAATCCAGCCAATTTTATTATAGAAGACTAGGATAACTCCTATTAATATTGTACTACAATGAAAAATGGTTATTTCTTAAATCTTGTGCATTAGTTAAGAAACTAGAATCTTAGTTAAGATTCAGAACTCATTCCTGTTTCTGAGTCCATGACTGCTTAGTTTCATTAATGAAGTCTTATGAAAAGCTTCAGGAAAGGCTTTAAAAAAGTCAAAGTTTTTGGTGAAGTTGGTTTTCAATACTTTGCTGACCCTTTGGAAGAATTTCAGGCTTGATTTTCCTTTATAGGCTTTGGGCTGATATCCATTATGTGATTCTCATCTAGATACTTTATAATTCCATTTTTAATTGACTTTGAATTAAGTATCCATTTTTTCATTCAAAAATCACTCTCTTATCAAAACCTCCTTAGCCAGTCTAGATGGCACTTAATTTACCATTTCAGCAGTTTCTTGCAAGAGCGATATTATGCAAAATTACTTCAAATGTTAATATTTTACAAGCTTGGGGGGAAAAGAAGTTTAAAAAGTAATTCTTTGAGAAACAACTTATTTCAAAAGTTGCTGGAAGAGCATGTTTGCACAAGCCTTGTTTCTTTAGAAAACCAAGCTGAAGAGAGAAGGTCTCAAAACAGCTGGATATCTGGTAAACTTCTGGTTTGGTATGGAAGAGAGTGGGAGCTAGAGAATCTATTTTTACATCAAACATTTCAGAAGAACCCAAAGCAGCACAATTTCTTTTTATACATAGAATTGGGATATTTAACATTTAATGTGCTGTATACAAAAAGAAAAACATATTTATTTATTTATAATTTCTTGGTACTTGGACCTTCGAGATAGATATAACTTTAGCCAATGTTTTCCATCTCCCTCAAACAAAGAGAAGAAAGCAGATGAATATGATAGATCATACCCTCTTCCTTATCAATAATTTAAATTGGATCAACATCTGATAGAGGGTCCTGAACTTTCTCCCAGTTTAGTGGGTGGCTTGGCCAATAATCTCGATTCTGGGGAAATCCTTGAAGGAAAAAACTCTCAAGGGGAGCTTTGCCTAACTTTTACAATTGCAATTGAGAACTTCATTAGAGCTGGTGAAAGAGGTAGTAATCACAGGAGTTGGAATAGCTTGTCCCTCCCCCGGGAATATGAAAAGCTGTCCTGTAAATGACATTGCTGCTCCAGGAAAACTTGAAGAATTGAGATGACAGCATTTCAGTGTGTTTTTCAGTAAGCGGGCTCCCTTTTTTTGGATAAACATTTCACCTGCACCTATAAGTGCAAATCTAGTCTTGTTTGTTGAATTTGCAAATTTTTGGCTTGTTGCTTTGCAGGTATAGATTTGTAAGGGTAATTGAAGGGCTGAAGTTATTGTTCAGTCCTTTGGAAAATGCATGGTTTTGTGCACTCAGAAATGGCCATTTTCTAGTGCTCTGACAGGTACCTTTAATGTATTAGCCATAAAATAAAAGTTCATTCAGGTAATACGTTGTATCGGATACTTTCTGGATATTATAAAAAGAGATAATTCTAGCCACTGTGTGTTTCTTCTCTGATGGTATGTAGGAGGCAACACAGCAGAATGGGACATGCTAGAGAAAGACCAGGGAGTCCAGGGCATGGTTGTTTCTCTTCAGAGGACCCCGTGGAAATGCCTCTTCCAGATCTGCAAGAGTACTTTGCAAATAGGGAGAGCAGTGGCAAAGGAGTGCAGCTATCACCTGCTTGCCTCAGATGTCATGTTCCTAGGCTTAGCAAAAATTAGGCAGTCATAGTTTCATGGGCTGTACATGATGAAATTCATTGAACCGATTTCACACCCCACCTCTCCTAGCAGGACAGTCAAGTTTCTGAAGCACATTTACCTCTCACTGGGTTGTCTCCTAGGGCTGCTACTGAACCAAGGAAGTCAACTCTGCAAGGACAAATTTCCCCGCGATCTAAGGGCAGGGAGATTGCACCTTCTGTTCCCTCTGACACATTTTTGGAAGAAAATCTCTGTAAAGAACACCCTAGCAAATGTTCGGGTAATATTTGGAATAGATGGAGTGATTTGGTTGTGACTTTGTAAAGGTTCTCCCTTTTTCTTTTTGTCATTACGAGTGCTACCATGCAGAGTAGTTCAGTCCCCGTTGAAGGCAGTCCCTAAATGTCAAACCTGAAAAGATACATCTCTTTAATTAGCAGGGCCATTTTATTCCATGGATGCTCCTTTAAAGCTTCCCTAGACCCTATAATTTCTGCTCTGATAGATTGAGATTTTTTTATGTTCACTTCTAAATGTCTTTGTTTCTTTTGTAATGGATTAAATGAAGTTTTAACAAGGCTTATGGTGAGATTCCTCATCATTAAAATAACAAATGGTTGAAAAGCTGCCTTCTGTCTTGCAGAAATCTAACAGCATTAGTGGACCATAATCCAGCTGGTAACTGATTGCTGAACAACTGCAAAACCTTTCATACTTTGAGATGCTATCAGTACATAAAATATGTTTTCATGAAGTTTATTGAGCAGCTTATTAGAGGAGGTTAAGGCAATGGAGCTTCACAAATTCCATTTAGCATTCAAAAATATTTTATCTGAGAGTTTCAGATTTTTCAAGTTTAATTGGGTTTCTTTTATCTATTCTGGATGCTTCAAGGTAATATTTCCTGAAAGATGTGCAACATTTTCTGGTTCTAGCTTGGTGGTTTTTTGGTTCTAACCAGATTTGAGAAACTACAGATGTTTGTAGCCTCCAAAGAGGGATCATTTTTTTCATATTTTAAGGTTCTGGTTTCATCAGAAGGATTCTCTGGTCTCTCCCTGGAGCAAAGCACTAAAATGTTGCTGACATTGTCCCAGTTATTCTGTCCTCATTTTACCACTTCCTTAAAATCCTCCCTAGTGAATGTGTTCCATCCTAGCTGACTTGCCCAGGGACACGTCCTTCCCAGCTGGAGGCCTTGCTGTCCATTGCATTGCAGGTCTTTGGTGCCATTCCTGTAATGTGAAGCCGACACACTGCGAGGATTTCCTCGGGCCAAGGGGAAGCACTAGGTGATGCAGGGTTGCACGTTCTCCCTGCTTCCCAGATACAGAAGAAACGAAGGACATAGCTGTAGGAAAAGCACACATGCATCCTCAAGCAGTTTCTGTCTGCCCTTAGGGTTTCTTGGGCTTATGGGCACAAAGCAAGCTAAAGTTGTCCTGAGGCTATACTTGTTAGAATCATAGATCAGCAAGGAAAAGTGCTTCAACCCGCTGCATCCATTTGAGGGACAAGGCTGGAACCGAGTGCTGGGAAACCTGACCTTTGCTTGCTATCTCTGTTTTTGACAGCCAGAGCCCCTCCATCAGGCAACTGGCTAGAAGCAATCAGTCGCAGCTCTGCTCGGTCCATCTGTCTGTCTGGATCCCTTGATTGTGAGAACCACAGTCTGTGGACGCCCTTTTTAATCCATCTTATTTTACACAAATCAAAGCCCTTCTTCTCCTACCGTTATGGTCTCATCCAAATTTTTTTCTAGAGAGTGCCAGCCTGTTCTCTCGTTTAATCTAGTGATCAAGCCTTTTGTAGTGTGTTAGCAACAACATAAAGCATTTCTTGACAGTTCTTATGCCTTCTGGACACTGAGTGCTTGACAGCGAGTTTTATGGATTGTTGGCAATGAAAGTTATGAGTGCTCAGTTCACAGCTGAAGAATGGCACCACACAATTTCCACCTGGAATTGTGATTTTCCTTTGGTTTTTTTAATACTGGTAAGTAAGTTGGGTCCTGCTTACATGCTTTGCACACCAAAGGAAAACCAGTGAAGGGGAATTTTGTTATTGTTTTTAATGCTGCAAGGATATCAGGCCTAGCATTCAGCTTACTGGATCAAATACAGCCTCGCCTATACAGAAATTGCCAAGATCCGTATTCATCTTTTGTCTCATTTGTTTGTGTTTCCTGGATACACTCGGAGGAACACACTGTTACCCTAAGGCTTTTACATTAAGCATGTGTGCATGGCCTTTCCCCCCTGCCCCAGGATTGCAAAACCCCGTCTCAGGTGGACTGTCAGTTTACTGGTACTCTGTAGGAATTTCCCAAATCTCTTTTGAGCTTCCTTGTCCACAGACTACAGCTTTTGGGGTCAATGATCAATCCTTGCTACAGAAAGGAAGTCTGGTGTCAGAACTCAGTCTAAGGAATTTGGAAATCTAGTGGAACTAAACACAGTTTACACTCTTCCTTAAACATGAAGAAATTGTCTGTTACAGCTCTGTAAATTTCTGTTACAAATGCCCTTGAATTTTTAAAATCATTCTTTATTTCTTAGATAAGCAGCGATGATTAAATCATCTGTACAGATGATTAAAAATATTTTCACTGCATTCTGGCTAGCAGATCCAGAGACATAAATGTTGAGGAATTTTTACCATCCAGGCTTTATATTTGAAGCCATTTCATTAATTTGATGTTAGAGATTATAAATGTCCTATTAAATTTTAATTGAAAGACTGCTTGAAAACCTGTAACCATTAAGTATTACCCCAGACTTGCCTTTCTGATATGGCAATATCACAAAACTACTAAAAAATGAGGTTTTGGTTTTCTCCAGAGGTGCTTTGAGAGAGCTCCGTGTAAGTGAGCTCCAAGGTCAGCGCAGTGCTGTTTTGGAATGCCTTTAAACACATGACTGGCAAGAGATCCTCCAAAACTAAAAGTCTCTGCACAGATAAAACATGACAGCCCTGTCTACTGTGATTACTTCAGTTCTGCAGGGTCGTCATTCATTCCCAGTCATCCCCCTTGACTTTTGGAGTCGCGCTCTCCATGCTTCCTCCCCGCTGCCTGCCCACCCCTGGGCAGCCCTGGGAGAAGAAGGATCTCACCCAACTCCTTGGTCTTACCTCTCCTCCCTTTTATTTCTCTGTCTGCCTTCCTATCTCCCCCAGATAACGAATTTGACTTTTGCCTGTCTTCTCCCACTACATCTTGAAATGCAAAGGTGCTCAGCCGAAAGGGATAAGGTGTCAGAGAGGAGAAAGATTTTCATCTCTGCCCTTCAGCTCATGAAGGGGTACGTAAGCTGTACCAGGCTGGGTGAGGAAATCCCTTGTAGGTATTTTTATTTATATATTTATATATTTATATATGCTAAGGCAGATCACAGGCCTGCTGCACTTTGTAGCTTTCTTCTCTCCTCTGGCATATCCCCATGACGGTCTTCAAATGTCAAGGAGAAGTCATTAGTTTTATCTCCTTAAAGAAACTCGGTGTCTTTTGTTCAAGGCCTGGGTGCCACCTGGCATCTGCTGTGCTGTGGGTCTCTGGGCAGTGGGTGAGTTCTGAGCAGCAGGAGGTGGTTGTGTGCGTCCAGAGAAGAAAAAGGAAGCTTTTTTATGTCCTTCCTAAAAATAATTCTAAGCTGCTGATGATCTGTGTGTTAAAAAGTAGGTTGCAGAACTTCAAAAATCAGGAATGCAAGTAAATGTCTGTTTACTGCCTCATTGCAAGAGGGGAAAATGGAGAGAGGTCAAGGGATGAGGGAAAGGCAGCTTAGAAGCGAAGGTTTTGTGTTTAGCGTTAATCAGCGTGGCAAGCACTGGAGATACCAGGGGGGCCTGAAATGCATCCAATCCTGAGCAAGTGCAATTAAGTCTTTGGCAGAAAAGCTGGCTGACCTGCTTTTGGGAGTAAGGGCAGGGGGAAGAAAAGGGGACAATCTCAACAGCGTCTCCCCTATGCTATTGCCAATCTCTTGGAAGCAAAGATAGCCGGAGACCTGGCTGAAACGCGACGGCTGCCCTGTCTGCAGTAGCTGGCCTAAGGCTAGGCTTGTGGCAAGAGGAGGGAAAAAACACTGCTGGCCTATTAAATGGAAATGTGTTTGTAGATTAAATTTAGAAATTGTACCTGGTGTTGTAGAAATTACACCTGCAGGAGACAGGCCCTGGTAGAGCACAGGATCTCTGTCCTCCATCTCCTACCTTGGTGTGCACAGATAATACCCCTGTTCATAGCATTGTGACAGTTTCCTCTTAAAATCCCTGAAGCTTCTCAGCCAAAGCCTCTCAGAGCGCCAAGCAATTGTCAGCGATGGAGGAATTTGCGTCTTTCAAGAAATGCCCTCTGATGTGTGTGCTATGACAGGAGAGTCGTACTGAGCTCTGCTGTGGTCCCATTCCCTGTGACTGTCCCCTCTCCAACATGGCTGAATAACCATAAGGTAGTTTTTGAGAACTTACTTGCCTGATTGCAGTCGGATTTGGAGACAGTTGGTGCTTTTGCAGCTTGCTGGGAGTATGTCCCGTTCCCCTCTCCAGTGCTAGTCTCCTTTTGGTGAGCGGGATGTCAGCCACTGCCTCGGGTGAAGAAGTGATCAGTCATCGAGCTCAGTAGCACAAGGTCAACTTCCAAGCATTTTGGTAGGTACCAGAGGAGAGGAAAATGGGCTGGTGGTACATTCATCTCTGTTGAGGAGTCATATCTAATTGTGCAATTTTGCAAGGAGGAAAGGTGGATTTGGTAGAAATCAGAAAGAGACCGTGTGCTGAGAAGTACACGTTGGTCCTGCCCTATACATCAAGGCTTCTTGGTTTCTGTATGTGACATTCTGTCATCCCACGGGTCCAGAGAGATTGCAAAGAGAAAAGGACATGAATCCCATCTCAGCTACGTGCCTGCCTGTCTCAGAGAGTTTGCCAGAACCACTTGTCTCTTCCTAAGAAAGACATCGGGAAAGGAGTGTGTTTCAGGTGCCTGTCACTCAGGACAGCGGTAGCAAGCGGTGCATCTCTCTCTCTTAATGATTATGCAAAACTTTTTAAATTAGCCAAATACCCCCCAGATCTTTACCATGTTCTAGCAGGAATAATAAGAGAATCGATAAAGGCATCATTTTTCCTTTGCCACTTCCTATTGCACTACATTCACCTAATGTTTAACACCATTGCTGGGAACCAAAGAAGAATTGTTGTAGTAATGAGGATAATTCATAATAAGGCTTTGTGCTGTTGAGAGCTATTAGTGCCTGAACTACAGTGAGGGCTGTCCCGAAGTGGGTGGAACACACTTCCCCATCAACTTCTGAGTGTGTATGTCTGGGGCTTAGCGTATAGAAATTCTTAATAGCGTTAGTGACTCAGGAACACCATTTCAAGCCTGCTTCTAGATGCTGCTGCTGTAATTGAGCATGCTCATTATTTATAGGCTTCCAAATTAAGCATTCATTTATGCTGTGTTTGGAATAAATGAAATCAACAACATGCCTTTTGGTGAAAGAGCCACAGATGCAAACAGAAGCGTTCACAGCTTTCAAGTCGTGTGTTTGTTTACGTCAGTGAATGTGGACTGTTAGAACAACTTCCACCACTGATTATTTTCAATTAAAGCTTCAGGGATTTTAAGAGGAAACTGTCACAATACTGTGATCAGGGATATTATAGCCTCTGGATGCAAATTAGCTACCAAACTTTAAAACAACAGATTTACAGGATCTGTTTCAAATTAATTGCCAAGTGGCCGTAAGCACCTCCAGCTCTTGAAGTCTGCCTCCACGGCTGATGGAGAAGGTACTGTGAGTTTGCCCAAGCTGTGGGGCTGCAGGCGGTAGTTTGCCTGGGAGGAGAAAGGGATGTGAAGGAGTTTTTGAAGCGTCCTTCATGAAGTGTCCTTCAAGAACCTTTTCCACCAGAGTCTTCTCACTGCAAATGCTGGATGCAAACCCAGCTGGGGTCCAGCTCATAGGCCATCTCTCTCTCTAGTGATCACCCTTGAGCACCAGGCAGTCCCCAAACATTGCAGTCAGGCATGAGGAAAGTGGGAAGCCAGGTTCAGATCACATCGATGTGTTCCAGGCAGACCAAAGGTGTGTTCTTAAAAACGCACAGTGGTATGGGATTGAAATAGAAAGGACTGATGGTGTTCAGGACTGAGGTTCTGCAACGTAGTATGATGCGAACAAAATTTACATGCTGCCTTTTTGCACTGGACAATACTTACTTTCTGTTTCTGTAAGCATATGAGTAAAAGAAAACACAATCTTCAACACTGCTTGAAGACTTAAGCACCGTTTCTTAGTTTTGTGTCTAGTGCATAGCCAGCAGAGAGAAATCATTTTTCATTCTTCTTTACTATTAGATCTCATGCCACAGAAACTTCAGATGTATAACAGTTTGTGCATTTATTTTTAAGGCAATAAACCAGCCATTTATTTCCACAAAAAAGTCCTAGTAAATTTTGACAGTTAGTGTTTTTATTCCTAATACACTATTTATTGCAATTTCTTAGGGGAATCAAAGTCATTTGCCTCGTTAATGTTATCTTTAGTAAATCTAAATAAAAGAAACTTGAGCAAGATCTCCTGTGGCTCTGGTAGATTTGTGCTTTCTTGTGTCACAGTCTTGGAATACAGGCATGAAGTTGGTAAGGAATATTTTATTTTTCTTTTGCTCCAGAAGTAAAGTGTATGATGTGCATAATGCTTACTGACACAGACTACTGCTTAAATTCAGGATGGTTTTAAAGGCCCTTGGTGAATATATGTCTTCATATATCATCTCAGGTACAAATATGCAGAAAGGATGAGTTGCTTATACTTTGGTGCCAGAGCTTAGACCAGAATAGATTTTGAGTCCAGTATAGCAGTTGTCACTAATTTTGAAGGAATGAGTAAGTACCATTAGTGCAGTGACCATATGAAAAAATGCAGTAGATGCAAATCAATAATTGCCAACAAAAGAAACAAGTAGTATGTGAGCATATGAATATTTAGGTGTTTTCCTGAAATAAGGGAGATTTTAAGTAGAAGAAAGCTGCATATCAGATATGGCCCATCACTTTGCAAATTCTGGCTGGCAGTTGCATCAGACTGAAAGATACTGTACAGACTGTATCTGCATCAGGACTTCATTTCTTGAATGGTAGCCTGCAGGAAAAGGATAATGTTTAATAGCTAACACTTGTTGCCATGATAAATCATAAACCTTAACATGAGCAGCTTCAGAAGAAGTTTATTCATCTTTGCATTGGGCTGTTTACCACTGTTGACAGTATGCAATAACTGTATGTGATCAAACTTCTATTATTATCTATTATAATGTTAAGAACAACATAGGAGCTGCAAGGGAATAGCAAACAACTAAAAGAAGCTGTTTGGCACCTTCTAGGTGGTGCCGCCTATTAAGACAGCTCAGCTTTCCTGCGTATTTTACATGCCACGAAGGGAACCGTGGGACAAAAGACAGAACAGTGCATGGGTTTAGCACTAGCACATTTAGGTGGAAGCAAAAGCAAAACAGAAAAATACTGGCTTTTTGCATCGTCCACCACAAAGTCTCTTTATGGCTTTGCTGTAGCTCGTAGTTTCCCTTCATCATAAACTGGAATAGATTAATTTCTCCAGCTGTGTAGATTGTAAAGCAATATCAGTAGTTTTATGTTCAAGTTTAATGCAGTAATCAGTCTTTTAGGGGATGATCAACAATAAACAGCCTGCAATATTTGAAGACAGATGCCCTACTATGACCTACAGTAGGGTGGTTGTGACAGAATAGCCAAAATGTTGTTAAAATGCTTAATATTTAATTTGAAAGTTATGAAAGGCATTAAGCTCTCTAGTGATTAACATCGTCCCCACTGAGACAAACTGTTTTTACCAGACACAAGCAATTTCTTCAGGCCTCTTGTCTTTCAAAAAACATGAGAAAAGCAAACATTTTGCAAAGATTATGCATGAATATAAATTATGCTAGGACTTAGACTACCAGCTTGACCCTGTGTTAAGCTGTGTGACACAGAACGAAGAGCCACAACCCCGTATTCGAGCAGCATAAGCTCTAAGAGTAGAAAACATCGTTTCACGTTGGTTTGAAATCAGTGGCCGATTTTGATTCAGCTGTCATTGTCATTCTTTCGTGTTTGTTTTCTGTAAATGTTTCTGTGCTCAAGCTTTATTAATGAAATGACATCCAGGAAGTATCCAGTGGCCATTGTCTACCTGGATTTCTCCAAGGCTTTCGGTAGAGTTTCCCACAGCCTCCTCCTAGAGAGACGGATGCGTCGCAGTCTAGACAAGCGGTCTGGGTGGAGGGTGGTGGTAAATAGCTCCTTTTCAAACCTGTCACAAGTGGGGTCCCCCAGGGATCGATATTGGGCCCAACGCTGTTTAATATCTTCATAAGTGATCTGGGTGATGGGATCAACTGTACCCTGATGAAGTTTGCTGATGATACCAAACTGAGTGGGGAAGTGGGCACTTCGGAAGGGAGAGCCACCCTGCAGGAAGACCTGGATAGGCTGGAAGAGTGGGCTAACAAGAAGTTATGAAGTTATGAAGTTCAGCAAGGACAAGTGTAAGGTCTTGCTCCTGGGAAAATATAATCCAGGAGTGCAGTACAGGCTGGGATCTACGTGGCTGGGGAGCAGCTCTGTGGAAAGGGACCGGGGGGTCCTGGTGGACAAGCAGCTCAACGTGAGTGAAGAGTGTGCTGCTGTGGCAAAGGAAGCCAACAAGATGTTGGGTTGCATCAACACGGGCATCACCAGCAGAGATAAAGAAGTCATTATCCCACTCCACTCAGCACTTGTCAGGCCACACCTGGAGTACTGTGTTCAGTTTTGGTCCCCGCTATGCAAAAAAGGTGTGGACAGGCTGGAGAGGATCCAGAGAAGGGCCACAGAGATGATCAAAGGACTGGGAAGCCTGCCATGTGAGGAAAGGCTGAGAGAGCTGGGTTTGTTCGGCCTTGAGAAAAGAAGGCTTAGGGGAGACCTTATCCTGTATTTAAAGGGTAGGTAGAAAGAAGATGGAGACTCCCTTTTTACAAAGGAGTGATATGGAAAAGACAAGGGGTAATGGATACAAGTTACTCCTGGGGAGATTCCGATTGGACACAAGAGGAAAATTTTTCAGAATGAGAACGATCAGCCATTGAAATAATCTCCCCAGGGAAGTGGTGGATTCCCCAACATTGGACATTTTTAAGATTCAGATGGACAGGGTGCTGGGCCATCTTGTCTAGACCGTGCTTTTGCCAAGGAAGGTTGGACCAGATGATCCCTGAGGTCCCTTCCACCCTTGTGTTCTCTGATTCTATGAAGTAAATATTTATATAAACAGTCACTGAAATCAGACAGTGAAATCCATAATAATTTTTAGCATTGTCAGTTTGTACTGTTGTGACCATTACAATCCAAAATCCATGGTGGAGGTCCCAGGGAGTCATACAACATTTATATAAATTACAGCATAAATGAGGAAGTATGAAAAATTTATTGCAATGTACATTATTCAATTAATCTGCCAACCGAGATTATTTGCTGCTGACAGGCACAAGCAGATGTACCAAAGTGACATACTGGATGGCCACCAAGGGGAATTGTTCAAGGAAAGTTGTTTTTTGGATGTCTTAAAGCTAGTTCAGATACTGACTATACAACCTTCTTCAGTGACTGGTGAAACCAAAATGCTACAAAAAATTGCAACTTTTCATCCTTAAATAGATTTTTTTTCATTCCAGAAGGGACTATGATGTTCATCTATTCTCACCAGACGTAAAATACAGGCCACATAGCTTATCATCCACAAGAGTTGCAGTGAGCTTCTGGCTTTTGAATAAAACCAAAGGTATTCACTCCCTAGCCAAATCAGAATAATCCCCTTTTTTAGTAGAAGGATGGAGGCTTTTGGATCTTGCTCCAAAGGTTTAAGAGCTCTGCTCTTTTTCATGTGTGTGAAGTCCATGGTGTATGTTATCTGCGTGGAAAAATGGAGATCAATAGGATCCATACTGCAGCCATGAGACATGCTCAGCTTAGTCAGAATAATATTTTCAGGATAACTTAATAAAATTATGTTTTTTCCTTTTTGTGGGGAAGCTTTGAAAGAAACCTTACAACGTTGTTCTCTAAGTGATAAAGTACAATCACTGTATAAGAAACACATGGTGGAAAAGCATAAGGAGGAGAAAACTTGGCAGAAGCAACAATCCATAATTTAGAAATTATGCCATCTTATCGCATTCTGCAAATATCATTCCGGGAAGCTAAACTACTGCACATTGAAAGTGTAGGCAGAGACAGCAAAATTATGACCCAGAAGAGGTCTTGCTCTCACATGTCTGTGTGGGTGCATTCCCCTGGCTGTGTGCACAGCTGCATTAATGCCTGCGAGCACGGGCCCTGTGCTGCTGCAATGCTTGCACGTGTACCAGGGCACACAGGTGTTTTCCATCTCTCACTATGTGAAAAGCTCCCCAGAAAACTCTGATCTTTTCACAGGTAGAATTATCCTTGCTCACGAGCTTTTCTTGCTTTATCTTCTCAGTGAGAAAAGATGCTGAGGTCAGATGGTCTCTTAAAATTAAGCAAGAGGCAATGCAAAATGTTTTCAAGGAGTAGGCTACAGAAAGTGATACAAACCACAGGTGTGGAGTAACTAGAGGCTTCTCGTTAGAGCATGCAAAAAATTGGTACAATTGCCTTTAGTCTAGGTTGTCGGCTGCTGTGGCTGCAATTAATCTTTACTGCAAGAGCAATTCACAGCTCTAAGCAAGGAATAGCTGCCCAAGGTCTTTTGCACCAGGTATAACAAGGTATAACAAGAAACTTCGGATACCTTTAACCCAGGAGATTTAGATGAACTGTGTCTCCCTGCCTAAGGTCTGACCTGCTCGGTCAGGTATAAGCCAGCTCTAACCTTGAACATGGCAAGACTCACCTGGGCAGGACTGTATCCAGGTTTGCACCTGCGTTTGGGAGTCTAACCACCTTAGCTCAGCCCCGTTGCTACACTATTGTAGTTACTCAGTTTTTATCCCAGAACTGGCTCACATCTGGCCAGACAGAAACACCAGCCGTGGGGC
The DNA here is from genome assembly GCF_964195595.1 of Calonectris borealis. Taxonomy (NCBI): domain Eukaryota; kingdom Metazoa; phylum Chordata; class Aves; order Procellariiformes; family Procellariidae; genus Calonectris; species Calonectris borealis. The sequence goes on from NC_134326.1 coordinate 12,764,848, forward strand.
TTAGGTCCTCCAGCACCCGTCTCAGAATTGTGCCTTTGGGAAGATTGCAAATATAGCTTAATTTTCAGGGGTAAGGGACAGAAAAATGTTAACGTTAAAAGTGTTCCTTAATTAACTGTATCTGAGTAAATAATTCACAGTGAATAATTAACTAATGAATTTAGCCTGTCTCTTTTTCTTTATTTTTTTTTTCCTGTGCAGAAAATGTCCTTGAGCAGATTGCAGGTTTCTTAACTTGCTACAGGAGTGTGTCTGATATTTTATCTGCCATTTTTATTGGGTTGTTTGGAATGGGTCTGTTCCCTGCTTGCCTTAAGTGAAACTTTTAAAGGCAGGAATTGAAGAATAGTGCTCTCTGCAGGGCAATTTAAGGACCCATGCTAGGGGGGAAAACATTAAGGAATTTATAAGATTTAAACATTTTTATTTTATGGGTAAAGCTATCTTCAAGGTGCTAATTTTATGTCCGTACGTTACAGACAATGGTATTTCCTTTAGTGAAGTCCTTTGGTTTGGAGTTGTCTTATAAGGAACTGATTGCAATGTTGTACTAGGGAGTTGGGCATTTTGTAATAAGTGAAATGGCTGTATTCCAAACGGGAAATTTGTTCCTTTTGATCTTCAGGGGCCTTTTTCTATCTGAAATCTCCTGGCAGAATCAAGCCCATGCTAAACAAAGAGCCTCACCCTGTGCAGAGGCAATGTCATGAGGCAGTCCAAAATTGCCCTGCAGTGTTATCACAGCAACTGTGTGCTGCCAGCACAGCCAGCCGAGTCTCGGCAGGTTATTCCATCGAGAGGGTGGGTGCTTGTCTTAGAGTTGAGAAATTATCGCTTTTTGGGACTAGATACTCTCTGCCTGCTCAACCCATCTGTCTTTGTGGTGTTGCTTTTGCAGCATCATCATCCAAATGTAGCAACTCCTCTTGCTTGCTTGCAGACAGCCAGATGCAGCATATATACCTCCTGCCTAAATTAGCATAACATTTTGCATAAATCTCTTTTGGGTATATCACGGTGAATGGGCCCTGGAGCATAACCCAGTTGACTGGCAGTTTTGTATGGCTTAGTTGGCACTGTGATTTCATCTGTTGCTGTGGGAGGCAGAGAAGAGAAAGAGGCCAAGGGGTTTCAGGTCTAGCGATGTCTCTGGGTTGATGTAAAAGTGGGGCAAAAAAAGTGGGAGACCAAAATGTCCGTGTTTGGGTTGTGGGTGGTAGCAGATCTTTCACTCCATCCCTTTGGGCTAGCAAAAGATGCTTCTGGATTCCCGATGAGAAACGTTTTCACACCTTGCCACGGGGCTGCAGGCACTTCTGCGATGGAGACGTGATCCCGGCTTCAGCCCTCTGAGCTCTGACTCGGAACAATATGGGGCAAAACCGCCCCAAACCTGAAGTGCTGCTTTGTTGGATTAGCATAACGTGAGGATAAAATAAAGTAGGGCATTTGCAGCTGCTTTGTACACTGTAACTGGGGCAGGGTATTTTAGCATCCTGCAGGAGATATTAGCCCCGTAGCCTCCTGTAGCTGCCAAGAGAAAAGGCTCAGTGATATCGGTTAATGAACGTTGTTTCTCACACAGGAAAACCAACAGAGAACAGCATATGGACTCTGTGACAAGAGCGACTGTAGGGTGCTGGACTCCACTGACTTGATAGTTTTCCTTACATCCTACTTAGCTGTAAAATTCTAATAAAGAAGAAAGAGGCCATTATATTAATGGTATTATGGGGATTGCAGCATGATCTCTGGGACCCATGGGAATTTCTCTGATGTCCAGAATAAATGCTCTTCTATTCTAATGACCATAAATGACCTCTCTCCAAACCTGGTATTGATGAAATAGCTTTAATGTTTCAACATCAATACTCCAAGCTTTGCTGAACAGTGACATTAATCTGATATTGCATAGCACATGGGGAAGAACAGCCAAAAAATATGCTGGAGGTTATAAAGTTATGCAGCTTTCTAGCCTGACAGCAGCTTTCATGCTATTTTCCCACCAAGTGGAAACAAGTCGTGGGATACAAATGACAGAGACATTTTCCCTTAAAACCTGATGGAAGGAAATCACAGTAGTTGGAAACTGCTCATAATTTCTAAGGGTACAGTGCAAACAGAGGAAGTTTTTTGCAAAGTTGGTGTGCCACGCTCCTGTATTTGCTTCTGTCAGGTTACAATCTATTTTCTTCTTCTTAGCAAACGTTTTTGATTACTTAGCATATCTTAATTAATATGCAAACACAGACATGGATTCTCGCAGCATAAAAAAACAGAGGCATTGGCTGATTTATAATTTTAATCAGGTCAGCCTTAGCTGATATGCGGTAAGAAATAATTAGCTAGCTGTTTGTACACAGAATTGCATTGTACCCAACCCATAGGAGACAGCTTTTCCTGACACTTCAATCCCCTGCTGACTTTGTTTTCTTAGCTTTCCTTCTGGTCTCAAAATAGGAGTGTGTAATAGTTTTCCACCTCTGAGATCATCGCCCTCTATTCTTAACTAAGGGTAGGTAGGCCATTTGCAAGCCTTAGGAAGCAATTTGTGTACAATTTGCTGAAATATTGAAATAAGAGTTTGACTAGTAGTCACAGTGGCCAAAAGACATTGTCGAGGAAAATCTCTTTCTGGGTATTTAGTAGCAGCTCTCGCTCTCTGCCTTGCTGTTTCTGACATTACCAATGCATTTAAAACGCATCTCCAAATTTCTTAAGTATGCCAAAGGGCTCACATAGACCAGACAGTTGTGACATATTGGTATTGACTGGTCTGAACTGGAGCCCAGCTTTTCAGAAACTGGGGCACAGACCCGAGGTCCCCCCCGGCAGGGAAGTATCGCAGTCGCAGAGAGAGTGACTGTTTCCCCCACTCCTCCCCCAAAATCCCAGCTGTGCCAGTTCTAAGCTGCAGAACCCAGCTAGGTGGTAATCAGTTATGTTGCCGTATCTGTCCTGTGAAAAGAGAGCTTTAGTCTGTAAGGTTATCCATTTAATCGGTTTTATCAGTAGCTGAATGTGGATTTTGTCTGCCTGCCACTGCCTCTGCAGCTACTGGACACTTCATGCCATGCTCTATGATATGGGAGCGTAAAGGCTGTGTATATGTGGCTCTTACTTGTTGCCTCTATGCTAACATAGGAAGTTTGCAAAGTACAGAAAGTTGTCTTAATCTTGAGTTGCATTAACCCTTTGTGAAAACTCTCCTTGCGTTGGAGACCAGACAGATGACATGGTTTCTAATGTTTCTTCTCTGCAAACTAATTGATGTATTTGGCACCAGCCAACAGACATCAAACCGTTTGTACAGATGTGAGGTCTGTCTAGACTAGATAATTGCTTCCCCTTTTGGCTTGATTTCACCAGTTGCCAAGTCGGGTAACATCTGACCTTGAATTCTAGAGACACAGTCACTGCCCCAGCCCTCCTAACGAGGAGCCATCTAGCAAGTTGACATGACAAGACCGTGTTAATCTGAGTCTTCTGCCTGTGAGTCTAGTCACATTGCGGTCAACGCTGATGTATTTGCATTAATCCTGTTTCTGTCCATACATCTTAATTCACCCTGAGAGCACTGCTAAGTCCTTTTGTTAATCATTTTCTCCCTGTCTCTCCCCGCGAAGCGAAGTTCATTCTGTGAACAACGCTGATGCAGCCAGGTTAATAACTATTGATGTCGCCATGTTAATAACCATCTTGCTGCCCATGAATCTGAGCCTCCCCCTGACGAGGTGGTGGACATGACCCACTTAATCATTACATCTCCTCATCCATGGATCTCAGTTCGCCCTGTGAAATGATAATCATTCTGACTAGCTAATCACGATAATTTCTCACTGTCCGAGGGTGTGAGTTCACCCCATGAACAGCTCCAATGTCCTTGTTAATCACTGTAATCTCTTACTGCTCACGAACTGCAAAACGCAGGGATGTCTCTGCCCATCGCTTCAATACCTCACTGTCTGGGGGAGGAAGAGCTCCCCATGCCTCGCAAGGGATGCCCAGGGCACTTTATTCTCCTTCTGCCCCCAACTTGGGAGCCACTGCAAATCCTTCTCTTCAACAGCGAAGCTTTCCTGGCAGCTGTCTACACGCAACCAGCTGTGTGCAACCTCTCTAAAGTGACATGTTGAATAACAGAGCGTGTTTGCATGCAGAGCAGCCCGGCTCTGTTGGTTGAATGGTGCTTTCTTGAAAGGTGAGCTCAGAGCACGGAGATAAGCATTAACACAATGAGACATTTCAGTTCATTCTGCTGAGATGCACCATTGTACCGGGTAGGTCTGATAGGACTGTAAAACTAAATAGGTGTTGATGTGGTGCGACACGCTGTTCCCTTATGTTGGTTCCAGCATGGGGCCCAGTGCTTTTAATGAAGACTTACAGCTGTTAGTGCCTCAGCCTGTAACATTCTGAATCATTGCAGGAACCTAACGGACAATGAGAGGGAAGATCAATCACAATTTTAGGGCATTGTAAAGTCCCACCACGTTTTCCACTCTGTGCGTGCAGAATGTGGTCCTGGTTGAAGCTTGGAAAGGGCATAAGGGAGTTTGTTGAAACCACACAAATTGCAGACATTTTGCAAACTCAAGCCCACGTCTTTAATGCAGGCACATGAATTGCAGTGAAGACTCTGGAACTGCACGTAATATTGGAAAAAGAAGCTTGGCTCGTTTTCAGCAGGTTTCTCCCACCTGCTCTGTGCTGCCCCTCCCAGGGCTCCTCCAAGTGCTGGTTTTGTCTCTCTGAAAACCCAGCTACCTTCAGCTGCAAGTAGCATTAAAAAGCAGCTTTAAAAGAAGCTGCTGAAAGCAGCTTTGGGAGCCAAAGAGGTAGCAACAACAGCGTGAAGCAAAGTCTAAGAGGAGCCACCTCCATCTTCAGACAGCCACAGAGCCAGTGTCACCAGTCATCTTTTGGAGGCAGTAGGCAAAGGTCATCTTCCCCGCTGCATCCCGAGTGAGTGCTTTTTTCCAGAGACTTTCAGTTGGGCAGCTGACTGCAATTTTATTAGATGAGACAGTAGACTTGTTGTCAAGATTTTGTTTCTTTTTTTTTTATTTTCCTCCCTCTCATCCCTAGATTGGTTTGGGAGTTTAGATTAATAAACAGAGATGCAGTTAGTTTGATTAAAAGTGGCATATGTTCTGCTGTGGCGGAGGCAGACACAGGGGTGTTTCATGCCTGCATTTTGAGAATAAGAAACCACTGTCACTCTTGGGTACAATGGTAAATAACTTTTTTCCAGTGAAATACAGGAAGTACTTTCATGCAGATGATTTTGTGCTTTATAAAAATCCAAGAGAAGGGAAGACTAGTGTCTTGGAAAACAGAAAAAAAAAAGTTGGAGGTAGGGAGATTTGTACTTCAGTGAAGCTAATTAGCATTAAAAAAAAAGCACGCTCTGAAAAGGTGAAACTAAACCCTGCAGAAATGCTGAATTAAAGGGACAGCAGTTAACAAAGACTGAGCCTGAGAAGATTTATGAAGGTGTTTCCCGTAGGTGTAGAGGAATCTGGAAAACCAGCGCTGCTCCTTTTGTACAGTGCCGGGGGTGAAGGAAGCAGACACATCCCTTTATTTGCTTGTGTTAGACTGTCCACCCCGTGGTCGAGGTGGTTAGCGCGGGTGCAGGGAGGCTGGAGCTTCTGCAGGCCTTCCTGGTGATCAGCAGTGACAGCCCTCCCGCGCCTGAGCCGCCTCCTCTGCGAGTGAACGCAGCCAGTTTTCGTTCTTGTTTGCAAACACAAAGTGGTTTTAGGACTTAACTTCTGGGATGCCCTGAGCACGCAGCTCCCAGCCTCTTCCTCCCCAACCAGCCCAGCCTCGGCTTCCTGAACAGCTCCATCACTTCGCACGGATTTCGAACGTCTCCATCACAGTAGCAGGTACACTGTGCACAGGCAAGGAAGTAACATTTGTTAAGGAGTCCAGGAACAGAAATCTCATTTCTAAAGATAATTTCAGCCATGTCCGCACTGCAGTAAAGCCCAAGATTAGGAGCCAGCCTGCTGTTTATAGTCACCTTAAATCTTAAAGTGTAAGCTTTTAAAAGTTTTGGGGTTTTTTTTAACCAGCCAAGAAGCTTTCCCCAAGCCAAGATCAGAGCACACTGACTGTATTTATCACACGTAATTCATTCTAAGGAGAGTGACAAAAAATACTTATCTCAAGAAACGTGAAAGCTGGAAAAAAGAAAAGGCAGCAGGGACATGAAATATGAACTATCAGAGCTTTTCTCTTAAGTGTAGCTGTATGAGAAATAGAAATATTTAAGTTTCTAGTTTCGGCATGTTATTCTGAATAACCCCCTTGGCTTCAGATGGAGATCTACTGCAGACAAACTGGTGTAGGCATCAGGAGAAGATACAAAGTGACCTTATTAGTGCCATTAGGATATGTTTTGTGAAATGACCAATAATCATTCACTGTCATATATGTCACAGTTTATATCTTCTGCAGTTGTATTTGTATCACACACCCCTAATGGTAAAGGCAGATAAAGCAGGGTGTAAGCTTAAGGTTATTGATTTTTTTTTACATGACAACAGGTTCGTGTGTTCATGTATGCGATGCTCATGGCATGTGTGTGGCCAGCCTTGGCATTTATCAGTGCATCTTCTGACCGTGCATCACGGATTTGCTCCTACTTTGTAACCTTGTCCTGATGGTTGCGGTCCTCTGGAACTTAACTGCATTTTGGATCTTCTGTCTTCAGATCTTATCTGTGACACATGCCAGCTGATGGTGGCAGCAGGCATGGAGGATTTCAGTCCTCTCGTGTTCAGCGCTTGGGAACAGGATGGTGACTGCAAGAAGAAGATTTTCTCTTCTGTGACATTAATAGCAGGTTGGTCTTCTCCTGTTACATATACCACGCACAGATTGTATCTGTGCTGTACAGGTTGTTGGCGGTACTTGAATGTACATTAACTGTCCTCTGGTTTGGTGAGGTTTTTCTAGTAGAGGTTACAGCAGGATCTCTTAGTGTGATAATTCCGGTATAACAACATCTCCTGCCCTGATGGGGCTGACTGGTGAAATCTATTAAGCCATGTCGTTCTGGCTCTATTCCTGGACTCCTCAACATAAAGGCTTTTTAGGTTTTTGTTCAAAGTAAATGTTTATTTGTTATCAACAGTTTCGACTCACCAATTATGAGCATTTTGAACCTGCAGATAGCTCTGACTAGAAAACATTTGGATGTTGACCATCTAATGCTCATGGTTTAAGAGGAAAAGCCAAGCATGGTACTTAATCCAGTCCCCACAATTTCCTCCATCTGAAACCTTGAACTAGCTCAAAATGAAGGGGTGAAATAAAACAGAGGATCTTCTGACCTGAGATATTGGAAAGATTTTCTCCGAGTATAACAGCTCCCTGACACTGCTTCAGGATTTGATTCCACAATACCCTGCTCCTATCCCTGCTTAACACAAAAAAACTTTCCAAGTTATTAAATTCTGTACTTCCCCTCGTCCTCTCCCTGAGAGCTCTGCAGAATCGCTGTCGCTGGACACCAGCACCAGGTCATGCCTTCCAACGAGTCTGCCCGTGTCGGTGCCGTCCCCGACCCATCCCTTCTCCGACCCGTCCCAGCTGCACACTTGGTGCAGGTTCTCTTGCTCTAAATGGGTGTTCCTCTGACTTCCAGCATCCTCTTTCTGAGCTGAACAGGATAAAATAACGAGGAAAATGTCGTTTGCGTAGGCCTGTCTCCGTCCATTTTCCAGTCTTAGACTTCTTCAGGGAGAAAGAAACCCAAACCCTGCAAAAGAAAAGAATGGGAAAATAACTATCAGCTATGTTACATGCAACAAATACCTTTAGGGGTTAGATGCAAATGAAAATGTGGAGCCTTTTGGGAAAAATACAGATTTTATTTTGATTTTATATTAAAACTCTCATAGTCAGTGGAAATTTGCTTGGATTTGCACAGGCCTCTGCTAAATTACTTTGAAAGAAAATATCATTTCCAAGCCAAATTATCTGTTGGGATGAATAATTTTCCTGATTTTGAATGGATTTTTTCCAGGAGAAAATCTGGCCAATCTTGCTTAACCAAATCACAACTTGGACCGTAGGCCTGGAAGCAGGATCCATTTGGATGTTTGAACCTCTAGTGAATAGCAAATAGAGAATGCTGATGTCATGCAGTGCAAAATAAAATAAAACAATATGTGTAATGAGCTGATTTAAAATGCAGCTTTAAAAAAATCACTTTCCTTTTTCTCACAATCCATCAGGGCATCAATAGGTCTTTCATTGCTCCAGCACATTGTTATTAATAGTGCAGAAAAATGCAGATCGTAGGCTTGGGGCTTCCATAAGTTTCCTATGGATACTCCAGGAAAAGTAAAATGCAAGTTAGACAGGCTGTAGCAAAAGGGAAGAGAGGCCAGAGCAGGCAGCATGGGAAGCAGTGTGACACGCTGATGAGCCCTTGACTACACAGAGATGCTCAGGCTTTGTCCAAAACAGTTACACCTGTGAATTAACTAAATCCAGTAAAGCCCTGTGTGGGTTTTCCAGTTCACGACTGTGAGCGGCTTTGAATAAATTTGGTGTAATTCACCTCCAAAGAGAGTAAGATGAATTCCAGTACAGCCATTCCTAATCAGAACTTAAACTGGCCACAATTCTGGTGAATACATTAAAGGGATCAATTTCAAAAGTTAATTTGGATTTGCTTTCCTGAGGGCTCCTGTGTGTGCAAATGCTGATGCCTGTCAGTCAACCTTAAAAAAGTCATAATTTCCAGTGGTTTCCTGTCTGTTTACATTTCCTGCTGCTGTTTGGTGAATGTTGTAGCTACCTATCCATCCTCCACACCAGTGCAAACCTGCACCCACTGAGATGGTGTGTTTTATTTCTGACTGTTGAGTGCCATTCTAGATTTGTTACAAAAAAATAAACAAAAGATCGTTCTTTTGTTCCCGATGTCAGATCTCGTTTTCTTTTGAACCGTAGCAACTACATACCTGATAGAGATAGTGCATTTTGACTTTGAGGTCTCTGCTGATTACTAACCTATTTATGAGGAGTATTGTAGACCTCAGGAGTATTTTATAGCCTTTAAGAAGATGTTTCTCTGAATGGGTCAATTTAAGATCTCTATTAAAGAAAGTTCAGGGTCTCTTTCAGATTCTGGTTGTTTTTGTCAGCCAACAAAGCATAAAAACATAACGACATTTTACAATATTAATGATGGGCTGTAAAAACCTGACATAACATTTTTATAGCTCTATAACTAATCTTTTTATTGTCAAATTACAATGGTTTGCATCAAATATGTATCATCTGTAGTTAACTTTAAAACTTTTACAAGTTAATGGTATGGAATACTGTTGTAGACTAATTAAGTTTATAAATATATGGGTTTGTTTGAAATACTTAGTATTTTATCTGAAGGATGTAAAAACTTTGATTGAAGTCAGCCCTGCGTGTCAAACTTTTCCTGCTGGAACACCCGTGACAGTGTATCTCAGGTCACAGGTGGAAGCAGAGCCTGGGAGTTGAATTATGGCTTTCCCTGTGATGTGAGCTTAGGGCACAAACCTGTCTGCTGGGGCGGTAAACTGAGCTTATCAGTCACTTGACCCATTAATAGAGCTTAAGATTCGCCAGTGCTGGCCTTGAGGGATGCAGTGTTGCCTTGAACTCCTGGGAGTGCAGCTTCCAGAGGTCCTGCATGGTCCTCTGGGAATTTTTGTTCCAGAGGGAACAAGAGGGGATGGAGGGAAGGCTGAAAGAAAAGCTCTCCGGACTCATGGCTAATAGACTATGGGAAAGCAAAATGGGTGGAATCACAGTGCCTTGACTAAATTGCATAATGGAAGTGCCTGAGAGATAATTAAAGGCTATTTTAAACTGCTTCACCATGTTTATTCTCAGTGACTTGCAATAAAAAGGAGCAGGAGAGGAAACTGGTACAGGCTCAGCAGCAACTGCTTTTCTTCCTTTATCAGAGCAAGATCTACCCTCTGGCTGATGTTTAGGCACCAATATATACTTTGCCTTCACTCAGCACCCCCTGTTTGAAGGTCTCACAGGTTTTGCACAGTAACATCTTGGTCCCTCTGCGGTTGCTTTTGAAGGAGTCACGGGAAAGGTGGAGGGACCTTCTCTGCGTCCTCAGCACCGTTGGTTGGGCCATAGCGGTACCGCGCTGGGGAACCTGGCTGGTCACGCTGTCTGTACAGACTCGAAATAGCTCCTGCGGAGTTGGTGCAGATGGGAATGATTGAAATATTTGCTTGGAGCAGCTGTAATTGTCCCAGCAGTGGCCCTGAAAAAAAAGTCTTCTTTTGCGCATGAACTTGAACCACTTAAAAGTATTGCAAAATTTGATCCTGTGCTAGATGTATTGGTGCTGGCCTCTGGAGAGGAATCTAGAGTATTCCGCATATTCCTGAGATTTTCTTCAATGTTTCCAGCTGCCTAGCACCAATGATGCAAAGCTATGAATGATCTGTCTCGCTGACCAACTGTACAGCACTGGCTGCATCCTTTCAGCAGACATATAAGTTAAGAATCTAGCTGACTTGAGAGACATCACAAATTGGAGCTTAATTACAATGTGTTGAAAAAATGCAGGAAAAGCTCCAATGATCATGATTTCTGGGCTTTCAAATCAAAAGGGGGACTCACTGAAGTAATTGCAGTTCATTACAGATATTCTGAACCTGCCTTGCCTAAGTAAGTTTAATTTTTTTCGCCTGTCACTTATCTGCTTTTGAGAAGCATAATTGCAACATTTGTTCAGAGCTATAAGCCTCTGAAAATGGGAAAGGGATTTTTTTTTTTTCTGTGCAAACATTAAAAACAAAGGGGGAAAGGAAAGACTGTTTTTGAAACAGGCTTTGCCACGCACACATGCCTGTGCACAGATACATGGCCCCTTTTAGGTTTTCTTTCTTTATTTTAATATCTTAAAAATACATATATCTCTGGGGGAAGCTTAATAAGAAACAGCCTAGCTGAAGCAAAGATTTTAGGAGGAAAAAGGGGACTTCTGCTGTAGAGACAGCAGTTCAAACAGTGAAAAAGAGGACACAGCTGTGCACATCAGAAATCCACAGCTGGAGAAGTGGAAAGAGAATATTCCCACATCTTCCCTTATAAATCATCCCTCACCTTTCATATCCTTAGTTTTCTGTTGTGTTGAATAATTTTATACAGAGGGAGAGGTATTTGCATTTTTCTCCTCCTGCTGTTTGTGGTATCTAGGTCAGTTATACCTACCAAAGCACCAAAAAAGCACTGCGGATTTCTTCAGTGTCCTTTGTAGCAGGGTGTTTTTCTTACCCTTCAAAGTCAAGGATTCTCCAGCAAAAGAACAAGAGAGGCCTTAGCAGGAGGTACATAAACCAGGATACAGAGAAAGCTAAGAGGAAAAGGCAGCACAGACTCTGTCTTCAAAAAACTCATGCTAGCAAGTTCTAAGGAGAAGGTGGAAGCAGCATTGTTTTAAAAGCACCTCTCTGGACCCCAGCTGAGCAATAAAACAAGCCAGGCTTGGACACTCGCTATAACTCTCTTGGGAGTGGGTGTAAAGGAGCAAAGCACTGAATCTTCTCCAGCTCCAGGAATTACTGATTTCCTCCCCATTCCTAGCCACAGCTGAAGGCAGAGAAGCACAGATGCTGTTTACACTGTTTCTCAAGGTTTGATTCTGAGCGCAATGGCCAAAGCAGTTTTGGTAGAGGAATTGTTCTGTACAAGTACAAAATAGCTAGATCAAAAGGTTTTGGTTACATTTTCCACAGAGCTCTGCAAACTTGGTACTATACCAGCAGGTGAACAAATGTTCAAATGTTGAATATTCAGATTCCTATTTAAACTGAAGATGGATTTGGAGACTTTCAGTCTTCATGTGCCCCTGGGTTTTGATTCAGAATAATAGCTCATAAAATCTGTGAGGGGCTGGTCTACATCTGCAAAATAACAGATACCATAGCTCATACACTAGTAATTATGCTCCAGAGTTGAACCTTGGTAATGGCTTACATGATTATGGAAACTAGAGAGTTTTGCTTGTTCTGGCTAAAATAAGATGTTTCCATATGAAGTAAAATACTGAAATGCCTTTTGCTTGAATAATACATTCTATCACAAAACATTTAAAAGAACATTTCCCACAGCCAGTTTTGTTGTGCAGTATTCCAGCCCTTCGGTGCTGTAGTATGTCATTATAAAATTTAGCAGAAGAGAGGGAGAATACCACATTTACCTTAGAATGGTGAAGGAACCGTGGTTAGACAGAGGAGACAGAATGGCATCCTGGCCATGTGCAGGTTGGAAGTTCTGCCTCACCTTCTGCTATAGTCAACTGGAAAAATACCCTTTAATTTTAGTGACCATAGAAATGCAATACTTTGGGAACACACCTCTCCAAATGAGAGGTGACAGCTTTGGAATGAGTGGTTATATTGTAGTTGTTCTGGGAAGAAAAGAAGTTGGGGTACATGTCAGTACAATAAAAGTTTATCTGTCAGTGTAATAAGAGTATATCTTTCTCATACTAAATCTAAGGGAGTTAATGTGCATCTTCTTATTGCACAGTTGGGCTGAATACAATCTCTGATATAATGCCAGTAAAGTTCTGCCAAAGATAAATTATGTTACTGGTTAATTAGTTCAAGTCGTCTGTGGATAATGTGGGAGACTAAAGAATGGACAAGCAGAATTCACCATGTGATAAAAGCTCTCCTCATCTTCCTCCTCCATGCCTTACATTGAACAAGACAGTTTTCTTCCCCAGAGGTGGTTGAAAGTTCTGGTTTCCACCAAAACTAAAAAGACAAGATAAAACTTTTGCAGTTCATTTCAGAGATTTTTTTTTTTAATATTAATGAGAAAAATAACAGGAATGAAAAAATTTTATTTTTCTGACAGCTCCCCAGGAAAAAAGAGTGAACACTGGTAACTATTCTCAAGTTTCTAGTTAATTCTTTTTAATGTCTAACTTGAAAAAAATCTGTAAAAGAACAGATTAGGTCTAGGCTTTGTAGTTATGAACACTCTGAAGACATTAGATACCAATTTATAACAACGAACCATTTCAGCTTCTAAAAGAAGCCTGTTTTGAGAAAATATTTTTTTAGCTGTTCAAGTGAGTGTTTTTCAACAAGTAAATTCACTGTAGGAAAACATTTTAAAATGACCAGAAAGTAGAAATCAGGGTAATCTAAACTCACTTTTGCCCAGAATCTGTAAGCTTCCATTAAGTGCAAGGTAGGCTAAAGCAGAGGGAAACATAATTATTACCGCACAAAATAACAGAGTATTGACACCCTGTCATTGGATCAATCGGATCTGTTCTGTAGGCTCTATTAATAAATTGCTGTGTTAAAATATGATGTCTTCTTACAAAACACATTTATTTTCTCTCTCAGCGTTTATTTTAATAACTTCTCACACCAAGAACTTGTGCGCACCTGCTTTTTTCCACACTGCGTGAACAACACCTTGCCTAAGGCCATTTTAAAGGGGATGCGAATCTCAGCATTTACGTCTGCACGTCCTTGGGTGACAAGGGACGAGTGGCAGAACAGTCTGAAACGTGGCAGGGTGCCTTATAGCAGCCTAATTATCTCATGTCTGGGTTCATATCTACAGTAATCTAGACAAGTTTCTAATTTGTTTTCCAGTACTGTAGGATGAGTCAACTTAATTCTAATTAAACATTGTCCGTTGTGTAGAGTGGCCAGAGAGCCAAACGAGATCACAGTCCACCATAATTACTGATTGCCAGGCTGCTTTTCTTACCCTATATAGGTCCAATACGGTTATGAATGTGCAGTAACGTTTGGGGCAGATATTATTTTGTGAAGGTTAGGAAAATGCTTGTGTTCTGTCTGGCCAGAGGACTGTCAGTGAGTGTGGAGAGCCGAGGGGATGTCACGGGTACTGTTTCCTCTGTCTAAAATATACAGGTCAAACTCCTGCTCTTATTTATACCAGGGCTCAGACTTGTGAATTTACATTTTCTTATCTATGTAACAGTCACTCTTACGTCCCCCGTTGAAACTTCCTTGAGTTAACATATAAGCTTCTCACAGTCCAGGATCCCCACACCAGCAATGAAACATTGCCTGGATTTCTCATTCCAGTGGTGGAAGTAGGTAATGGAGTTAATGTCGCAATATTTTCTGCTCTATCATAAGCTCAGTGATAAGGCACTTCAATTTATTGTCCCCTCATATAAGGGATCGAGTGACTAACTGAATTACGGGAGGGCACTAGAGATGCCTGTTGGTTTATGGATGTGCCCCGTTTCCAGAAGTCACGGTGTCTGGCCCTTTCTCTTCTCCCTCGCCGGACACAGGCATGCCATCACCGACAGCACGCACCGCCATCCTTCGCTCTGGTTCCTGGATATTGCACATCACTGAAGTCTCTCCAGATCCTTTTTCTTCACCCACCAGCCTCCACGCGACTTCTCCTTTTCCTTTGCATATTGTCTTCCCCACTTGCTCTCTTTCCAGCCTTTTCCTGGCCCCCGTATATCAGTCTTCTGTTCCCATATGACTCCCACTAATTACAGAGCTATCTTGCTGCTTAATGCTACCACCTCTTTTCTTGCTAGTTCTTTAAAAAGGCCGTTAGCTAGAAATACATCATCCTTCAGCTTTGGACCTGAAGTCCACTCAGTAAGCATTTTATACAGTCTTAATAAATGAGGAGAGAAAAAGAAAACAGCAGAGGAATACAAAAAGGGTCCCCTGGGAGTAAGGTTGTCAGAAAGTCATGGCTACTTCATAACTCTGGGCATTAGTCATTTTTCTTGCCATGGGTGGTCCCACTATGGGCTGAATTTTGAAAGGGTTTTCTTCTCTTCAGCAAAGAAGTGACATTGCAGAGCGCTGGAGGAGAGGTGAGGCCCGCAGGTGCTAGCGCTGCCGAGCCGTGCGAAAGATGACTCTTCCTCACAAACTTCAGAGCCTGTTTGTTCTTGTGGTTGCTTTGGTGCTTCGTGGGAAGCCCTGACCCTGCCGAGAGCGGAGCGTGGCAGCTGGGCTTGGAGCGGGGGTAAATGAGAAGCTTCGCCCTCTGTCTGGCTGCTACGAATGGCTGCTCTCATTGCCACGCCTCGGCTCCAGCGCAGTCCCCAGACGAAGGACCACTGGTAAAGCTATAAGAGACGACCAGAGAACGGGTTTGAGGATTTGCTAGTGTATGTGGCTACGCTACGCGGGGGGTGATTCCCACCTGGACCAGCTGTCTCCATCCCTCCTGGGGAGGGGACGGGGGTCAGCCCTCGGGTACCTGCGTTTGGCGTGCACGTGTCTCAGTGTATCGCAGACCCTGCTGCTCCCGGACCTGCAGGGTAACGGCGCTGAACCATCACCGTTTTAACCCAGGTGCCAGGGGGTGCTTGCAGGAAAGTGGGAGGATTTTGGAAGCTGCTGGTTGTGCGCAGGGATGCTGGCGGGGCAGCGCTGGCTGCAGCAGCGTGGTGCTCCCTGGGGGGCAGCTCCTCCTGCTGAGAAACGCACAGAATTCCCAGCGGGATACGTGAGGCTCCCTCCTGGGCTGTGCAGCTGCAGCCTGCCTGCGAGGACACTGGTTCAGGTCTCTCCTCACCCGTCCGTGGTCTGGAGGTAGATGTAGCCTTCAGCTTGGACCAGAAAAGATCCTGTAATACAATTTATTCCTTTTTTTTTGTAGTTATTTTCTTAGCAGTGGGTCTGTGCTGTGTCATTTTCTCATCTGCATTGCCAAAATACAATGCAAGTGTTTTAAATTTCTATGAAGGACCAGAGGAACTTGCTTTGTCGGATACTGATTTTTCACTTGTGTCTAAGCCCAGTTTCTTGGCTGTTTCCAGCCTCACTGACCCAAGATGATTGACCAATAATATAAATCTCAAGGCAGAAAAATGCAAATTATGCGGGCCTGATTAGTTGCTGCAGTAATTCAGTTGAATGAAGTGTGAGCAGTGTTGGAGCTGCTGGTGGTGTTTGGATGATGGAGTGGTCACTGCTCCAGAATGTGGAAGAAGAATCTGTTGATTTTTTAAAGACTATTAAAAACCTATTAGATTGAGTGGTTACAGTGAAATTCGGGTGTGGTTCCTTCCTACTCCGTGTTACGTGAGCAGGTTGTGGGGGAGCACTATCCCATTTTACACCACTTCTCCTGCCAGACGGAGCATCAGGTGCAAACTCTTGTCCTGGAAAGTCCCGTGAAAGCTGAAGGCTGCTGGGAAACATGCGGCTGTGCTGTCTTTCTTTGGCCAGGCCTCCTGTGCGGTGGCTCTGATGGCTCTGGAGCCCATTGCAAAGCAGCCTTGCTGACCAGAATGTCTGGCCCTCTTGCTTTTATGTGCCCAGATACGACACTGGTCCCAAATGGCTGAATTGAGCTGTGTCCCTCCTGAATTCAAATTATACCCACAAGCAGTGCTGTGCATTTACTGAAGCTCATTAGAATGAAATGGGAAATACATGTATTTCAAAAGTATTTTATTTGGAATACTAATCTTATTTTAGAATTCACGTTAAGCCGTTGAATCCTTGGCAACTAACATGAAAACACACTGAATCATAATGATATACAGTGCTACTGTATTCCATTATACACCATACCAGCGTGACAGCAGCATTTTCTCTTCCTGAAAATAGGATTGCTTACATTTTATTTTTATTTATTTTAGGGGAACAAGTAAGAAAGCATTTCATAATAAAATCCAGCCGTTAGCTCATATCTTGCTGCATGTACTAGTAGCTGTGGGGCAGGGAGAGAGGAACCGATGACTGCACAAAACTCTAGCAAGTATTTCACTGCCTGGTACTTCCATTCTGGGCAGTCTGGACCTCAGTTCGGGCTGCAGAGAGTCAAATAGCACAGAGCAGTGTTGCAAGCGCTAGGCTGGGGGCTGCAATGTACAGCACATCAGCCAGAGAAGTGATCCAACACGCTGTATATCATCGTAACACTGTAGGTAAAGAATACTGTGGTGATATAGAGGAATAATACATGGCTGACACCGCTTTATGGCAAGCAGTTGCTGTGCAGTCATATATAACACTGTAGGAGTCAACACACCACAAACTTCATCCTCTGCCCTCTTGTGGAAACAAGCAGCTGTGGAATAAGGATTACCGAGGACACAAATCGGCTTAAAGCTCTTCTTATCCGTTTCCCTGGCAGATGTAAGATTGTGGTTGAAGACTGAGGCTTGGTTGCTTTGGGAACTACAATTCAGAGGTACTGATGGAGCAGAGAAGAAATATATAGCACCCTGAGTGAGCTGAATCATCCCAGTTGTTTCACTCCCTTTTATGCTGAAGCACTTTATTTTTAACAAACAGCCTGAGAAACAGAGATTTAAGGCCCAATAATAGCATGACACGAATGAATTAGTCTAGTAACACCAGAGACTGCATTGGAAATGCACTATACTAGCTGCGGTAATTACTAATTTTAAGAAAGTAGATTATGCTAACTGCCCTATACCTTTTCTTTCTGTTTTCATGAGGAGCAATGCTTGTGTGGGATACAGCAGAGAAAATAGCAGGCTTTGAGAATCAGGGAAAAATGTAAAGAGCAGAAGGATAGAAAAAACTTAAACATAGGGGTGTTTTATTTGTACTGTGGTTCAAACCAGCTCCAAGTTGCCTGTAGGCTACGGGCTCCTTTCCTCAAAGATGGGCCAAGAGTGATCCGGCTCAGGGGAGACGTTAAGGACAGTCAGGACAGGATGCAATGTATGTTCTCTCTTCTCCTGACAAAGATCTCAGTCATGAGTTAATTTTCCTCTGGACTTCAGTCTTCAGTTTGCTCTGTTTGCTGTGTCCTTCATCCTGCTGGCTAAGCACCTGAAATACTCCTTTGTGCTGTCTCCTTCCTCTGCTTCATTAAAGAAGTGAAAAAGCGGGAGATGCTACGTAGACGAAAGAGGAATTATAAGAGTGGAAGAGACCTTGGGAGATCATCTAATCCATCTCTCTGCCTCAAAGGAGGTGAGCATGTAATTAACTGCTCCTAGTGGCTGTCTGTCTGATCTGTTCTTCAAAACCTACTGCATGGGGATTTCCATCACCTAAGAGTTTAGCCCAGCATTTCACTAGTTTCATGCTAGAGAGTTTTCCTTAATCTCTAACTAAAATCTCCTTTGCTTTTATTTAAGCCCCTTGAGACTTATTCTCATGCTTTTCTCATGCTTTTTCGAGAACTTTGGTTATTCTTGTGGTTCTCTATTGGACTTTTTCTCATTGGCTTGTAAACTTTCATCATATGCTCAGGCTAAGTGTCAGTGTTGCTCCCAGCGCTGGGAAGAAGACAATTATTATTTCATGTATCATTTCCAGGTGATGGCTGAATCTGTAACTTAAAGACATTCAGTACTTTTGCAGTTTGGTCAGTAAGCTCTTCATTTTGGATAATTCCACTAAATAATACTCCTAAATTTTCAATTTTCCCTTTTAGAAAAACATTACTTACAGACTTTTTCTTTGAAATTGCTTCTAATTTGAAAAAAATAAACTCATGTTGATGCACTTATATCAAAACTATGTTATAAGTAGGATTCCTATCTGACTTTATTGCTCCCCTAAAGCCAAGTGTTAAGCATCTTGTTTACTCAGAGTCCATGCAGCAAAGAAATGTGTTGGTAACCACAATGAAGTATCTGAGGCCCACTGTAGTAAGTAGCATTTGTTCTCCAATTTCCATCTGGAACATTAAAGCCTTCCTACTACGATTCCTGTAACCACAACTCCGGTATCATTCATATCTAATAACATCATACAGATTTCTGTTCATATCATATCTGAGCGACTCATCTTGTTCTTCATCTTTGACTTCAAAGACAATCATTGTTCTGAAGATGCAATGATCGGCTTATCTGACGTGTCTTGAAGAGATACTGGCTTTTTTAGCACCATTTTTATCAGCTCTTTAATTACTTGGAATTTTGTCATGCAATCTGTGAAGCCATATACACAATATGGAGAAGATTTTGACTTTCCCTCAAGCTGCTAAAACAAAAAGGGGTTTTGCACAGAAAGCTGCATCAGATGACCTGCTGCTGTGTTCCCAGGCACAACCCCGAGGGAGAGTTTTGCACACAAAGAATTTGGGCTTTCCTGTGGTACTACATGGATCTCAGGACCAGTGGAAGTACCCAGCTGTGGATTCATTTGACCTTGCTTAACTCCCCTAAAATACCTCTGGGCTCTCTGCAGTATGCTAGCAAAGGATCCCAGACTTTTGCACGGTCAGAACGTCTTGTTCTGCCTGAACATCTTCCCTTGCCTTCTTTACCTTTAACCTTACCTCTTTCTCTGGGCTCCTTTCCCCCAACCCACTGCTCATACATTTCCTGATGAAGATTAGTCCCTGTTTTTTAAATCAAACAGTGCCAGCCAGAGATTGTCCCTTGCTGGCATAGAAGTGCCAATTTATCAGCCTTATCTAACTAGTGACAGTCTAATATTAATGTAGCTAGAGAGCCATTTTGTTGTTTATTGGAGACAAAACTCCCATCTGAGGTCCATGGATGGTTTTGCGTAAATAAATGTTGTATGGTAGCTGCAGATAAAAATAATCACCTGTCTAGTTAAAGATATAAGCAGAGATTTTGTAGTTTTTTGAGCTCACTCTTGCTAGAAGAGTGAAGTTTAACTCATGTTAAACGACCTAATCCAGGTTTGTTTAAAATTATGAGTTTTCCTGCATCTAGATGCTCTTTATTACCCTTGTCCTGTACTTCTGTGCAGACAGCCCAGTGAACGGCAGCAGAGAGGTCAGCACATAGTGAGAACCATAGCTCCTGACCATCACAGCTGAGACCTACAGAGATTGCTGTGGGTACGGGTGTCCCTCTGCCAACAGAAGGCCAACAACCAGGGGCAAGGATAAGCTGCGATGCAGAGTGCCTGACTCTTTTCAGTTCTCATACAGGATGGTTGCGTTTGGCTCCAGAGCTCGGTGCCTGTTAATCCCAGCACAGTTTACTTAGATCTTTCTTGAGAGATGCTCATGGAGGAAACGGCAGGAGACCGCACTGCTGAGGGGCAGCCAGGCAGCACTGATGAGGTGCGGGTTCGTTAGCTTGGCAAGAAGCCGTACAAGCACAACTCTCTTGCATAGGGATCCTCAGCTAGTTTGTCTACCCAAATTTGCATTGTGTGTGTGGAGGTACCAGCTGGAGTTGGCTTTGGCTTGTGCCCTCTCCTACATGCATTTTAATGATGGAAAGATGAAGTGTTGGTGTATTTTCATCACTGGGGTTAGCAAGCGTATTTTCAAAAAGTCTGGGTGATTTTTGTCTCAGCCCTCTCCCAGCCTTCCTCCCGCCTTACTTTGCAAGTCAGATATGCTGCAGCAGTGGAGCAAACCTGCCTGCTTCCTTCTAAAGCTTCTTGCAGTAGCAGCTCCTGCAAAGAGAAGACCCCTGGAAAAATTATTTGCTTCCCTTAAAGAATGGTTCTTTTTTTCCCTGGGAGCAGTAGAATGATAGAGCTCCTGTTTCCCCAGGAGCCTGCCTTGAAAACTGAAAAATAAATTCAAAGAAAGGTATGTCCTAGTTCAAGGGAAGAAGGTTGAACCTAACATGAGAAGTACTGAAGTATGCATATTCTGGCCCTGTGTGCAGAAAGCCCAGCAAGCTCACTGCCTACATCTGCAGCTGTAGCATAGAGGAGACAGAGACATAAATTTCCTTCTATTTTTTTCCCAGAAGCTTGGTAAGTTGAGGAGGCAGAGGCAGTGATGTCTTAGTGTATAGACACTATTTTTGCCTGTACACCTGAGCTGGTGCAAGGTGCCATTTCCTAATTCCTGAATTATGGGAAGAACTATTAAAACCACTCAGGCCATAAGGAAAGCAATGAAAGGTTGGGCATTGAGTATCTGGGTGAGGGGAGGTAAGCTGGTAACAAAGCAGTGCGTAAAATCCAGCAAAGAGCACACCCAACCCTTTGTTGTGACCACTGCCACTAGACAGGAACATGGCCAAAGGTCCTGATCCAATTTATTCCAATAATTTCATAACAGCACAAAGGGACTCCTGAAGTCCTTGGCTCCAACCTCAGCTGTAGCAGTAATGGGTAAAGAAAGAAAAAAAAAGTCAATTATAAAATCTGTCCTTACGCTGTGAATACAGGCTCAGATATCCCAAGATTTTTAAGTGTTTAAACTTCCACTGACTTCAAGTAAGGGGAGTCACCAGCATATCTTTACAGATCTGATGGCGGGAGTCCAGAGCCCAGTCACACGTAGCACCTTGTGAGAAGGAGATAGGTACATATGACACCCTAGAAGAACAATGGTAGCAAAAAACAAGGTGCTGAGCAACCCTAGTTTATTATGAAGAAATTATACCTTTCCCAGAGTCCCATCCTTCCCACTGCATGTACAAGAAGGTAAGGTTTTATCATGTCAGTCCAACTGCTCTTTGCTTTTCTCCAGATTGCCTAGAGCTTTTCTAGCCCCTTTTATCCCACAGCACAGTCGGGCCAGAGTGACACGAAAAGGGACAGGAAAATCTCTGATGAGAATGAGAACGGTTGCCCTGTCAGGTGTGATTAACACCAACATGGTTAAACACCTTACCGATAAAGACCTGCAGGATGTGCATGAAATTTTAAAAAGCCATTCTCTTTCCAGTCATGCCCTCTTGGTAAATCATAATTTCAGTAAATTAAGCAGAATGCTGATGAAGAATTTAATGTGGTGGAATCTGGCAATTCTGACAGCCCAGCAAAGTCTACAACAACCGTTGAAAAACTCTTGCTTTTGATATCAAGATGCAGCTGTGCAACACGGCCACGTCCATCCTACTGTACGCTGTACAGCAGAAGCTGATGATTACAATTAAAATCAAATGTTCTCAAATAATCACAACAAAGGCAGATTTACTCGGCATTATCTTTCTCTCGTGAAAAACCGCCTGCAAGAAAGTTCACTAATCATAATGAAATTACAGGCTGCTTTCTGGTCTTCTGTTAGCTGCAGAGCTTGTGACAAGATGAGCTGTGAGCAAGGCAGCCTACACCGGGTGCCGTGAGCGGCACGATACAGAACCACATCACTAATAGCGGAGTCAGGGCTCTCGAGCTGTCATGTACAAATCTTGTTATAATGAGAAGAGCATTAGTAATACAGGCTGAAATTTTCAAGCTGCCTAAGGGATTTAGATGCTCAGTTCCCATTAAATTTAATGGTATGCATGCCTCAAAATCCCACCCACAATAAATTTTTAGCAGCCATTCTTCGTGCAAGGGAAGGAGAGGGAAGAGAAAAATAGAGAGGGATGGAGAGAATCAGGTATAAGAGTGTTTCTTACTGGGACTGAAGGCCAGCTGGGTGTTGTAAAATAGCATCCAAAAGGGGACTAGAATGAAACAGTGCATAGGAGTCTCTTCTAATACTCAGGTAATTTGGGTGTGGACTCCCCTCCAGCCTGCCCTGTGAAGTGGATGGGAACATAATGCCCTCTGCGCTTTGAGACTTCTATTTCTGGACTGCAGACCTACTTGCAGTCATTAAAGCACATTTTAAAATGAAAATTAGGTAGAGAGACATAGATGGGATAGCAGTGGTCTTTGGAGATATGTAGGAAGAGGATGAAAGGAGACTGTGTTACACCAGTTCACTTCTCTAATTAGGTATGGTTGCATTTACTTCTTCAACAAGATTTATCTGTATTTAAATCAGGTGCATTTTTAAAGTGTCAAAAATACTAAAGATCAACATGTTTCCTTGGTAACTGTGGATCCCATCACTTTGCTTCCAGGAAGTCACCAGCTCCTAGGCTTTGCTCCAGCCTACCTAAGTTGAGGCCCCAAAACTGAGCAGAGTCACTCTAGGTTTCCTCCACAGATTAGGAAAAGAGAGAGGTGGTGAGTGACGTGCCAATGGCTCAGCTCTTGCCCCTGCGGAGGAGAGGGATTCACCTCGTTAAACTTCATCCACTCGTACATTAGGCACCAGCTCTTAGATCTCTGCCTAAGATTCCTCCATAGACTGGCAGGTAATTCCATTAGGAAATTCCGTCGCCTGAAGTTATGTATTTAAGATAGGTGCCCTGATAGGAGCCTACAGTTACATGGTCCTGGCTCAAATGAATGCTGACAGTTAGCTAGGACGCCCAAATAGTCAGTTAAGAGTGAATGCCATTGGGTTTCGGTTGCACATGTTTTTGATCATTGTGTTTACATTTGCTCTTAATGAAGGTTTCCTTTATGCCCACACTGATCTTCTCTTTTGACTATAAGTCATCTAGCAGAACCCTAGGTTAACAGCAGAAAACACAGCTCAGGTGTCAATACTTCCACATTTCAACCCGTGACTTGTATTGCCCTTTTTTCCCAAAGAAGAGTCTGTTTTCAAGATGGTTAAGGTTTCTTTATTTTCTTTTTTTCTTTGTTGGCTATTTCCATGGCTCGATTTTCCATCTGGAAGTAAATAAGGATAAAACGTTCTCTCCACCCTGTGTTTGCCCTGCCTGTTCAGCGTGAGCGATGTGGAGGCGGGTAGGAGGGATTCCAGGCAGGCTGCTGCAATGTGGCATCTGGAGACGCAAACTTGGAGGGGTTCCCAGGAAGGGAATATAGCATTTGGCAAGGAGAGAAGGAGCTTAGATGAGAGAGGGCTGTGAGGTTCCCCCCTCTTCTATCCCCGTCCTGTTGCTTATTTCTGAATATTTGTTTTATTCCCAAGCCATATTAGAAGTGTAAATTACACAGATGAGATAATGAGATCATCTGTGTCTGTGCCATTTGGGGAAGAGGGAAACATGGAGATGCTTTCTCTTTTCTATCCTTTCTAATCATTTACCTTTATTTTGAGACTAGAGATGCTCAGATTCTGCACACTTGGCTCTGCAAGCCTGGGACAGATCCTATGGCATTTCTTCGGTGACTTGATACATATTTCTCTTTTGTGTTTATGTGGCCCGTCATTCACCCCAAACATCTCTGTTGTCTTAGGCCATATGTATGGGGTGAAGTTCTGCTCCATGGAAGTTTTGGGGTTTATAGAAATAGGACATGGATTTTGCCCATGCAGAGCTTCAGGGTCAATAAACATGAGTCACTATAAGGAAGAAGGGTTGATAGCAGTATCCTTGGTTTTTTTGTCCGTAAATTCTCTTGAACAATGACTGTAGGCAGTACTGGGTGAATGTTCAGCTGGCATAAATGTAGGCACCTTCACTGCATCATTACTGATTTATTGGGATGTGACCCTATGTTTGCAATTAAGATTATGTCCATAGAACAGATGGGTCAGAGTGATGCATTTGCCTTTATGAGGCACTGAATCAGATTCACCGCGATAGATCATTCATATCACAAATTGGTGTGATGCTGTTTTAAACAGCAGTGGTGCAGGGAGGAATTTCTTGAGCAGTTGACAACTTTCAGACTTCAGTACATGAAGTTGCTTCTCTTGCGAAATGTTTATTTGTGTGGAAGGGAAGCAAGTCTGTAAGACGTTTTTAGTTTCTGTGCTGAAATTACAATTCTGTTTTTAAACAGAGTTTGAAAGATGCTCAGTTAGTAAAAAGCCTTTCAGTGGGAGGGTAAAGACAGTTCTTTATTCAGAAACAGTTTGTAGAGTTTGGTTGTGAATCCCTGCATAGAGACACTACTGTTGCTTTTATCCTCACTTTTGGTAGTTACTTCAAATGTAAATTCTCAGAAATACAAACTCCAGTTGGGAAACACTCAGTGAACTTCTCAGCTGAGACAGGAACATTATTACTTGAGTGCTCTGATGCTAGAGATGTGAAGTAAGAGGTAATACATTTCCACAGGATCATCAGGATACTGCCACCGTTCCCCATTACATGCTGCTTTTAAAAGAGCTTTCCTGGTCACTGGAAGATGCTTCTTCTGCTTAGGCCGGAATTGGCAATGCTGATGTCTTTTGCTCCTTGAATTTCATTATCATCACCCCTTTAGGAGTAGACTGAATGGTTGTCGGTTCATTCAACTCAGTTGTCGGTAGACATGAGGAGACATGAAAAGGAAGGACTTAAAAAGAGAGATCTGCAAGATCAAGA
Organism: Calonectris borealis; assembly: GCF_964195595.1. Taxonomy (NCBI): domain Eukaryota; kingdom Metazoa; phylum Chordata; class Aves; order Procellariiformes; family Procellariidae; genus Calonectris; species Calonectris borealis. The sequence goes on from NC_134326.1 coordinate 12,789,872, forward strand.
GAAAATCATAAAAAGATAAAATGTCTTCTGTAGGACAGATCTTTCTTCTCAACTTTGCTCCCCAACAAGCTACCCTACCTTCCTTCCTTTCTTAACATACAGGTAATCTTAAAGTGAAATTTTGTTATCTGCATTGTAAGGGGTCTGTTCTCTCCATCCTGGTAGGGGAGGAAGGGAATGTGCCATACCAAACTGGAATGCCCAGTCCTGCCCCATCTCTTCTTCCAAGCTTTACTTTCTCATTTCTTGCACTGGGAGACCATGTGGGAGAGAGGGAAGAGGCAGAAGGAGGAGTTATATCTTTTCATTTTTCTCCTTAAGATCCTTTGACAAGCACTTTAATGGTACACCTTAATATCTGGCTTCAGGCTGCTTTTCTGTTAGGACACCTTCAGCATGATAACAGAGAGAGCAAAACTGGGAATGCAGTGCTTAAGCTGAGCAACCCTGCTCAGGGTCCCCTCATATGGTGGGACCAGGCTACTGATACTTGACAATTCAACATTTTTTAAAAATTTTGAGTAGGAGAGCAGCAAATCCCCCATCCCTTCCAAACAGAAGGATCACATCTTGTCACTGTGACTTCTAAGCCCTGGGCAAGGAAATGTTAAGGCAGAAGTAATGTCGGGAAGGGATGGCTGTGCTCCATGATCAAGCCCTGCGTGGAAAAGCCCTGCTCCTTTCACTGAGTGGTCTCTCCCACCAACCAAGCTGTCGCTCTGCTTCCTATTTCTTACTCTGGGGAAGTTCAGGCATGGCTCAGAGGATAGTAAGAGCTCAAAATAAGGGTTCCCCTCCTTAATCTGAAGCACGGTGGGACAACTTCTTTTTGCATATGAATCATCTGAATTCAGAATGCTTAACCTGTGGCAGAAATAATTCAGATTTGAATACATTAATTGCACCAGGTCAAGGTAACAGTTGGTTCTTGCATGGATCGTTTCAGAATATTTTCTGCGGGTGTTTGTAGCAAGCAAATCATAGGATGCAGTTGTTGCTATAGCAATAAGCCTCCTTTAGTGAATGAGGTAGGGTAGTCCCCCTCAGACAGACCAGCATTCTCCCACCAATTATCACTGCAGTGTAGGTACCTGACACGGTTTGCTTACCAGGGATGTGATAGGTATCGATAAACCCTGAATTCTAGGAGCAAATGGATCCCAGGGGTTTTATATATTTCTGAAAATCCTTCTTTGTTTGAGATTTGAGTCACTAGTGAATCTGAAATTTGCTGACTAAATTGCATTAATTATACTAACGAGTGATTTTTTTTCAGTTGTGTACGGGATATGTAATTTAGGTGTGTGTGAGATGTTGTTTTTTAATTTGGAAGCTCAGAGAAACACCGTGGCTTGGACAGCCTCTGTGATAGCTCTGCGAACAGTCTTGACCAACCCGGGCAGCTGAAATAACACAGCTAAACCCGGCCTTCGTTCTCATGCAACAGATTCAGTAAAATATCCTTGAAATATTTCGTCTAGAAGAGAAAAATTAAAGCACAAGAAAGGCTATAATAATAATTTTTTCCTGGTGTCAGCTTTGTTTATTGGTTCATATAGCGACTGTGGCATGCAGTCTTTAGGGAATGTATGTTTTGTTTTTAAATAGTCTGTGGGCTGATCGCAGCAGGTCGGCCGGGCAGGACTGCCCGCATACACACCGCGTGAGGCGTCTAATCCTTGTTCCTCCTGCTTTGTGAGAAAATGGATCCGGTCCAAATCCCTTTGAAGTCAGTGCAAAGATATCCTGGGATCCTTTGGAAGGATCTCTTGGATTGGGTCCTGTGAATGGGATTTAAGGCTTGACCATTCAGCTCTGCATCCAGACTTGCTCCCTGAGTCACTGGAGTGACTCTGAATTTACGCTGATGCAAACAGAAGGAGAATTAGTCTCTTCTTCCCAACATTAGCATGTAATGAGGAATTACCAGCTCAGTTCACTTTACTGGTGTTACTGTTTCCTCTCATCTCTTCCCTCCCTCATGTTCTTCACATACTCACAATAGATATGAAAAACAGATGCCTTCAGATGGCTCCTATAGGTACCATCTAGTTTATGGTGGTAATGGGCTACTGGCTGTTGGAGAAACAAAAAGAAAGAGAAAAGCAGTTGTAAAATTGCTGCTTTTTGTGGGCTGCTTGCACTTGTCTATAAGTATTTATTATCCTAGATGGCAATCTAACTGATTCTCCTTGATGTACTCCAGCACTAATAAAGGAATTTTGCAGTATTATTACAACAATTTTAAATCAATTCACTCAGTGAACGCTGTTGCGCTCCAGAAGTCGATTATAGATATCACTTAAAAAAAAACAGATAACACAAATCCGGACCTGTGTTTTCATCACTATGCAGATAGCAAAATAAAATTACAGTAAGGGAAATGCACATTAGAAAACTGGAGGTGTTGTGAAGGGGGGGGACGAGCATGAAAGGTGATGTTTCTGCTGCAAGGTTTTCTTCAGGCTTCGGAGCATTACTGACACCCTGCCACCTGCTTTGCTTTCCCGTCCAGCTCCCAAGTGGCCTTCAGGCAGAAACACCACATCTTATCATGGCTTTGCTTTCTAGAACAGGTCTTGCTAAGGATCACCATGAAAGCATCCAGGAGTCACGTCTGGACCTCAGGTGAATTAAAAGATACTGGCTGAGGTTAATGATGGGTTCATCCTTCGAGGCCAACAAAAAGCCAGAAACTGATAAATACAAAGCACATTCCACCATGTGAGGTAGATGCCTACTTCTTTAATATTATGTTTCATTCCCTAGGCACTGAAGGTCCACATAATTTTCAGTTCCTTCTGTCACCATGTCCTTCACAAAAGTGATTTTTTCTTGTTGTTAAATATCCTGGGAGCATTGAAAGGATTTCTATTATTGTGGCTGGAAACAGTGGCTGGTTTTTAATTCTTAAATTCCCTTTTTCTCTCTTTTAGAGAGAAAAGCTTTGAAGGATTTCTGGGAGTCAACTTGGGTTTAATGCAAGGGGTCCCTAGAAATGAGAAATGGAGATAATCTGTAATTGTTCATGACTCTAGGAATTGAGTCCTGATCATTCGATAAAAACATTACCTAAAACAGGGGATACGGCAAGCAAGTGCAGGCAAGAGATCTGTGCAAAATAAGCATAATTGTGCCCTTTTTTTTTTTTTTCCCCCCCTGCTTAGAAAGACTCTTTGGCAAAATCCTATTTTATCTATAAAAATGTGGTTCTGATGCCTATTAATTGTCACGCCTCTGGGCAGGGGGAGTTTGAAGTTTCAAGGCAGGTAATACCATACCAACACTATGACAAACAGCCAAGCAACTGCGCTCCATCTTTGGTGAAAGATAAGCTGGAATAAGGAATGTGATTAACAGTTGTGTTCAAGATTCATCTAATCAACATGGAGAGCAGGTCAATGTGTTGTCTTAGTACGATAGTTAAGGTAAAGTTGCAAGTTCAAGCAAGTTTGACCTCAGCATACTTGCTGTGCAGCCAGTGAACCTCTTTTGATTATTCCTTGTGAAGGTTTATAGGATAATGAAACAAATACAGAGGGGAAGATAGAACATAAAAGATAATTGCTTTTTTCCTCCAGCCACCCCCTGCCAGAAGCTGTGCTATCGCACAGGGTATGTCCTGGTCCTTGTTGGTCTCTCTGCACTGAACCAGGATAGATGAGATATAGCATGAACAATTTTGCAGAAGAAGAAGATGAAAGGGTGTTCCTGGGCTTTTTGGTCCCAATCAAATAAGATGTCCCTGCTTCTCAATCCAGAACATGCGTGCTCGCGGCACCTGACTTTTAAATATCAGTTCCGATTTTTTTTCCATTCAAAAAATGTACATGTGTAGGCCTGGAAGGGCGAGGAGGTGAAGCTGAAGAAGCAAGTCTTCCCTAGTTACTGATCGGCTCAGATCCATCAGGCTCAGCGCAGAGGCTCCGACGCAGCCCAGAGTCACGCAGATGGCCACGCCAGCTCTCAGTGAGGGCAGCGAGAAAGCACAGCACAGGGAAAAGAAGGAACGTGGTGTGAAAAGCCATGACATCAATCGTAATCGCAGTAGTAAAACTTTTTAGACCACTTCCAGGGAACCTTGTTCTGCTCTCCTTGCACTTCTAAGCCCCCTGTACCTACCAAACTGACAAAAAGTTTCCCGTAGCCGTCTGTTGCCTGCGATGAGGTAAAATTGTTCAGCCAGGCTTGGGGCAGAGTAAGTAGAGCTGCTGTCACATTGCACCCACTGCAAATTGGCTCCATTATTTATCACTGATGAAGACGTGTACAATGGAAAGGCGGGGAGAATTATTGTGTATAAATGTTGCAATATACACGATTCCCACTTAGAATTGATTTTTCCCTTGTGAGATATGCTGTCTCATTGAAAGAGGGAGAAAGGTATAATTTTAAACCTGACTCCTGTAAGAGGTATTAAACAGAAAAAAAAAAGAGCCAAAAAAGTGGAGGCATTATCTCAGGAGTGCTACTAATAATTTTCTTAGGAAAATGTAGCCTTGCTGTGCACCTTTCTGACCTCGTGAAACAAGCCTGCCTGTATCTTCCCACTGTAATATTTAACACTGAGTCCCTCCAGCTCTTTTCCTCTGCATTCAACACCAGTTTGGCTTGCTTGTTGCAAGTGGCAGATTGGAAAGAAGGGGAGGTTACCTCTGACAGAATTGTCAAATTAAATTTATCCTGAACCCTGTACCTTCTCCAGGAGACCCCATATTTATAGTAAAGTACGCACAGCTCATAAGCATTGGTTTTCAAAAACACTTTGACAGCAAATAATAAATATAAAATAATACACAGTACAATATGCAATTGACTTATATGCCTCCCAGTCAATGCAAGCATTATCCAGCATACATAATTATACTGCAGACAGCACATCCTTTACCTGGGAATGACATACTCTGATAAAAAATAAATAATAATAATAACCCCCCCTAAGTATGCACCGCTGGGTGCCTTGTCTAAATCTGGCTATGAAGAATGAATGTGAAATTAGCATTCGATTAGAAGTGAAGGAAATGCAGGATGTGAATGTAAAGCAAAGGACTATATCAATGTCTAAATATGAATGTGACATTTGTATGGCTGCATAAATAGTCTCCTTGTGCAGCATCGCTCAAATGGAAGATCTGCAACAGGAACAGCAGAATGTGGTTTTCCACAGGGTAGGAGCAGTCTGGATTTAAGGTGGTTTTCTCAAGTGGAAGACCTGTCCTTCGCTTCTGTTCCCATCCTCTTTTTCCCCTGGGATCAGCAGGGACCTGGGAACGCTGCTGGTTTTTCTCCCTGTCCTATTTATCTATTGTCACTGTACAAGATTCATAACAAGTGGTTTTCTCTGAATTTTTCCCCTTCCATTTTTTCTCTCAGGTTTTCCATAGAGTTCAGACTGGAGCTTACTGTATCTTCTAAATGGTTTTGCAATATTTGTCCTTACATCCTGCTCTTCCTCCCCAGAGCATAGAGCGATGAAGGTGGAGTGTCGGTCATCCCTTACCCACAGGCAGGCATCAGCAAAAGAGTATTTGGCCAGGCCATGCAGTCAGTTCATGCCATTTAGTATCTGAAGGCAGCTTTCAGCCCTTGTCAGCATTAGATGTACTGCGGCTTTGACCCTGTCCCCAGATAGCTCCTTACCTCTCCCAGGGGCTGCCGGTGTGCTCAGGAGCACCCTGCACCCACGCAGCCCCTTTCCCATGCACTGGGCTACGAGGGCCATTGGTAGCATCTGTCTTCTTTTTAAAAACTTCATACTCAGAGTATTTCTCTGAAAACAAAAAGATGTATCCGCTTTCCTATTGTTTTGACCGTGAGAATTAAGGCAGGTGGGACTGACATCTTCCTTCCCCTGACCTGTCTCCATTCAAGACTGAGTGTATATTTTTGAGCTGATGTGTTTATTGCCAATTACATTTAAACAAGAAGGCAAGGTATGCAGCTTGTAAGGGTAGATGGCATTAAAGCTAAATTCACAGGGTTTGCTTCAGGTGTGTCTGATGCCACCCTGAAATCAGATCAATTTGGGATCTAAGAAAAATGCTCAATTTAGAAAAATTAAATTGTCCTTTGCCATCTTCCAAAGCTTTTCTTGCCATCAAGAAAAGTTTGCATTTGTTACAGCCAACTTTGCCATCTACTTGACCTTAAATCCAAGCATTTATGTGCTGCTTCCCAAAATAAGCATCAGTTAGGTTTGGGAGAATGCCTTAAGCGTCTGCAAGCCAAATTGTACCAGTCAGAAAGATGCTGTTTTTAAAATCAGCTTTACGGGTGAATCTTCCCATCGCTGTTAACGTTTAACATATCCCCCTAAGCCTAGATGCTCTTTGAAGCAAGTTACCAGCTTAATTGGGACTCTTAATAAAATTTAATGCTATTTTTTTAATGAAGAAAAATGAAAAGTTGCCTAAAGGGGAATCTTGAGCACAAGGTATTTAAAGAAATTATTCTTTGAGAATGTCGATCTCTAATCTCATTCTTCACAAATCATTTAATGAAATATCATTAGCATTTCACTCCCAGTTATATTCGCTTCCCGCCCCCCGCACACATTTCTTTATTTTTGTTTTTTCTCCTTTTCAAGGAAAAAATAAAGAACAACAAGGCTCTTGAACAACAAACTCATGCTATTGAGCAACAATTAATATTGTCTCATTGCTGCAAATGAGGGGCATAGTTTTTCTCCGGACAATTAGGTAGATAGCTTTCTCTTTCATTTTTTAATGCTGATCTAAAGTTTAACAGGCTTGGCTTTGCCTGTTGCATAATTACTGCAAATTTGGGCATCTGCAGCCAGGCTCCAGATACAAAGCAGCCCTATCGCTGTTCCCCACAGGCAATAACCTAAAACAGGAGATGGCTTTCTGCTCCAAATGTAGATATTGAGCGCTCTCCCTTTAGATGAAAGAATTATTTGGGTCCTGCTGTCAGTGCCTGTGTTTGTCATTGAAAGAATCGGCATCAGCGCCTGATTCTGTGAATGGGAAGAAGAGGCATTAGTTTTTCCCTGCAATTTCCTTAAAAGCCCTAGCTCTCCATAACAGCCTGTTAGGGAGTGACTGTTGTATTTTGAACTAGAGAAGGGGAACATTTGTGGTGTCCTTTCCTTGATGAACCATTGTCTCATGTCCCTCTTTGCCACTTCACCTGTTGTTATCTCGGGTCCGGTTCCTTCTTCTTAAATGAAGTAATTGTCCAGTTTTTGTGACACAGGTGTTGGATGGCAATGAGTGGTGTCAGTGAATCGGTACGTTTTACTGCAGGTAGGATCAGGAGGAAGAGGAGGGATGGGCTATAGGAGCAATGGGGTGAAAGATAAATCCAGCCCACCAGCTTTACCATCCAAGGCAAGAATTTCTCTATTCTGGACCTGCGTATAAATAATTGGCTTATTCTTTTGACCAACGCATAGTCGTTATTCAATTTTTCAGTACACTAGACTCTTCTTCACATATTTGTTAGTGCTTTATCTTTGTTCTGTTTCCCCCTCTTTTCAGGAAAAAAAGCCAACGGTATGTAATGTCCATAGAACATGGCTCAGCCACATTTTTCTCTATGACTTTTCCCCCTAATTTCAAGGCTTTATTATTTTCTGTAACACTGTAATGTGATCTTCATGGTTCTTGTAAGATTTAGGAGAGAGTGGATTATATGAGAATTTCCTGAGCAATCTCCAGAGTTTTGTCTTACATTCAAATCACCATACACATCCATAGGAAATAGAAAGGAAAGAATCAGGTCATGGTGTCCCTTCCCCCAGCATACTAGTTTAACTCCTCCAAAATCAGTGGGAATAGTTATCCTTCAGCACAGAGGGAAATTAATGCATGTCCTGGGATCTAACTGGTGATGCCGAGACTCCTCATCTGCCTACGGTCCCATTGATTTTAAGATCAGGTTGCAGGACTGGGATGTAGCTTTGCATTGATATAACGTTTGTTGACCTTTCCAAAAAAGGAGACCCATTTTTAAAATATGGGGGGTTTATACACACGCACACACACACACATATTTTTAAAAAAAAATCTATTTTTTATGCCCAAGAGAAAACATGCATCACTGCACCCCAGGAAGCAAAGCAACAGGCTCAAGCAGGGAGGGAAATTCCTGTCTTTATTCAGATCTAAAGTTCTTCAGGATCCTTCTGTCATTTGTGAGCTATCTGTAACTGCCATGCATTCAACAGGTAACTCAATACACATCAAGCCAAGCCCTCTTCCAGTCTGCCAAATCTTTTCTCCCCACCAGACCAATCCCCAAAGACACCCCACACATCCATCGCAGCCCTGCCTGCATACCGGCTTCAGAAAGGACTCTCCAGCTAAGTAAGAAGCCAGAGAATTAACTAAGTGGCAAAACAAGCACAACTCATGAAAACCACTCTTCTGCTTCCTAATGAGGACTCATAATAACTATGCTGGATTTTTTCCTTTTGTATTTATCAAGGTGTGATTTCATTGTCATGAACATCCAGAAGACAAAAAAAGTCCCCTAAACTCAAACTGACAGAAAATTCTGGGGTTTTTAGATACTCTGTAGTAATGATTCATGCATTTGCAGCTGGGATAATAATAGTCTAATACCTTGATCATATTGCATTTTACATAATTTTACATAATTGTTCATAAGGGCTACAATTATTGCGACTGTGAAGTGTAAAACTACAGGAAGAGAATGAAAAAGCCAACTCAAACTAATATGTTTAGCCTGATTTTCTTGTACTAATTACCACTGGGAAAACACATATTTTAACCTAGCAATGTTTGAATGTTTTTGTACCACAGTGCTGCCACAAATGAAACAGTATAAAAAATACAGTGATTGTCATCCCAAGTGCCAAATTACTGAGCACCGTTAAGTGTGTTCACCGGGCCATGGAGGTATTCTGGCTTTCTGAAATATTTCTAGCAAAGAGAGCGTGGTTGCTAGTGGTTTAAAGTACAGATCATGCTCACCTGTTTGGTTGTTAAACGTATTCATGTTTCTGCTCTCTGCCATACTAAACAGCATTCTGGCTGTCAGTGTCATGAGGAATATGCTGGGTTTGTGTTATTTTTACCATTTTCTTGTTGCTCTAATTGTTCCCCAGTGTTCCTGAAGAAAAGCAATGTTCAGCTGCAGGAAAGAAGGCAAAACCCCCTCATTTGAAACACAAAAGCAGGCCTGAGGAAGGAGAAGCTGGGACAGCCGTTCACTTTGGTAGATGCAAATTTCCATGCAAAAAATCGTCCCTGTGGCTGGGCTTTCCCGTGCGATGGTTTGCATGCCACTGCACACGGACTCCCACCGGCCACGTGCCGCTGTGTCTCCTGGCTCCTCTTCTGCAGGTGGGAGGTTGCAGTTGCCGGTTGGAGGCACCTGGAGCCTCTGGAGTTACCACAGTGCCTGCCTCGCTACCTGCACCACCACCAAACCTCTCAAAATAGCCTGGCCAAGAAATCCTGCCCAAGTAACAAACACCATGAATGCAAATTGTCTGTGTGCTGAGGGGGTGGCAGGAGGCTGAGGGCACGGAGAGATGGGCTCAAGCAATGGGGCTAGCAAAGGTCTGTCCCCTCGGCTACTGCCCAGGAGCCAGAGCCACACAGCCGCTTCAGCGCAAAGTTCAGTGCTTCGGCTGAAGCTGTGGTTGACGGTGGGCTCACATTAATATGCCAACCTCTCCACTGAGGCTATTGAAATGCGGGCACATGTTTGCCTCTAATTGTTCTGGGGAGAGCGGACTGCTGGGAGCACTAACTTTTTAAATTGCCTCCGCTAGATTCCTCAGAGCTTGACCGCCAGAGCTGTCATCACCATTTAAAGTTGTGAAAAGCCCAGCCCTCTAGACTGAGGTGGAAACAGGTCTTGGGCATGGCCTTCACCCCATGCGAGGAACGAATTTTGCCCAGAAAGTTGCAATACTACGAAATGTGTTAAGGGCACACAAAACTGAGCTTCAAAATGGTTTCCATTTAGAAGGAACGATGTAAGGCAGGAGCAAAAAAGCAGGCTTCTGGTGCACAGAAAACCACTCCTTTGCCTTCTTAATAGCTTATTGGAACGGTCTTTGGGTGTGATTAGTCTCTTCTGGTTCAAAAAGACCCTCTGGCTTGTTGTTGGGTGGAACAGGACACAGATTTCTGTAGCCCACCTAAATTTGTTCCTGAGGCATCAGGAAAACATCGCCTTCTCTGCATCATGTTCTCTGTGAGTTCACGAGCGGGAGGAGGTTACATGCTGTGGGCACTGACTTGCTGTCTTCATAGGCAAAGATTTTCACAAGGATTTACTCAGGCCTGTCATTACATTTCTGTTCTCCATTGGCTCCTGCAGTAATGGGAGGGGAGAAGATTGATAAACCACGACTGCCAGAACAGAAAGGCCACCACGGTCATCGAGGCTGCATGGGGATTTGAGCGAGGAGCTCATTTTCAGCACAATATCTTGACTTTAAAATCCTTCAGGATGGATTAAAACAAAATTTGCTCAGTCCAATATCTTCAGGAGTCCGAATGACCGTCAGAGCAAAGGCTTCATGGTGGCACTTCTCCAAATCAGCTGTGTTATCTTGAAGTTAACCGATTTCCTCTTTTCCGATTTTCCCATCCCTGAAAGGCAAACAGTAACGCGCTGCCAGCGCAGCACTTGGACTTCTCAGGACCTGCTGCTCTGGCAGATCAGAAATAGATTTCTGTGCCCCTCTTATGTCAGTCTTCGATCTCTGGAGACTGACCTGCAGGAGTTCAGATTACCGTGTTCAGACAGCGTGTAAAAATGAAAATAGTCAGCTCGCGTGTAATGGTCAGCCTGCAGCGGTCAGTGGTCCCGCAGCCGGGCTGGACCTGCGGACTGCTCTTGCTAGTGAGGGCTCGGGTCTGCAGGTCTCCTGTGGTGGCTGGGGTGGGCAGAGGAGGGTGAGGCTCAGAGGAGATCTGGAACTTCCCACAGAAGATGTCAGTGGAGGGATCTGCATTCAGCCTCCCTCTGTGTTTTCCTCCGCGAGTTATTCTCCACCTCTGCCATCACACGGTGATTGCTGACACACGGTGTTTTCCATTCGACCGACAGCGGCATTTGTCTGTACCAAAGTCCTTCATGCTCTGTCAGATGGTAGTTCAGGAAGAAGTGAAACTCCACCGTCCCTGTCTAATGCGGGACACTCTTTCTGTGTCCCCTGTGCATATGCTGACTCTGAAGAGGGTCATGAAACATGAGATACTCCTGAGCACATTGGCACTTCTCCATGGCACAGAGGGATGGCAAACAGCGATACTAGGTCAGGTCTTGAAGACAACATAGCCGCATTCGCTGCATGTCACCAAAGCATTCAGTTCGTCCCTCTGTGGGATCAGCACTTGCTTTATTCAGTGTGACGGTTGCTTTGAGCTATCAGAATGACAGGGAGCAACCAGAGTGAGGAAAGCATCTGGCTCCCAATTTAAAAAATGCTACATTTAATCTAATTTATTAATTTGATCCTGTGGTCTGCAGCACTTGTTGGCTGTTCCCATGTCCTGAGATTTCATCCTGCACGTGAGAACATCTTGCCAGGAGTGAGCGCCCACCTTTCCCCACCTCGTGTGCTCAGCCTCTTGCCTACCCTGCAGGACTCTATGTAGGGCAGATTAGCACAAACTACTTGATGGGGCTGCAAATGTCCCTATTAGCAGCGTGCGTAGCTGACAATGCTGTGTTGTACTCCTTAGTTACACGTGAAGTTCTGCTAAAGCAAAAAGACAAAGGCAATATTCTTTGTCGTCATTCTCGGTTATTTCAAAATTGCTACCCACAGCAGAGCATCATCAGTCATTAGAGTCACATATAGGAGCATTATATTCACTTTGCGGTCTCCCAGCTCTATCGCCAAGGACATCACAGTCACAATGAGACATAATCAGTGCGCTGTTGCCAATTTCGAGACATTGTAATTTAGCAAAAATTTCCTGTGTTCAGAGTCCTCTGAAGTTGGAGGAGCTGCTCTGAATTTCTCTGCATTCCTTTTATCGAGTTCGGTGTGAATGGCATGGAGGGAGAAATAAGGTGTGAGGACCCTCTTTAGCATGCCACCATTACGCCTACGAATTGCAGGGCGCGTGTGCTGCATAATATCAGGCATGACCGATACAACAAGGGAAGGCAGGAGAGAGCTGAGGAAAACCCCCGAGCTTGAGTGACCTTGCTGTCGTGAAATTTTAACTTATTCTTCTCCCTATTGCAGCTATGATAAAAAGATACTGCACAAAAATACTCTTTTGCATAGAAGTTTTGGGAAGAATCTTCAAATGACAAAATGTGAGACAGCTGATCTGGTCCCTCAGGTTTTTCCAGACAACATTTAGTTGGTCTGATCTTTATTCCTGACTGGTGACAGCTTGATGGGTGACATCAGGCAAATCACACTCCTCTATGCCTCACTTTTCCCATGCACAATTGTATTTACCCAGTGCTTGGTGAGCTAAGGTTGTTTTTAAATTCTCTGTTAAGAGCTGGGTAGCATTTGACCACTAACTGCATGCTGGAATCTCATTTATATTGTATCTTACGGCAACATTTTGTAACGTGCAACCATTTAAAAGCTATTTTTTACTCTGAAAAAAAATCTGCTGACACTGGGGCTCAAGAAATTCTCTATCCTGTCTAAAAGAAAATAAAAAATGTGCATTTTCACAATCTGGAAGTAGGGCTGTTCCCAGAATCTTCCCTTTCTGCTCAGGAGAGAGAAGATTGCCCACTTCAACAAAAACATTGCTTCCAATGGTCCCCTTCCAGCCTGGCCAGGTTGGGTCATTATCATTTTTGATTACCAGTACTTTGACTTTATTTCCCCTCTGTGAAATGCTTATGAGCATTTGGCCATGCATTTAATGTATGCAACTTACTTTGGGCTCCTTTGCATACTTGAGCATGAAGGGATATAAACATAAATGCAGACAGATTTATTGCAGTCTAATTTAATAAAGACGTCAACAAATAAATGCAGGGCAATAAATATCAAATAGGAGCGAAGCAGACGGTGGAGTAGGTTGTCAGAAATTAACATGAAACGTTTTGGTTTATGGATTATAAAACAAAATTGTCCTTTGGAGACTTGGGGAGTGATTTAGCAGAGGTGTGCTTCCAGGGCACGCCGAACCAGCTTGCACGAGCCGGCCGCAGGGAGATGGGGTCAGGGTGAGACCACACCACTTCGGAGGGGAATGGTTTGTGATCTGTCGCTTCCATTTGTAAACTGGCATTTAATGTAAGGGGAGCGAGATGTTGCCTTGATTGGTTTTCCGACGCAGGGCTGAGGGTTGTGCCTGCACGTTGCTTAGCAGCAGCACGCCAGCCCCGGTCCAGGGCCGGCCGGCTTGCTCCTTCTGCCTGGCACTTGGACTTGTTCGGCCCCCGTGACTTCAGCTTCATGTATTTATGCTTCAAAGGAGAGGCGGGGGAAAGATGTAACCTGTGGTTTGCACCTACACCGGCTGGGTGTTATCTTACGGAGTGATTTGCCCAGGATGAAATAGGAAGAAGAAGCTGAATCGATTCTCTTGGTACCCCACGTGCTCACATCACTTGCATTTTAAATGCTTCATCCTCCCCTGCCCCTTCCTCGTGTCTGCTCGTGCTCCCCCGAATGCCAGCTGCCTCTCGGGACCCTCGCCGAGGCACGCAGCGGACGTCCCGCTCCTCTCGGGCCCCGCAGCCGAGCGATTTCACCAGCTACAGAGCTTTGAGTTAAGCTTTATCTGGAGGGAGTCTGAAGTGTTTCAGCTGTGGGGCCCATTTCCATGTCAGACAGACTTTAAGAGGGCTGTACGAGGAGAATTTGAGGTCTCCCATGGATATCAGAGAGCAGATCCATAGCACAGCAGCTGACTGTGATGCTAATGGGCTCTTCTAGTGCTCTCCATTGATTTCAGTGAAAGCAAGAGCGTTAGGTTGCTGTTCCTAAAGAAAGCACACGGCATTTTTTTTCTGTAGCAGTGAAATAGCTGTTCAGGTGTCTTGCAATATTTGTTTTCATCTTTTTTTTGTGGTATTCCCTCTTTTCTTCATCTTTTGGGCTTGGGTTTCTCGCAAGGTCCCCAGGCAATTACTGGGACTGTGATTGCCACAAGCATTGTTTTCTCCTCTTTATTGCAGAAACGCACTCAAATCCTGGGATAGATTTTGTTTTAATGGCCCAGTCAATATATGGTGCTTATTCCACCTCGAGCATTACACAGAGGTTTTTAAAACATATTTGTTCATCTCAATACCCCTGCTAAGTTTCTGAAATGCTCAATATATCCTATGTTTCTTAACATTTCAGCACAAATCCAATATCATACTTTCACTGTAGGCATAGAATCATCACTCACTATATGGGGGACCGTATCTCAATGTGTGTACAGAGAAATTCAAGATAACCAGTTTGCATGGGGGTAAAAGTGCAGCGGCTAATGGGAAGGAGTGTGTAGGAACAGAGTTTGCCTCACCGTAAGTGGAATAAAAGCTTAAAGATTTCCATACCACAAGCTGGGGGGAGTGGGGGGTGTGGAGTGGAAACTTTTGGTCTTAAAAGTTCTGGAAGAATTGATGTGTGAAATTGCAAATCTGGTAGTAAGAGTTTTTAATAAATCTATCAACTCAAGGGTGGCACTGTGTGACTGAAGAATAGCAAACACAGTATCTGTATTTAAGAAAGTGAGAGAAATAGGGAGACCAGTGTGTGTAGGCCTTTTATTCTGACATCAGCTCTACAGAATTAAAATTTTTGTCCAAAACTTTTATGCCCACTGCTGTGATGAGTTGTGAAAAGGACATAGGCTATGTCAGGAAAAGTATTGGCTGTATAGATAAGGAGCTGTTAACATCCATGCACAATACAGCCATTTGTGGAATATCTATGCTCAAAAAATGTGAATTAAAACAGGGATGAATGCTGATGAGGGCGTTACGGAGATCAGGAGAATGGAGAGCCTGATTTACAAGAGAAGGCTAAAGGAGCGTGGCTTGTTGATCATATCAAAATGAAAGCTCAGCAGGGTTATGATTACTGTCTGTAAAAACATCAGGGAGGCAAAAGGACTGTGTGCACTGGAGAACAGTGTTATTGTAAGAATGAAGGGACATGAATAAACTCACACTGGAAATCAAAAGAAATTTTCTAGCCATTAGGACAGGGAGGCTGGAACGGCTTTTTGGTAGGAATGGCAACTAACAAAACCCCGACTACTTTTAAGCCACAGCTCGGTAATTTTAGGGAGAGATAATACGATGCAGCGCATATGATAGCAGGGACTGCACTCGGTGACCCCAGGGATGACTTCCAGTCTGTGTAAAGATGCAGGAACTCCATTTCAAAGTCCTCATTAAACTTTCTGTGTATTTCTTTTTTCCTTATCTTCCTTTAAAAAAGGATTATCCTGTAATAAACAGGGTGGTGCCATCTGCCACAGTCTCTGGCACAGAAGGGAGGAATTGCTGTTTCATGTTAGTTAGCTGTATTGAGGAGGGTGGGGGAAGGATTTGGGGCTGCTTCCATCTGGCACTGGGGCTGATTGAAGGTGAGAGCTGATCTCTTGAAATTCAGTGAAAAATGATGGGTAAGGCAGATATAAGTTGTGAAGCACCTTGAAAATACAGACCAAGCAGCTTGGGTTTGATGTGGCCGCTGAAGCAAGGTGAGAGGAGGGCTATGTAGAAGGGAAGGGCATAGTCTGAAGTGAAGCTAAGAAAATTGTCTTTACAGTGGTGTTCTCAGAGGATACAAGCAGGGCAAAATGGCAGTTTTCTGTGTTAGAGAAAAGAAAATTAGAGTTGATCTGTGGTATAAGATGATGAGACTGGGTGAGACGTTTAGCTGTGCGGGGAGAAGGATGACCCTGTTTCAGCAGAGGGAACTGGTGTGATGATACATTGATCTAGTGAGAGCATACAGGGCAGATCAAAAATGATGCCTAAGTTCCAAAGCTGGGAGAAACTGAAGTATTTCTCCAAGGCATTGGTCCGCTTCCAGCGCTGACTGTGCTGCTTGTGTTCAAATGGAGCAGATTAGCAGAAAAAAACAGCTTTTAAAGTATTTGAAGTACGGTTGCTGCAGGCTCAGTCCTCTCCTTCTGGGAAAACAGGGTTGTTGGGAGACTGGGCTCCCTTCTGGGAATGTGCTACTGGACCCCATCCTCTGGACCGGGAAGGGAGAACTGGATCCTGAATAACCATGCTGAGACTGGTCTGAAATTCATGAGAAGTTGAGAAAAGGTCAAAAGAAAAGGGTGAAATCTGAGTTTGTCTTTTAATTTTGGTCCCTAGGGAGTTACGTTTTCAGGTGCTTCTCTCCAGCCACGAGGGTCAGACATGTCTTTCAGTGAATGCTGAGGATCCCGAATAATTGCTCAAAAAGCAGTTCTCAAACAGATGTTTGCAAGTGCAAATTAATGGCAGTCACAGGTGGTCGAAAGTACACGTAACGTGTTTTCACACTGTATCACGGTGATGCTGGAGTTTTAGGAACCCAAGCAGATGTCACAAAGTTTGCACTTGCACCACGAGAGCGGTGACAAATCTGGCAGGTGACTTTATTGGAAGTCTAATTTTGTCACTGCTGGGCATCTCCCCACATGTCGCGAATGAGTGGTTTAGAGTCTGCTCAAAGGATCACTGCTGATGGTATTAGCAGAAAGTGATTTTAATAGAAATTAATAAAAGCGCGACTTAGCAGAGTTCGATGGCAAGGTTCACTCTATCACTTACTACACGGATGAAGTGTGCAAAGGAAAAGAGCATGGGAAACTGAGAAGTCCTTGGCTAATGTAAGCACTACTTAGCAACAACTAAAACGTCAGTGTGTTATCAACATTATTCTCATACTAAGTCCAAAACACAGCACTATACCAGCTATTAGCAAGAAAATGAACTCTATCCCAGCCGAAGCCAGGGTATCGTGTTAGAACTGAGTTGGGATGATTTATACAGAGGCCGAGAACGCAAAGGTTAAGGGAGACCCTCCCGTTGAGTCACGAGGTTCAGAGTAGACCTGGCTGGACCTACCCGAGTCCCAGACTTGGTCAACGGCATATGTCTAAAGATTATGCGTTTAGCAGCCGTCTAAGGTTCATTCACAATCATAAGATTTTAGCAGACTATATTTGCTAGCAGGTACTTCCATCAATACACACACCCCCGCACACGGATGCAAAGATGGATAAATATACAAAGATATACCTGTTAAAAATCCCCCTCGAGTGCAGTGAAATACTCACGTAAAATGTCTTGGCATTTCTGAATGGGCGAGGGGTTGCTCCTCGAGCAGTATTGCAGCCCAGGGCCCGTGCCAGCCGGCGACGGCCCTCTGAATATCGCAAACTCGAGAGTTTGCAAACTCTGAGGAGCATCTCGGAGGGAGATTCTGGGCGCAGCCTGCTGCGGTCCAGGAGAGCTCAAAGGGTCTCACTTAGGACCACCATTTATAGGGTCACAGGATGGTTGACTTTAGTCATCTGTAAATTTCCATCCTGGCCACAGTCCAAGGCGGTAGTGACTAAAATTCTGCAGGTTTCGGTGTTGTTACAGCGGAGCTACGACTCAGATCAGATGGCGCCTGGGCCAGGCAGTGGGAGTACGTTCCCAGCCTCCGCCATGCAGAGTTTCTGATATGGTCAAGGAGCGCCCAACCGTCAGACTCAGCGCACCAAGGCCGAGGTTTCATGGGAATTTCTGAGCTCAACGAGTGGCCCAGGAGAAGCGGGGGAATGCACTACCACACCAGACCACATCTGCATCTCCTCTCCCCTCAGCACTCTGCCCAAGTACAGGGTTCCTATGCTAATGCAGTGTCTGCACCAAGTCACTCCCTCCTCTGTTCTGCCTCAGAAGTAAGGACCCAGAGCAGCTTCTGGTGCATTTCTGAACTGCCAAAATCCTGATTTCATTATTCACAAGCCTCTGACGCAGACTCCTCTTGTCTTCTCTAGTCAGGACTATAAGATTTGACTTTTGTAGAGTAGTTGCTATGAAAATGCTTATTGATAGTTACCCACATCCTGCTGTCCTTCTGGTGTTTCTCCTTTATTTTGAGAAGGTTTGTCTATAATGCTGTTGATCCCAAATTAAGGATATGATAAAGTGGATGATTCAAATGGCACTGAAAGCTGTGTGCAGACAGACTCAGTCAGGCCTTCGTTAGCTTAGCTTAAATCATTTGACACTACTTTGATTCTAAGCAAGTTCACAGAGTATTTTTGGATTTATTTTCCCACATATGTCGATCGAGGCAAGCCCTAAAAATATCATCAGTATACACAGCATGCCTTTAGGAAATGAGCTCTTCTAGGAATGATGGATACTCCTAGAGAGCTGAAAGACTATGGGCATGAACCAGCAAATGGGGGTGACGTGGGGGTGGCAATGGGCAACCACAGCCTTCAGAGAAGCCTGCCCCTGAGCTGGCAGAGGCTCAGGCTCAAAAAGAGAAGGTGATGGTAAATTAAAAACTCTAGAATATGGCCTGTGACAAACATCAATTTCACTTTCTGAGCACCAAACATCTGCTTGTGTTACTATTTGACAATCCAGATATTGCTCCTTTTCTCAGTTTCCCCAGGCGTAAAATGGGGTAAAATATACTGGTCGTCTTTAGAAAGTGTTTTGATTCCAGGCACTAGAGAAGTTCCAAGAGTTCATTATCACCATCCTGTTAATGTTACCGCTGTTATCATTCCGTGGTTTGCTTTACTGGAGTAATGACCCATTAATATTGTTTTGTTGACTGTACAGATGATCTTTCAAAGCAGCAGTCAAATGTGCCATTAAGAGCTCCAGACAACTTACTAATTTATAAGCAGATGCAACCAGTAATAAATAGGAGATTAAAATGAAGTAATGGTCGAGCAAGTTCTTACATAAAGAGCTATAATCTCAGCTTGCTGTCTCCCCAACCGTCAGTACCTCTGCATGCACCAAGACATAGGTCTGCAGATAAGGAAGCAGCTTCTGTTTCCATTGTTCTGCATCCACCGCTTTTGCAAACGTTAAATCCATGTTTAAAAAAATAATCCCCTGAACAAGCCCCCTGTTCATTCATCCTGGAGACATTGCTGAGAAATTGGTCAACTGATATGTGCAGGTCTTCCATGTGGTGCAGCTTTGCTGGAGCTACTGTAACTCCTGAGACTGCTTCCTAGGGACCCCGAGGAACGAGCACAGCTCTTGTCTCCTAGGCTGTTACATGCAAGACCAAGTATGTTTTAGGAGTGATGTCAAAATAGCTAATACAGATGCTGTGTTTCTGTTTTAAGAAGCGCTGTGATATACTTTATCTCCCAGTAGGGAGAGTTTGATAGTAACCCTCCCTGCCCAGACACTGCTGAATGTTTCATTAGCTGAGAAATGCAAAGTCGGCTTTTCCAGCAGAGACTGCAGAGGTGATGGGGGTCTGTGATGTGGGACAACATTTATTCTGTCTCAGCACAAAAGCTCAGCCAAAAACCTTCGCCCAAAAAGCCCAACCAAAAAAACCTAGCCCAAACAAGGTGGCAATTACTGAAATCCAAAAGAAAGAAAAAAATATATTGTTAGTTTATGGAACTCATTGTCATTTTATATTTAGCAGACTAAATATACATTTATACCAATAAAAAGAATAGCACAATTCAAGGTATCATAATTCCTTGGCTTTTATTTACTTTCTTCAGTGAAGAGGCAGAGGCACAGCAATTAATGGTATCTCTTGCCATATCTGAAACAGAAAGGGATACAAAAAATAGATCATCCTGTTATGAGCTCCTCTGAAAAAGGAGGGATTTCAAAAGATAAATTCCCAATGGAAATTTCTCTTTGATTTTTGTTATGCTAACCATAATGGCTGCCCAATTTCCAGTCCCAGGAAACTGAAGCCCCACTGTCCTGCGTGGTGTTCGGTGTACCTGGTGCTCTGCGGAAAGATCGGGTTTATTTTCAAGTGCCACATAGGCAGAATCATCATTATTGTCTTTCTCCCTTTTTTGTTTGTAAACTTCAGAAGTCCAAGAGCGAATGTGCTGCTTTGCCTTCCTTGTCCCCTGCTGACTTCATTCCCCTGATCAAAGCTAAAATAAGAAGGCCTGGTTTGTTTAATAGAGAGGGTCTTACACAGTCACGCCTCTTTGTTTGCCGACATAATTGAGGAGAAGACGGCTTTGGGAATAGTGCTTCTTAATTGCTCTCACAGACGCTGCAGGGCACTCGGTGTAGGGTCGGGCTAAATCGGGCCTGTTGTGGATTTTTGAAAAGCCTCGGTAACCGAAGAGTCAAAAAAACCCCCAAGCCCTTATGTCACCAGCAAAGTAACCTTCATCTCGGCATAAAACTTCCTCCCAATGAACCGGGGAAATGGTGCGGCAGAGGCTTTGCTGCCCCGTCCCCACGCACCTCCGGCGGGCACGGAGAAAGAAGGGGTGGAATTGAACATCTGGGTGTAACTTCTCGTCTATTAAAAAGTTCAGCCTGTTAATAAAGCGTATGTATGGTGGTAAAAGCTTCCTTCCTAATAAGTACCGGAATGCGGAAATCACTATTTCTCAAAGGAAGGCCAGGCTGTAACCCTCTTGATTTTAAATCAGAGGTTGGCTGTGACTCCTCAATCCTTTGCAGTCCAGAAGAAGTCGGCAGAGCTGCTAATTAGAGCACTGGTTGCCTTTTTTTGGTTTGAAACCCTGAAATTAAGGGCAGGTCTGCTCTGTACGTTGTGACAACGAAGAGACCTCAGACTCCTGGCTAAGGCTTTTAGATGAAAAAAATGGAGAGGGGCTTCCCGGGGACAGATTCCCCTGGCCACGGAGCAGATGAGCCCTCACCGACCAGGGACGACGCTGAGCGCAGTATTGTCCTTGCCCTGTGGGACTGCAGGCTGGAGCCTGGGAACTGGGCTCTATTTTAATGACGCTATTAGTGAATTCTCGGATTGAACCTGTCCCTCTTCTAAAATGGGTTTTAGTTCTGCAAAATGATTCTGTTTTCCAGTATTTAATAGGTCGGATTCAAATATAGTATTGATAAGTATTCCTACACTGGGGGGAGAGGGAGATATTTTATGTGACAACGGGTACAAAAGCCTCATTCTTTTCCTGTTATATTCATTACAGTTTCTTTTGTTTACAAGAGTGTCTTACTCCATCAGAGGTATGGCAAATTGTCTCCTAAAGGAAGCAATAAGTTCACTAGACATACAACTAAACCTTGACAATTATTGTCTTTTGCTATATGTTTTTTAAAGCCTTGAATAGCATTAATCACACAGCTGAGGAAAAGCATATGACCTTCTCTGTATCAATCTTAGAAAGAGCTCATGTATTAAGAAGCTGTCTGCCAACAAGAGAACTGCAAATGACTGAGCAACTCCACAAGTCCCCTGGTAAAAAGGAGAGTTAGAGAGTCAGGAAATAAGCATCTCTGACAAGCCGTGGGAGCCCTGATTTAGCTGGGTACAAGTACACACCTGAAGTTAAATACGTGGTTTCCCTGAGACTGCTCACAGCTTGGTTCTCTGTGCTTGCTTTTGGGCCCCACAAAGATAAAATACTTGCAAGCAAATGCATTAACACATCCTTCTCTCAGCCTTATCTTCTTCTGAAGCTGCTTCAAAGCTTATCTTTCCTAGAAGTACGCCACAAATATCCTGGCTGGGTGGCAGAAGACATTCATAGTGCAAGACTGGTTAAGAATTGCAGGTTGCTTGCTATTTTTTGGGCTTAACTCAGTGCCCTAAACCCACTTCTTGCATTGCTGCTTGGTGGAAGCACCGGGGACTACCAGTGTGTATTAATTTATTTTACAAAAAAAAAGAAAAAGATAGCACTGACAATGCTACAATAAATAATGCTAACATTTAACATTTGGCACATCCTTGAGTGCCTTTCTGCAGTAGATTGAAAAACCTGACCAGTATTCAAATTATAATAAGAAACTATTTTAGTTCAAATTTAAAGGAAACAGTTGGCTTTTTGAAACTTCGTCTTGCTAGAAGTCATCAAACGTACAGCTTCAAAAAGAGAATAAGATGGAAGGTTGGGAGGGGATTTTTTTTTCCCAGACTTTCTCCTTTATTTTGCTAGAAATGACAGCTGATAATAAATGGTGGCTCTCCTCAAATCTGAAAGGATGAGAGACGTTTTAACAAGGAGAATTTTCTCCCAGACTTTTGCATGTATGCCAGCCAGGAATAGGAAAGAGTTAACAAGACAATAATGGGATGACTCCTCTGCTATGTCCTTATCCTTCAGGACTTAAAAGCCCTGACATAGTTAAAGCGTATTTTCTCATGAAAAAAAGGCTGTTTGAAAAAAAAAAAACAAAATCAGATTTAAGCTTTGGTTTTTTGGCAACAATGCAGAAGTCTCCCTTTTTCTATTTTGGAGGCTTTCCAAAAGTTTTTTAAATGGGCCTTCAAAATAGCCTTCACTTTTACAGATATTTTAGCTATTTAGCTACAGTAATTGGGAGCAGGGAACCAACATTCAGTGTGGCTGCTTCTCTTCAGTTGCCCAGCAATTTATTTTTGGTTCAGTGTTGTAGAGTATCATTATCGATGATCTAGAAGAAAATATCCAAATACTAATGACAAAAATTACAGATGACAGAAAAATGAGCAGATTAATAAATAATAAATCAGAGCTTCAGATTGATCTGGATCCAATGAGCAACCAGACTCATATGAACGACACAGAAAATATAAGGTCCAGGAACCAAGAAAATAGGTCAGGCTTACTGGCTAAGGGGACTGTATTTTTGAAATGATAAACACCTCAATGTGAGCTGGCTGCAGTGGCTGAGAAATTAAATAGGAACCTTGAACGTGTGAACTGGGGAAGAATGAGTTCATGCAGCTATTACTACTATATAGAGAAATAAAGACGGACCATTTTTGCGATGCTATGTGACAAATTTAGAAATGCTTCTGAAAAAAAATATTACGAGAGTGGTTTGAGTTCTAGAAGTCCTGGCTTATAGACTAAAAGTGGCTCCATCTCTTTAGCTTCTCCAAGAGGAGTTGGGAGGGGTCTTATAATTGCTAACACTGAGGAAGTCTTCTGGCAGCAGAGGACCCTTGGATGTCATGGGGAACATCACAGCAAGATCCGAGCATAGCAACTGGAGTGAGAAACACTCAGAATAGAAAAAAGGCAAATGGTTCTAGTAATCAACACTGGAACAGCTTACCACAGACCATGGTGGATTTCCCAACATTAAATACATTTTTTAAATGGGTTTGGGCATCTTTCTAAAAAACATGATAGCGTTCAGCCCGAAGTTGCGGGGTCTTCAGTACGGTCACTGCCTGGGGGCTCCTCTGCCCCCCTCTGAACATCTGGAGCTCTTGGCTCATGCTGTAGGTGCCCAGTGTCTCTCTCAGGCTACTCCTGCTCACGAGCCAAGAGAAGGAAGCACATTTGTGGGTTTGTTCAGCCTGGGGAAGAGAAGGCAAAGCAGGGGGAGACCCAACTGCTGCCTTCAGGTGGGGGGAGCCTCCAGGGCCAGGCCGTACCCACCAGCTCTGCACCTACCTGCAGCAAGTGGGGAGCAGACACCAGGCATTGCCTGGCCGTGGCCATCCTGCCTGCTGCCTCCCGCCATCTGGAAGCGCTTGACTGCATTCTCTTAGGCTAATGTAAAGCACTTTACATTAGGCAATCAGCGATGGCAAACAGGTAAGTCCTTCCCTTTTGTAGTGGAGAGAGACTGTTAGAAATACTCCTCTTGGAAAAAAGTGCCCTTTCAGAAATGTGCTTTGGATTCAGGGACTCTGCACAGTCCTTCATCTGTCAGCTTCCTCCTGCGTTCCTCATGTTTGATGGTTCACTGCTTTTAGATTTGTTTCTACCTGGCTATCCATTCCCATTCTCCTGTGACTAATATTTAGTTGTACGGTACCACTGAGAGCCTTTGCAAGGTGGTAGCACAGCATATATGGGACCCAGAGGAATTCTGAAACGACCCTTTTAAAAAACAACAGCATAAAATAAATTAGAAAAAGGCAGCAGCTTTTGGGAAGACTTGATGCTTAGAGCAGTGGCTGCAGCCAGGAAAAGTTAACTCAGAATGCCCCACCTGAAGTCGATGGGGAAACTCTTCTTGAGTCACAATATTTGCTCAGGTACCAGCCTCCCCTCCCTTCTCCTGCTCTCCAGCCCTTGTTTCATCTTCAAAACTAGAGCGTTATGGTTGCATGTTTTAAAATTACTGGTAACCTGCTGCTCGCTGGTCGGGCACATGGTCAGAAGTTGCAGCTGCCTGATGTTTGCGGCTGCTCTGGAGCTGACTGAGCAAACAGCAGAAGCACGTCATACGCAGAAGAGCGTGGCCAAACCCTATGTCCTTCTGGGGTCAGCTAAGGGATAAGGATAATGAATGATTCACCATTAAACAGAATTAAAGCTCCAATACTGTGATTTTAATATATGGCCAGAAACAGCAGACGGATCCAGCCAAGCGCCGTCTGTCTCTCTCTTTCTCCTCTCTCTTCCCCTGATGTGCCCCCAGAGAAGCACAGGCCCTTCGGGGTGCAGTGGTTACTACATGAGTAATCCGATGATGAATGTTGCTTTTACAAGCCTCGCGTCTAGTCGTAGCATGTACCAGAGGTGGCATGAGGGGGATAGGAGGCTCTGCCACATAGAATAAATTATTTGGGACTGAAATTTAGTGTTTAATATGTTTGTAAAGAGTCTAGTGAGTGTCTGGGTACTCCCTGGGCAGAGTAATGATTGCACTTTTGCTTTTCTTTTTGTATTTATAATCCAGAACACCTAGCCCTTGAGTAAGCATAAACTGCACTTCCATCATATTTCCATTTGGGTTATGAATATTTCACACACCTGCAGTCTCAAAAGCACATAATTGCAAAACCACACTCAGACAGCGACTGAATAAACACTGTTGCTGATACTTAATGAGCCATTAATCAGATGTTTAACTACAGGTAATTCCCTTGAGTCCTGGTGTCCCAAGAAAAATCTGTATTCCCTCTAAGTCATAGAGAAGCAGATGACTTATGAACAGGAAATTGCGAGCTGCAGACTGAATGAACAACGTTGGCTTCCCATGGCAACTCCTACTGGTGAAAGGTAAAATTTTTAATTTCATTTGGGAATCTAAGTCTCACTGCCATGAGCCGTGGGCTCCAAAGTCATATAAGGACTTTGTAGGAGATAAAGACTTTGGTTTCAGTTGTTTTGGCAAGAGCTGGGAAGATGCTCTGATTGCCTCCTGTCAGTCAGCATTACCTGCTCTTCATGGATGGGAGCAAGACATGTTCTTCACACAGTGTGACATCCTCCTCTGGAATTCGCTATCAAAGGAGGGGGTGTATTCCGGCTGCATTTTAACAAGGGACGGATAATTTTATGGCCACTGTTATTTGGAGCTTTGCATGGTAAATTAAGGATAATAAAATCATGTATTTCAGATTGTACAACAAACTCCGCGGGGGTTAGGAAGGAAATTTCTTCCACCAGCAATATTGTATTGTTGCTTAGGTCAAGCTGGACTGAAATGGGCATTTCTTTCATGGGAAAAATAACAATTTCCAAATTTTGTTTAATTCTAAATAAGCCCAGTGCTATACTTTGAGCATGAGATGATGTGCTGAAAAGTCTTTGTGCAGGAGCACTGCAGTCTTCCACTAGACCAGATCAATGTATTTGAGTTTAAAAAAAGAAAAAGAAATTTTCTTTTCTAAACTTGTATCAAAATGTGGCTGGTTTCATTCCCAATTTCACTGGCACTAAAATGTCATATTGCGCTAAGACGGCTAGGTCAGTTACTGATGTTCATGACAGATCTGCTGTAAACAGCCTTTCATAAAGGACACAACGGTTTTAAGAGCTTATCCTGTTCTCTTCGTAAAGCAGTCACACATTTTCGTATTAGCCAACCGGTGAATGTAGTTGGTTTTCCTCTGAAGAGCATGCACACGGAGATGAAGCCAACCTACACATGTTAGATATTAGAAGAGCTCCAGGTTATTAACTATGGAGAACAAAAGGTTTTAGACGATCTCTCCATCTGTTTCTCCCTCCTGTGCCAGAGACACAGTGTAGCAGACCGTATCTTCACAGACATTTTCCAGGTGGAAAATGTGCACACAAGAAGCGTGTGCATCAGCTCCTCTATCTCTTTCCCAAAGTATAAGCTCCTTCCATCACAGCTGAAGGAGCCATATCCCAACAGCAGACATCCATAAAGCTGACAGTTGGAGTCTCATTCAAGCTTTTACTCCCTAGATGTTATTTCCTCATAGGATGCTCAGTTTAGCAGAGTAGTTTTTAGTAACTTATTAATTAAATACTCATTGACACTCCATGCCTGCCTTTTTTTTGGTGTGTGTGGGACTGCTTGAGGGAAGAATGAAAGTGCTTGTACGTGCCTTCTTGCAGAAGGACCCTGTACAGCTGCACTCCTGCCTACGTTGCCCTCTTCCTCAGAGACCTCTGTAGAGACTGGGCTGGAGGAGGCAGTAGGAAGATTTTGGGCAGCCAGGCACTGCGCTGTTGTACAGCCGTGTCCCAAAGTGCTCACAGACCCATAAAGGAATAGATGGAGAGGATACACAGGTCCTCCTGCAAGTAAAGTCTGCTCAGCAGCCACCAGCGGAGCTGCCCTAGCACGCATGTCCCGCAAACGCGTGTGCTAACGAATGTCCGTCCATATGATACAAATAAGAAACGTTCGTTCACGGGGAAGGTGCTGTTCTTCATCCCCTCCCATGGGAAGTGTGGCTTGCTGTCAACAGATGCTAGACATGCTGCTGCTCCACAGCTGGGGGTGCTGCAGCAGAGTCGGTGGCTGTCATACATGGCAACCCCGACCCACACTCGCAGGTGCAATCACCATCTTTATTTTCGCTCTTGCCTGCTGTCTGGCACAGCTCACAGCAGCTTTCAGACCTGGCATCTCCCCCTCTGCTGAACAGAGGTGGTGAGAAACCTGCCCTACAGCTGGGGGAAGCAGTGGCAGATGTGGACTTTTGATCGCGTACTGGTTCGCTTCTCTCCTGATCTCACCTGCTGCTGCCTGTGGCCACTTTGGTTACAACCGACGAGTGTGACACCTCATGGGCTAATGAAGTTCCTCATGGTTCTTGGGCTGGTGTCGTCCCCCCCTGCTGCAGATGAGGCATTTTTCTGGGTTGTGGAGCACGGTATATGCTAAGGGGAAGAGGACGTGGTAAAGGGGGCGGATGACACCAACTACCGAAAGAGGCACTGCTGGTTCCAGACTTGCTTCTGTAGGCAAAGGCTGGGCAAAACCCGCTCTGGTTGGGCTGTTGTTCAGTAGGATCTGCATGGCCATTTCATGTGCAAACAGGGGTGAGGTGCTCTGGAAAAAGCTAATGAGTAAGATGTAAAAGTCTTGTTAGGCCTTTCTCGATGAAACAGCACTTATCATACAAATGGGAGGATATATCATTCATCATTGCTGGTTTTACCTGCCAAAAGAGAGCTACAAGTTTTCTTTTTATATCCACAAATCTTGACGTTCACCATGATCTGCCTAGACGGTTTCTCTCTGAAAAAAAAAAAGAAGTTTGAATCTAATAAATAATCCTCTGGAATATTCACAAAATCTATATAAATGCCAGCACCTCCTCTAAAGATATAATTCAGTGTCTTAAAATCAACATACGCACGCTGGGTGACTGGTTGTGAATATTCTCCCTAAACTAAAAACCAGGCAGGCAAGCCAGCAGGTAGCTATGAAAATGGCTGAAGAGCAATGATCTGCCTTCATTGCAGGCTTAATTTATGAACTAGATTTATTAGATTTTTTTATTGAATGAATACTGCATATCCTACTTCTTCCTGTGTCAATAGCTGTGTCCAAAGGGAAGGCAAAAAAATCAAGGGTAGATGACCCAAAGCCTACACCACTTTGCATGTGCAAATTAAATATTTGCAAGTATCAGTTTGAAACTGGTTCCACTTGCTGCTTTGTACCCAGTAGCAGCTGATCCTGGAAGAAAAGAGACCAAAGTGGGCACTGCAGTTGAGAGTGAAACCCCCTCCCAGGGCATCCACGGCTGAGCTTGGCGTTGCTCTCTGCCACACGGCAGGTCAGCCACGAAAGATGCTGCCCAGCCCACGCTCCTGCTGCCTCCCTCCTCGCGGCCCTACCCAACACCCCTTCTTCCTCACTGCCTCCCGGGGAGTGGGCGCAGAGACACAGCACACAAAACCGAGCGCTGGGGACTGGAATGGTGCTCCTGAAAACGGTGTGAGATCGTAGCAGAAATAAAAAAGAGCAGGCAAAAATGACATCGTGCACAAGTTGTCTTGAGCTTTGAATTATCGGCCCCTGCTGTATCCTGGGTGCTGCCAGTAACTTTTTCAGACCTGTTTGGAGGACATAACTGAGCGTCCTTCACCTGTAACTCTGCAGTCCCATAAAAAGATCCTCTTCTTGGAGACTCTGATTGCACATAATTATTTTTTCCCTTCTAAATTGCAGGTTAAGGCTTCCCCCAGCTACTGCACCTGAGAATTGAGGAGAATGATGTAAATTCTAATATCAAATTACAGACAAGTGGTAAGACCTAAAACCACCTTAATGTATAATGAGTATAATGTTTAACACATACCCAAGAAATGTGCTTAGTACTGTTAGATCAAACATAATAAAATTAAGTTATGGACTACTGAAATCATAGCAATTCAGCATTGTCATTGCAACACAGAACAAGAGAAATTGATATTTCAGCCCTGATTTTCAAAGCATCTCCAAAGCTCTGTCATTATTGAGGCTTTTTGCCTGCATGCTTTTTTTGGACATCTATTTATTTTTTCCCCAAAACACAGATGTTTGCCCTCTATTGTATTCATATGAACAGACCAGCCAGATAAGCATTCAGCTGCTTTGTGCATGCAAGTACAACCATTCTGCATATAACGAAAGGAAAAACCAGCCCCATAACTGAGGAAAATGTCAGTTGAAGTATGAAAAAAAAAAAAAAAAAAAAAAGAATGTGAGTGAACATGCATTCAGTGATAGGCACCTGATCTCGGAGATTTTGGCCCTTTAGCGTAAGAGTGATGTGGAACAGTTTTCAGTTTTGACATTGTGTTGGACTCATCAGAGATGTCCCATCTTTGCAAGGAGGGAAAGTGGGTGTCTGGCTCAGCAGGCAGCAACGTGAAGCAGCAGAGACTCAAGGCAGTCTGATATGTCTTCCTTACAGTACAGCCATTTGGGATTTCAATGTATAAGGCTTTTTATTGGTCATATGTTGCCTTTTCCCTCAAATGCTTCTGTGCCACATTTGCTCTTCTTGATCCTTTGGGTCCAGCTCCAAATGATACTCATTTACCTTAAATTTCAAGGGTGTTCTGAGAGGTGCAGATACTCAATACTTGAGGAATACTCATGAAGGTGAAGAGATGATAGCGTAGGCTGCTGTGCGCACACAACAGGGTGAAGCAGGGCAAAAGTCTGGGCTACATGTAGCATGGGGATTTAAGTAGCGGGGTTTAATTTTGAACTAGTTTTAAAATAATGGAATTTGATTTTCTATGCTCCTAATTCCGCCTAAGTGAACAACAGAATCAAATTCCTTTAGACCAGGCACACTGCAACCCCAAATATTTAAGTAGAGTTGGAGTGTCACTGAGGGCTGAGCCTGCCTACATAAATAAGCTCCAGCAATCCTCAGATGCCCACGAAGGCAAACTCTTACACCGGCATCACTTGCACCGGCACAGAAGAGAATAGAATCAAGGCCTTTGTGTTCGGTAATTTTGACACACTGATGTATTCAGGTCTCAACCACCTAAACATCAAAGCAATTAAGCATAGGTTTTCTGCAGTGCATCTTAATTGTGCAGTCTTCGTTGCAGATGACAGGTGATAAGCTCACATGGCAATGCGGAGCACGAGACAGGGATGTCCGTCCCCTGCCCGGCCATGGCCCCTCGGTTCAGAGCTCTGCTTCCTTGCAGAGACAGCGGTTGCTGCTCAGGGACATGGACCCTTGACCTGTTTCCCATTCGGTGTCTTTGATCTCATTATTGGTACTGTTTGACCTTGAAACACCCTTTATTTTTTATTTTTAAGTAGATTAGGAAGAAAGCTTCTTGGAGGGCTTAGAAGACTGTATGCTAAAGATGATTTCTGCAACCTGATATGGATTACCATAGTTACTCTGCCTGAGCGTGGCAGCTTTCCAACTCCTCTGCCAGGAATGATCTAAAAGCTTTTCTTTTATTGTGTCTTGAGGTGAGAGTCTGGCTTTAAAAAGCTTTCAGAATTCTAAATCTTTCCTTCAGTTTGTTGGCAGGGGGGGTCCAGCACCGCTGCATCTGATGTCCGATATCGCTGACAACCTACAAACTCTGCGTTCGGGATCTCTGATTGTGCATGTCCAATCACTTAGTTAATTGAGAACACAGAGAGCTGCAGCTCCTGGCGTCCCGATTATCTCTCTGATCTCTTATTCCTCCGGTCTCTTTCCAGGCATATTGTTTAGGGCTCGTGACACTCTCCCTTCTTCGTGGAACATCTGCATTTGCTGGGCCAGATCTGTAGTTAGCAAGAGCAGCAGAATGTAAAGGGCAGTCTCTGGAGTCTTGTTATCTTCTTATGCACAGTAATAGCACAGTTTGCATGCCATTCATGATTTTTATTTAATAGAGTTTCCTGGTGTGTATTTTAGGATTCATTTAAAAATACATCAGTGACGAGCAGGGTAGGAAGAAGAAACTGAGCCAAAAATTCTCACTAAAAA
Organism: Calonectris borealis; assembly: GCF_964195595.1. Lineage (NCBI taxonomy): Eukaryota > Metazoa > Chordata > Aves > Procellariiformes > Procellariidae > Calonectris > Calonectris borealis. The sequence continues at coordinate 12,820,572 of NC_134326.1, forward strand.
CAGACCAATAACTATCTTCTCCTGCCGGCAGCTGACATTTAGGAGTATTCTTAAATCACTTAAAGTGATTTTTAAAAATCACTTACAAAAAAAGGAGTCTGAGGGAGAGACTATTGGTGGATTACCTGATGCCAACATGAGTTGGGTGAAGAAATCGAGTCCTAAGTTAATGTTGAATTAATGTTGATTAGTGTAAAACTGGAAATGGCAGACTGTGTGTGGAATATCTCAGCATCGCTTATGGCACTTTTTTAATGATGAAAAATCCAGGTTACTTTATATAATGCAAATTTCTTCCTTGGGATTTTAACTGGGGCTTTGCCGTAGAGCTTGTCAGTGTGGTGTGGACCACCGCTCAGACCACATCTGGGGCAGGGAGCATTTCTTCCATTTTATGTCTCTATTTGGCAGGTCCAAGATCTGCCAGGAAGCCTGCAGCTGAGGTTGGGACAGACCTGTTTCTGCCAGTCTCAAATCAATTCTTTATCCATGAGACTATTCTTTGTCCTGCCGTACTGTCTGGAAATGATAAGTTATTGCTCTAGATAACAAATACTTTCTTCTTCCTCCCCACTGCTTACCCCTTGTTCATAGTACTGTCCTTCTTAGCTTCAATAGTTGGGTTAAAGCCTGTGCAAAACCCAGGTCATAGTGAAATGTCTGCACACAAAACCAGTCCAAAATGTCTGGATTGCTGATACAGACAGGCTGCGCATTCATCCATCTCCCTCCTGAAATCAATAAGTGCGCTCAGCTCCCTGTACGAGGGGTCCCAGCAGAGCCTTCACTGTAAGTTTTCTGCTCCCATCTTTGGCCCTAGGAGGTCCTCAGGAGCTGACGGCAAGGCCGCTGAGGCTGTTCACGGCAGGGAACACCAGAGCTGGTTCAGCCCTTTACCATCAGGTCCACCAAGCCCAGCACAGAAGACATTTAAAATGCCATGAATATTTAAACCAAACAAAAATCAAACCCTCAACCATCCTACGTTTCCAAATCATGAGAGCTGTGACCAAATGCAGACACAGGCAGTTTACTTAATTAAAATTAAGCCTTCTTTTCCATTTCCCTTCTTTTCCTTTTCCAGCAGCACCCCATTTAATGCCTGTGGCAAGATTCATCACCTGGAGGCTGTTTTTTTACAAGATTTGACAAAGATCACTCAGGAGTCAATATTTTGCCAAAAGCTAAGTGATAAGTCTAGTGGCTTGCATATAATTACTCCTTTTCTTTTATGTCTTCTTTTTTTTTCCCCTTTCTCTTTTCCTTGGGGTTTTGAGTTACTGACAGCAGAGCAAACGAGGTATGCTCGTGAAGTATGAAGGCTTCAGTTTTGTACCTTGCTTTGCTCTCTGCCTCAGCTTCATTTTGCATGATTTCCGAATAACAGCAGGAGCACTGAGAAGCCATTGTGTCTTTATGTGCAAAACATACAGCTCTCCGCTGAATTCCTTCAGGTTTCGTTATTATTTGATGAGGTAGGCAACAGTGGTTCTGGCAGGACAAATGAACTTGTTTAAAGGAGTAAGGTGGAGAATAGGCAAAGGGAATGAAGTTCGCAGATACCTGTAGGCTCCTTTGTCTGAACAAAGAGAGGTGGATTTTGGGACAAAGATATTTTTGTCTTTGTGGATGGACCTTACGTAGAAACCAGGCATAAAAATCCTCTCGGCAGGTGGATCCCTTCCTAAATGTGTCCATCCTTCAGCTCATAAAATTAGGGCTCTATCTTTGTACTAATGTAGTTAAAGAGCAGATATATCTGGGGTCCTAAATCACAAGATCATGTGCAGCAAGGGCTGTGTGCTGGCAGGTGCATGCAGAAATGCCACAGTCACATTTTTTTCCTTTCGATAAAGTTGTTTCTGAGCTTTTGCAAAGAATTATACTGAAGATTTTGGGTTTTGTTTGTCTATTTACCTTAGAAGTGCTGGTGAGGCACTGAAAGCAGGGCAGCTGTGAAGGGGTACGGAGAGGAAGAGGGTACTGGCCCCTGCGTTAGGATCTGGTCCCATCCAAGCCCAGTTTACCTGTGACAGCTTCCAAAAGGGACCAAATCCAGTCCAGTCTCCCTGAAAGTAAAGAGCTGCCTCATGAATGAGCTAATGCTCACTGGTCACATGAAATGTGTCTGTATCAATTTTAGCGAGGAGGTTGTTACGAGGAAGTATTTCCTAAGACTCAAGCAGGCTAGTTAGTTCATAATCATTTGGGGTTAAATAATTCAAAAGCTGATGCAAAAGTAAATTAGTAAGTAGCCTAAACTACATGGTTTTATGACAAACTTTATCAAAGAAACGTAATTTTCACTCTCTGATTATATTACATGTCTGGTTGACAAAAACGGTTGTATAAATTTAGTGCATTTAGACTTCTGTAAGGTGTTTGACTTGGCACTGAATAGTGTGCTGATTAAACATTAGCACTATTCGGTAACATTAGAATAAACCTTAAATGGATCGACAGAGCTCAACAAGTAGCTGTCGATGGAGAATCAGGACTGAATGGATCTGTGGTTTCTGGGGCACATTAGGGTTAAGTATAAGTACCAAAGCTCTCCATTGTTTCTATCAATCGTCTGTAGGAAAACACAAGATGAAAAATTTTTGCAAAGCACAAAGATCAAGAGAGCAGTATGCAGTGAAGAGGAAAGGAGACTGGCACTGGGGAAGCTGAATCTTTTGGTAAAAGGGACGAGGAATCCATCAAACTACATGTTGGTCTGTGCCCTGCATGCAGGAGCGCAGGTAGCATTCATGGGATGAGGGGAGCAGTGCTCCAAAAAGCCTCTGTGCATCGATCCCACTGTGATGACCTGGCAAAAGGAATTTATGTGGCCTTTAAATATATAAACAAGGGAGTAGTGAATAACAGGAAAAGAGGTAATTTTACTTTTATGTGCAGCATCGCTAAAACCAGGTCTCAAATAGCAAAATATTGTGTTGAGACTTTGAAAGGATACGGAAAAGTTGGAGAATGCGTAGGAAAGAATGGCTAAAATTATTTGAGGGTCTGTGGAAATGTTTTACAATAGGAGGCCCGAAAGGCTCAGTGTGTTTCATTGACTAAAAAAAGGTCTGATTTTTTTGTGCATCTGGGAAGAAAATACTCTGTCCTAAAAGGAGAGAAAAGTGAAAGAAGAGTCTGTATCTGAAAGCTGAACCAGATATCATTAAATGAGGTGTGGGGTTTTTTTGGTTTTGTTCTTTTAATTGGGAGGTGATTTTAGTCATTAGAGCAAATTATCAAGAGAAAAAAAGAGGATTCTCTGCTTTCTGATGGCTCCAGAGTAAGACTTGCTGCTTTTTTCCACTATTGACTTTCTTGGGACTTATAGCTGTGTTCAGTTAGAAATAGCTCGGTAAAATAGAATGGTTTGTTATAAGGTCAAACGAAGATCTAATGAGTCTTCCTGGCCTTCAACTTGATGAAACTATAATTGCATATGAACACACTGATACTAAAAATGATGTTACCTGTTTCTGAAAGGAAAAACCCTACCAGTGTTATTAGCTTCCTCATGTGCGACAGTTGTTGCTCATACATTTTTAATGTTTTAATCTGGAAAGCTCATTGACATTTTGTTTTGAAACACACGGTGCCGCTCAGCAATGGAGTACATTTGTTCCCGTAGCCGCACCATCTGGGGCCGGCAGAGTGATGGGGCTGCGCGGGCACGCTCTGCCCCGGCCGGCTGCAGAGGCTTGGCAGAGTTTCTTCAGGTGCCTGAATTGCTCCACCGCCATCCACACGGTTTGTGCTGAACTAACGTCGAGGCCATGCTGGGCTGCGCCGGCACAGCCGGGGATCGGCGCTCTGCTTGGGAGTGTGAGCAGCGACAGGCAAAGCTGTGATAGAAGGAAGAGATTTATGATGCAAACCCGATTCCAGCATCAATCTTGAAATCAAGATTTAGAGGCGAAAGGAGTAACTACTAATGTCAAGGAGTGTTTCCCATTAGGGAGCAGTCGATGAATTTAGCACGGCTTGGCCCAGCCGTGTCTGCCGTCCTACCCGTGCTGTACCAGGGCTCTGCTGCTGACGTTAAAGCAGTCACCTTGTGCTGAGTCTGTGCACAGCAGTGAACGTCTCTTCAGCTGTGAACCACCCTGAATATAACTGCTCTTTGTCAAAAATCCCCCAATTTGCTTACAAATTCTGCAGTGCTCTCGCTCCCAAAGCCTTGCCAGGTGGGGATTGCTGCTTTCTTGCAGTTGAGCTCCTCCCAGGCGCAGACCTGGCAAAGTTTGGGCTTAGATTGTCTCAGCTCTGGCCTCAGTGTAGGGTATTCTTTACAGATTTCCCCTCATACCGTTACCGTAATAACTTACCCATTTCTAGCAACTAAACCTCAAATGCATCCGCATGTCACGTAGCTGGCAGTGACCTCGCGGACCTCAGCTACTACAATTACAGGCAGCAGTCACAACGTGCTCCAAGACCAGTGCCTCTAAGTGGGATGGGGGGAGTGTTGCAGGGGAGCCTTTAAATTCCAAAGCGAAACTATAATTAGCTGTAATCGTACCCAGAGTAACTTCACTGCTATAATTCTCAGCAGGAAAACAATTACATTGCAGCAGTATAACCAGACAGACACGCTGTAAATACAAAACATCCTTTGGAAATATATGCTCCATATTCTAAATACATTTAGAATTAAGGCAAACAATTCTTTTCTAATTGGGATTCAAGGCAGACATGCTGAGAGGTTTGGGGTTTTTTTTTTCCTTCTGCTTCTACTTTTTTGTTTAGCAGACATATGAAGGTGCTGTGTTAGTTAACATGTTAATGGCACACCCAGGCTATCACGGGAGGAATGGCAGGGGAGAACTGACCCTCCCGCTCGGTCTATAACTCCCCCCCTTGCAGCTGGTTACTTCTGTCCTTCTGAGATGAAGGCGGGTGTGAAGAGGGGGTTTGGGTGGGTTTTTGGCACTGGAGAGGAGCGCAGGACTCCTGAAGCACAAAGGCAGAGCTTCTACTGCTGGTGCTTAAGAGGCGCAGCAGCTCTGTTGAGCTCAGAGGCTACAGCTGATTCAATACCCTCAGCGTGCTCTGGTCACTAGGGGGGAATCGAGGACCGCAGAGCGCGTGGGTCACTGACACGCTCCTTGCGAAAAGTGCAAACGCTCCAGGGTCTGTCTGCCTGAAATCCTGCTGCTTCTGCTACAGCAGAAGCTGGAGAAGCAGCTGGGTATAGAAGAGAAAGGACCCATGGCTTGCTTTTTCTATACTTTTATTTGCTGGAGAACACCCGGGGTTGATATTTGGGGCATGTTGCAATCCTTTCCTTTCCCCCATACATTCAGGACTTTGCAGATGGTCATGCTAAGTGGTAAGATGTTGCTTTGCCAGGGGTTATTTTAAATTACTGAGCTTGAAATATGTTTCTGAACTCTGTTCAGAGAGCCTAGAACATATGTAAATACAATTTTTTAGGAGCTTCATTCTTCTTTTGAGAGGTTTTATGCAGCACATGTTCCTATGCTGCTTAAAGAAGGAAAATTTGGCCATGTGCTGCTGCCTAGTCCAGCCCCTCTTGGAGAAGGGGAACCAGGCAGGCTGGCAGAGTTTCTTAGTTTCTACCATCCCTTGTCCAGTTCTGCAGGAAAAGGAGACTGGGGGCGGGGGGGGGGGGGGGGGGAGGAGGGGGAAAAAGAAAGCAAAGCTCTGAAGAAATGTATTTGAAAATCTACAGGGGTCTCTGGGAACAGAGGTATCTTCTTTATATTTATTTTAAAATCATTCTCCTGCAATACATTCAATATGATGGTTTTATAAACTTAGAGGAAGTTTTTCATTATCCGTTAAATACTGTAGGTGTTTTTCTATGGGGGGAAGATAGAGGTTTATGTGGTTATGTCAGTCAGGGTTTGGCTTCATGTGTTGCAATGCCCAACGCTGATTCTGGCCATGACTGTTAAAGTTATTGTGAGATGTTTTAGCATTTCCTATAAGCGTTCATCCCATTTCCACGGGTCTCAGTGGACATTTTACCATTGTCTTTAATAAGAGTGACTAAGTTGTAGAATTTAAGGACAGTAGGGTGAGCTGAGGTTAAGGAGGGTGAGTACCAGTATCCATCACAAGTGGAAGTACACAGTATTGCCCAAGGCAGACGAGCAGGACAATGCCTTTCTTCAAAGACAGAAATAACCAAAATTTCACATTTTGGGAAAAAAAAAAATAAAAAAGGAAAGAGAGACAGGAAAGGAATAAAAGAGAGATCTTCCCGAGATCACAAAGCCAAGCTTAGCAGCTCTTTACTGCAGCTCTCAAAAGTTTAGAAGTGCAGCCTATAGCAATGAAATGCATGGCTTGGGGGGGAGAGCTAAATCAGGCTCCTAGCACAGGCCAAAGGGTTGTTCTATATACGTGTTTGTCGCTGCAAGTAATGGCTGTGAAGCAAGCCAAGGGGAATACGGCTGATGTTTAACAGCCACTGTACAACCACTAAGCTACTTCTGCCTCCTATCTGGAAGCTTATATGGGGAACATATGATAGGTTTCTCTTCTCCATGCTGGCAGGTTATAAACCTGAGTTTCCCCTAGATATGCCCCTTTTCCATGCTTGTTCTTTCTTACTGTGTGTGAGTAGAAAAGATGGGTTCAGGATGGAGCTTTAGATTTATAATAATTGAATTTCCATTCATGTTTTCAGTGAAAGCACTAGTTTGCATGTACCAGAGCAGGAGCTTGCAAGAACACAGTCACTCTGTGCATGTGTAAAAGTGCAGATACGTGTATACATACAGGTATACATGTATACACACATATATATATTATGCCACAAATATAAACAAGCATACTTCTGCTATACCTCTCTTAGGGCTTCTGGTCTGAAGAGAACATGAATTTTCCTGTGTATTTGTCTTCTTAACACTGATTTGATTTGCTTAGAGTAACAGGAAGACACAAACAACACATGGGGTATGGAGGAAAATAAGCACTTGTCTTTACGTTTTGCCTATATATATACCATTAGCTTCACACAAAACATGACTCACTAGCAGCAGGTGTCCTGCTGTTATGTTAGGCAGATTAGTAATGATAGGGAGGGGGCTGCTCTCCCTAGATGGCATCCCCGAGGGAAGCTAAAAATAGTTCAGAGACTTCCAGCAAAGTAAAAGTATTCGTGGGCTTTGAACGAAGTCTGCTTCTGAAGGTAAGAATCGGAGCTGATCTGTTTAATCTGCCATTCCTTCTTTTTTTTCTTTCTTTTTTTTTCCCTGTGTGAAGCTTGCCTTGGCAGTTGATCGGCAAATGTTATCTGGCACAAGGCTAGGAGTTCGGAATTATAAAGAGTTGCTTTCCGTGTTTGTGGAAACAGGGTGGGGATCGACCAGTTAAAGGAAATCAGTGTAACAGAGAGCCTTCGCAGCTGAAGCAGAGACAACAGAGGAATGTGTCTCGGTTAGAAATACTTGCCTTTTTTTTTTTCTCTTTTTTCCCTCTCTCTCAGTGGTTAGAGAATCTGAATGGCATATGAGCAATCACAGCATGTGACTGGGTTCCGAGTAGCAGGCAAGCTATTGCTGGTAGTTACACCCACCATGATACAAGTCCAGTAAGCAAAGTTGTCTGCAAAGTTATTGTAGCAGCAGAATATGAAAAGAGAGGAACTGCTTGTATTTCCGAGACATGTGCAAATCGGAGTGCTATGTGCGCTCCACGGAAGTGTGGCTGAGGAGACTTTTCAGCCTTTCAGGTAAATGTCTGTGTATCTATATACTCAGACCCGCTGTTAGGCAGACACTGTTAGCCTAAAAGAAAAAATACTGTTTCAGAGGAAAACTGGAGGATAATTATGTATGTGTGTTTGTATCCACGTGCATCCACATCTGCAAGTATGCAGGGAGATCACAAGTTGCTGGACTGCAGAAAAGCCCCACAAGCCTTGCATTGAGCCACCACCTACGTGGCTTTGTGCAACACAGAAATGGAGACGTATGGGCTGAGTCTCACTTCTGAAAAATGAGATACAAGGGCTGCTCGTTACACCAGAATAACCTCACGGGCCGTGATGGATTTCCTCTGATTTTTTGAGTGGCATCACTGATATTGACAACAAGTGGCTTCTGCTTGTGGAAACCAGATAAAAATGGGACTGCCCCGCGCGGGGCATCCCTGAGGACGGCGGTGTGCGTCACACACCCGCGTGAGCACGTGTGGGCACCCTCCCGGAAAGCTGCCGTCTTGCCTTTGAAACCTCCCCTGACTCCGAGCCCCGGTGGATAAGGATTTTCTGTGCGTCTCTCCTTCTCTGCCCTTGTTTAAGGCTGATTTTGGCAAATGAGTTCCAGAGGGGCGAGCGTGCCCGGGGCCCGGCTGCGGTGCTGCGGGGGCAGAGACGGTGCGACTGCGATCATCACGGGGCTCCCGCTGCCGGGGCTCCTGCAGTAGGTGTTGAGAGCCCCTCAGCAGCGTGCCTTGGATACCTGGGCTGTCGCTGGGATTAGTGCCGATTCCCAGCTGGGCCAGTAACTCCCTCAGCTGGTACGGGGGAAGGGGGGAGACCAGCAAACGGCAGAAGCAATCTAATTTTAGCTCCGTGATGTTGGGCCAGCTTCTGCTAACATCAGCGTCAACAGCAAAACCAACGTTAATTTGAGTGGGAAAAGGACTGAACCCAAATTAATGTATGCTGGCCTGTGTAATTATCTTTATTGCTTGATAGGGAAGGAAGACCTTATTCACTCAATGCATTTCTATGGCTGCCTGGCTGCGCTCCAGTGATGCACCAGCCTCTGAGCAGACGGGCTGGGAGAGGGGGACGGGAGTGCTGTATCCATTTACGAGGGGCTGTAATTCACTGTCATCCCCAAATGATTAAATCCTGCTTATTTCAAACTGACAGGTAATGGAGTAACACCCACAAATATGGTGGGTAGGATTCAGCTCCAGGTGCTTGTGGAAAAACTTTTCCTATGGAGTCCAAAGTTCAAAATCCCCATCCCTGTGTACGGCCACAGAGAGAGCATGTAGGTTTTAGTCAGTGTTAAACATTGCATATCTACAATGGTAAAAAGAGCAAAAATATAAGAAAATTACTTAGAAGCACAAGAAGACAGGGCAGCTTTGCTAAGTGCTAGGGATGGACAACAACTAAAGAGAAATCCTATTTGGCAGCACAGAGAATCTGCTGGGGTTGGCAGTCTGAAACCTGCTCCACGATAATTGTTTTCTTCTCCAATAAACCAGTGTATTGATTAGGGTAAGCAGAAAGGATCAGTCCCGATGGAGCTCTGCAGGGCGTTTTACCACACTGCTTAGTTCAAATGGTCACAGTTGATGCTCATGTGTTTTCCTCTGCTGAGCAAACTGGATATGACAGAAGACAATGTAATTTAGGGTTATTTCCTCTTTCTGAAAATGAATTGCTACATGTGATTTCATATGCTCACACTTGCATATTTATGGAGAGTCCCAAAATCTAATTTCCATTGTGCCGGCTTCTGTTTAGCACAGACTTAATTTTGCAACTTTTAAATAAATTCTCTTGACAAAATAATATTGTGGCATATTGAAACAAAGCAGATATTTTAATAGAAGCATGCTGAATAATAAATTCTTCCTGAAACTACACATCAATGTTACCTTTGTGATAGCTAAATGACCAGTTAAAGTAAGCAACATAGGCATGGAAAGATGGCATGGAAATGTAGAGTTGTTCCTGACCCTTGCGTCGGCTCTCCAATGCTCTGGAATCTCCCTATTTGCTATGAGAGGGTGCACAAATGATTTGCAATCGAGAGGACTCTCTAGCTTGCTTACTCCTCTTAATAATAATTCATGACAAGGCACGAAGATGCAAACCATGCCAGGCAAGCTCATAGGAAGGAGGCCACCACGGTGGATGCTGTCAGTAATCTTATTGCAAAGACTATAGCGATTCTTTGGGCTAGTCTTCTTTAGCTGGCCATCTGCTTTGCATTCCCTGGTGGTACTTCAGTTTGGATCTCCGGTTTGTTTGTCATTTCAGTCTCCCACTTTATTATTTCCAGAGCCAAGTGAACCGCTGCCAACGCCAATGCAATAAGATTGCATTGTGAGCTTTGCGACGTGGTATACTTTTTTTTTATCTTGAAGCCTCAGCTCCTGGAATTAGTTGATTATGTTAGAATCCCAGCATTAATTTAAAAAAAAAAAAAAAGGAAAGAAAAAAAAAAGTGGATCTCTGATCCTCACGAACTCAGGAAAAAGCTTTAAAAAAAGGATCCCTGCAAACTTAGTAATCACAAGCCAAATGAAAAGGCTTTTTTTTCCCCAACATCAGACTGTTTTACAGACAATCATCCTATTTCTGAGTCTCTCACTCATAGGTTTTGAGTGCTGGGTGCTGGCAAACCTGAACAGCAGCTGTTCATTTCCAAAGGCAGGGTAAATAAGTAGAGTCATCTCTAACAGGAAAAGTTACTTTATCTTTGCCTGCGCTGCCTTTCCCTCTGCCCCTGCAGCACGTTCCTGCCTCTGGTCAGTACAGCACCGGGAACCCACTGCAGCAGTTTGAAGAACAACTCACAACCCAGTAAGTCCCAGTGAGAAATGGGAGGACAAAAGTTTGCGTTAACCAGAACCGTGATTCCCTTCAGGTCAGGAGCAGCAGCTGCTGCTGTCGCTGACCCCATAACTTTAAATAATCTTGGCTATGGCTGTCCTGCATTTGTGTGTTCGTGGCACATCTGAAATGTGATTAGGGCTTGCCCAGTCCTGGAGTGGAGACTGTCCCTCTTTCCCCAGCTTGGGGATATATTTGGGATGCAATTACTAGAGCTGGGAAGGGTCTATCATTTATATTTCGGTTTGCCTGTATACTCTTTTCTTACTTTTATTTTTCTGTGGGAAAAGAGATGACACTTAAGACTGATTTTAACAAAATATGTTTGTTGGTCTGGATTTTTCATCACTCTGGGCTGGGGCCTTAGGGAAACATATTTGCTTTTATTGCTTTTTCCGGTAACTAAATGGAATTAGCATTCCCTGCCATTGCTGGCCAACTGGATCCAGTGCACAGTGCAAATCAGTGCAAACGAAGGACAACAACTCTCATGAATTTGCAGGAGGGAAGAATTAAAAATGAAAAGAATAACAGAAAAGAAAATGAAGAGCCATAGGTTAAATTTGTTGCTGGCCTGACTTGATGAAATTTATGGTGCTTGATACTTCCCAATTTTGCTGATGTGCTTTTATTTTCTTTTGGTCTATCAAGTTTCACTTTTTTTGTAGCTGGAGATGAGATGAACACAGAAATCTTCCATATAACCTACAAGTAGAAGGAGCGCACGTATAGAGGCGTGTGTACAGGGCAGGACCTTTGTGCGCTTCCATGCACTGTTCAAAAGCACTCGTCATCGTTTGCAAGCGGTTTAGATGGGCAAGAAAACAACTTCACTAGGCCTTCAAACGGTGTGATATTGAGAAGGAAAAAAGAAAATTCTTGCTAGTTAATCACATTTTTTTTATACTTCCTTTAATTTTACCTGGTGCTGTTTTAGTGATAGTGAGGTGGTAACTCAGTGAATCAGAAGGTAAAAGACCCCAACCAACCCTTGATAACCTTTTGTAAGAATCAAATTTCTATTCTGCCAATGATTAACTTTATAGTCTAGTAGTAACAACTCAATTAAATTGACAGAAGCAATTTCTCTGATTTGTGTATCCATACTTCTGTTTAAGTTGTTCCAGGGTTCATCAGTAATCATTCCTTTTCCTCTAAAAAGAAGAAAACCCAAGTCTTTAACCTGGAGAGAGGGAAGGAGATCTGAAACAGGATAACGTCTGGTTTTGTTTTTTAACTGTACCCCCTGCTTAATGTCATTTAGTTGGGTACTGATTTTACAGACTACCGATGAACTGAACCCTGGCACTTTATTGGAATTTTAAGGGAAGCGAGGGGCCTGGGTTCACAGAGGGGAGGGAAGAGCAGCAGGCGGGTGTGTGATGGACAAGTTCTCCACGAATACAAGTATAACCTGTCCTGGCAAAGAGCAGTCAGTAGCTACTGAGTTTATTGCAAGCTCTTTCAATTTTCTACTTTGATCCTTAGCTCCAGAATAAAACGTGGAAGGAAAGCATTCATTGCCATCTGGTAAAACCGAAGCATTTGCATATAGTGGCAAAACAACCAACTTTTTAAGGTAGAAAAAAAACATTTCCGCTGATCCCATCTCGAACACGTGAAAGTCAGAGGGAAAATGAGCCATGTTGCTACTGAAGCCCTTGTACCACGTGCTGGGTAGCTGGGAGCCTGCTGCTGCGGTGATGCTCTGCAGGATGGGCACTCAGGGACCAGCTAGACCTAAGGGCTGGGATGTTGAGGGTATTTCAGCGCAGCCAGAAGCAGGGTGGCCTGCTTGGGATTAAATGAACAGTAAACCTTGCTTCCCCGATTTTTGTTGGATCCTTTGGAAAAACTGCACTGGCTTATCTTAACCCTCCCAAGAGCAGCAGGGAAGAACGGCCCTGGAAGTGCCCTCCTGTGCCAGCCATGCCCGGGGCTGGTCAGGTCCCGGGGAGGGGGGGTATGTGGAGTGTGTCCCCTGCACATGGTGGCTGCTGCAGCCTGTTCCCCCCCCAGGCCATCAGCTTCTGCCAGCCCCTGGCCATCTCCTTGGAGAGAGAGGCTGCTTGGCTGCTGGCCACAGTCTCCTTTTGCTAAAAGGCTTTGGTAGGGAGAGGGATGGGGAAAAGGAGGAGGAGAAAAGAAATAAAGCAAGGAGGAAGGGAGAAGAAATGTGGGGGAAAATGGGGGAGGTGGTGGGAAAAGGGAGGGGAAAAGGGGGGCAGGAAAAAGGGGGATGGGAAAATGGGAGGGAGAGAAGGGGAGAAATGAGGAAACGGGAGAAAAGTGGGGTGAAAAGGGGGGGAAAGGAGAAAAGTGGGGTGAAAGGAAAAAGGAATGGAAGGGGGGAGAAAGGGAGGAGGAAAAAACAAGACCTCTGAGGAGAGCCGAGGCTCCCGCCGGGCGCAGCCGCTCCCGCTGGGTGCGGCGCCCCGCGGCGGGGCGGGCGGGCGGCCGGTGCCGGCGGAGGCGCGGGCGGGGCGGGGCGGGCGCAGCCGGTCCGGGCCCGCCCCCGCCCCCCCCGCCGCCCCCCCGCCGGGGCCGGGGCGCCGCGGCCGCGTGTCGGAGGCGGCGCGGCTCTGCGCCGCGGCGTGAGGCAGCGCCGCGCCCCCGCTGCCGGAGGAGCCGCTCCGCCGCCGGCCCCGCGCTCCCGCCCCCGGCCGCGGCGGCCCCGGCGGCATGATCTCCTGAGGGGCCGAGCCTGCCCGCGCCCCTCGCCCGCCCCACCGCCAGGTGAGTGCCGCGCCGCGCCGCGCCGAGCCCCGCGGGGATGCCCGAGCGGCTCTGCCCTGCTCAGCCGCGCTCTCGGACTTGGCGGAGTTTCGGCGTCCGGCCGGCGCTGCCCTTCGCGGCGAGCCGCGGCCCTTCGGGTAACCCCCCCGGCCGCGGGGTACGGGTCGCGATGCCCCCGCGCATCCCCCCCGGCAGCGCGGTGGCTCCGCATCTGCATTCCCGGAGGGAAAAGTGTCTCTTTGCAGCGGGAGGGTGCTGCCCGGCCCTCCGGAAGGCTCGGCCGAGCTTTGCGGGGGGGGACGCGCTGTGTCTCGGGGGGTGGCGAGGCTCCCGCGGCCGCGGGGAAGGGACTTCGGGAAGTGCCCCGCCGGGGCTCGGGCTCCGCGGGGCCGCCGCGCAGCTGCTGCCGCCGGCGGGGAGCGCGGCAGGACGGAGCTGACGGGCTGAACGTTAAGAGCGTGCGGGTGCTGCGGAGAGGGGCGTTCAGCAGCCCCTCGGGAGCAGCAGGTGAAAACAGGGAGAAATCTGGCTGAATCGGAAAAAAAGCTGTGGGGTGCGGCCGGCGGGGCCGGTTACCCGGGCGGGTGCCGGGGGCTGCGGCCGGCGGGGCGACCAACAGGTGCGGCGGCTGCTCCGGCGGCGGGGGAGGCTGCCCCGGCCCGGCCCGTTCCCGCTGAGCCGCTGCCGTGGGTCGGTGCCGCGACCTGAACCCCGGCTGCGGAGCGGGGCTTGCGCTTCGCTGCGGGAGCTCTTCGAGATACAAACTTCGGGGTGCGAGGTACTGCTTGCAGGAGAGGCTAGAGCTCAAGTGTTTCCTGCATTGATTATTATTTTTTTCCTGTTGGGAAAATGTATCCAGTAACAAAAACTTTCTGAGAAAAGTAATGGATTTTCGATGAGAAGCTCCTTGCCCTAAGTATTACAGAATTTCACAGGCTTGTTGGTTGTATTGGCAGTGCACTTAATTTTCTGGTGGTCTTAGGGAGTAGCTAACGCTGCGGAAGATGCATTTTGGTCTGCAGCATTAAGAATGTTCGCTGAAGTGTCTTTGCTTTAGCATTTGTGAATTTCAGCTATAATACGTAAAAGGCAAAAAAAAAAAAGTCAAATAGAAATATATGTCAGACTATGAAAGGGTATAAAGCCCACGGATCCAAGTACTTCTTGTTAAGTCAACTTTTAAAACAGCCTCTCCCTAGACAGCAATTCACATTTTTCAAGGGGAGAAAGGATGGGTGAAATTGAATTGTCCAAATTAAGTCAAAATGAATTGCTTAATATTCAGAGGGGTTGATAAATGAACCATTAAATCAACACTTGCATAGTGTCTCATTGAAAAGAAAAATGAACAAGTCTCAGTTGTGTGCTGGGCAGAATAGGTCAGCCAGCGATGTTACTACATTAGTGTGCTGAACTGAGTCCTCCTCCTGCTAACAGATACACTTGCTCTGTGACATTACATAGGCATGGGAACGAGCTCTCCTGCCCTGTGCCATGAGGACTAGCATCTACTATAAATGACTGTAATTGTCCCAGCTTCATCTCAAAGGAGAGAAATCTTGGTTATGTTTCATTTGGCATAAATTAACATAATACCATTGACTTCTCGTGTTGATGTATATCTGGTGAGAATCCACTCCTGTATTTCAAACTACTTTTCTTTTTTCTTTTTTTTTTTACCTGAGGAAGAGCTATATTTTGACTGCCAGTTTGAGGAAAAAATTCTACTGATAAATAGAAAAATAAGAGTCATCATTTTGAAACAAGCCAGACAAGATTCCTTATAGTAAAAGCTCTTTTGAGAGCATCACTTCTCAGTAAAACAGTGCGTGAACTTAGCTTCTAAACCCTTTGATTAGTATAGGTACAGCTGTTGGAATATTCTGGTTGCCACTGAAAAATTACCGTTGTCTTTGCTCCTTGAAGTCCTTGAAATTCTTGTGTTGGAGTGCACTGAGGATGTTGACTCTATCCTTAGTGTGCCTTCTGGAAACTTCTAACACTTTGTTTGAAGAATCATGGTTGGGATGTCCCTGATGTTTTTCATTTGCACCTCTTTGCTTTTGCAGGTAACTTAGAATAGCTAATTTTGCTTAAAGCTTTTAAAACTTAAAAAGTAACAGCTCTTTTGTTTTGTGCATTCAAACTGAGTATTACAGAGAGGAAATTATGGAGATACTTTTTTATTTTTAAATGCTCAGAGAAACAGATTATTCAGGCTCCAGCTGAAGGTGGGTTTGTAAATTGACTCATGACTTGAGAAGGCTCCGTGCCTGCATTTCATTTGGCCAAGAGAGAGCCTGTATGCAAACCTTCAGACAGGCAGGGCCGTTTATTCAGGTGTTTATAATTACATAGAAGTGTGTTACATAACGTGGTCTGTTGCTCTTTATTTAATGTGACGTGTGTGGACACAATATGCATGCACGGATCCTCCAGGTGATGGGTTATTAGGTGGGTGCAGGAGAAGTTGCTTGAATGCATAAGGAGCTTTATATCATCTGTGATGAAGCAGATGGACAAGTAGGTGCAGGAGGAGAGGTTCTGGATCTGGAAACACCTTTAGATAGTGGCTGATGACAGCGTGCATTTTTCAAATGTTTTGCTGTTGTTAAGGTCCAGGGTAGCTGCAGGTATTTTTGTGCACCAGCAATGTCTGGTTAGACTAGCCTTTGTTTGCTTCTAGTCATCCTCAAGAATAAAAGGAGTAAAAACTTTTTTCTGAAAACCTACTGTGCCCCATAAGGTTATCCTGCTGCTTCTGTTTCCTTGCTTGCTATTTTTCTTTGAAATCATAATGCATTTCTTTAGTTCCTTGAACTCAAGCTTGCTGTGAAATGGTCACTATGCTGAGAAAGTGCTGGCATCTTATTGACTTATTTTGGGAATACTGGAGAAAAATATAAAAGATTCACTTGCATTGATTAAAACCTCCAGGGCAATCTTCTAACGCTGCAGTTCTCTAGGTGAAAAATTAACTTTCTCCATTGTCTACTCCTGCTTTTATTTCATTTGTGAGAATCCCATGCTCTGTTATCAGTTTACATTGAGTCCCTTAGGTGTGCTTGAAGTGGAAAGTATCTCAGCCTAAAAGCTCACACACACTGTCGCCCTAGGGGTCCATTTGTCTCTGGCCACCAGCAGATACGCCTCGATACTGTCGGCCCCCGGAACCCTAACGGAGGCAGGATTTGTGCTAGCCCGTGGTTCCTCACCCGGGAAATGTTTCCTGTGTGATTGTCAAAAATAACGAACAGCTACCTCAATGCTTCTCCAGAGCTTTTGGCAAGATGGCACTTCAGGTATATAGCTTAATGACAAACTTTGATTTATGAGTAACTGAAAATGTTTGAATTTTTGCATCTGGAGTGAAAGCATAGGAACTTTCTGCATTTCATCTGCAGCTTTCCAGCACGACATGTAGCTAACAGCTTGCCTCTCATTGATTTTAATAAGAGATTTTTGCTGAATATGCCTGGAGTAGTTTGAAAACATATTGTTAACTTTTTTGGGGGGGCGGTAGGTTACTAAACACAGTAAAGAACTTTGCGATGTCTCTTTAAAAAACCTTGAAAAAGTCTTAGGTCTACTTTTGCTTTTTATACTTCCCTCCTCCCTGGGTTTAAGATGGATCCTATGGGAAAGTTGGTATTTTTCTCAGTTTGGGGCTAAATATTGAAAAGAAACAAAAGAATGCTTTTCCCAGCCCACCGATCAAGGGCTGGTGTAAGTATGACTCATGTGTCTGTGCGTTTTCCCTGCGAATTCTGTGCTTTCTTCCCCTCTGCCTCGGTCAGCGGTGCTCAATAACAGCTCATGTGAACATGGCTTGTATCTAACTCGTTTTGAAATGGTTCAGAAGGATCCCATTGACATTACTAGGCACTGGGTCATGCTTGAAATCTTGCCATTCTGGTGTCAAGCCACCTCTTTTTTTTTTCTTTTTTCTTTTATTTTTCCCCCCCTCCTTGATTTCTGACATATTTTTAGCTGCTATTCTGTTGAATGTGAGTACAGCTATTGAAAATGGATGTGTGGTTGGTTTTTTTTGGTTTTTTTAGCTTTTGAAAAATGGGGGATCTTGCTTTTCACAAAAGATGGAGCACGAGGGTGATTAGCTGCTCCTCTGCTTAGCAGGGGAGGATACTGGTTCCTCATGGAGGTGAAAACTTTGTAAAATCTCAACATTGCCAGTCATTTAGCCAGAGAATCCGATATGGACACTGGCATTTTGTTATTTTTATTTTTTAATTTAATGATGGTTTTAAGAATTGGGTGCACAGAAAGCTCCCTGAATCCAGTGCATTGTAAGATGGTAAACTGGTAGTATTGGGTTATGGCAATATTCCCATTATTGCCCCTCTTCGTCCCAAGGGAACGGTAGGGTTTGTCAGGTTGGGTGCTGGAGAAGTGCCGTGGATGCGGAAGAGCGGTGCTGGGACCACGTCCAGGGAGGTGTTGTCCGCTGCTGGGATAAGCCAAGATCTGCTAGGCTCTCCCCAGCAGCTGAAACGTTGCCGTAGTGGTTTTATCCATGGACAAACATGTATGGAAGACATGTGAGCGATAAGACAGGCTCGTTTCTTCTTTGGAAACGTGGCAGCCAGAGCTAACCGTTTAGTTGAAATCTTTCCTGCCTTCTCTGGAGGTTTGCCTGGTTTATAGCTGTCGTTGGCCACTGGCTGGTGTCGAGGCGTGGGGGCCTGCCCCGGCCCGTGACTGCCCTGCGGCGGCCGCTGGGCCCGGCTTGGTGCGCGTCTCTGCGGGGCGGGGCTGAGCAGACCTCCGTGGCCGTTCTTCCTTTCTTCTGAGGTTAGCCTGGGAAATAAAGTTTGTTCCTTGCGATACTGAGACGACTGAAAGGGCTCTTGCTGCGAGGCAGCTCCGTGACTCTGTAGTGCTTGGATTGCGCAGCAGAGGGAGAGCAGAGCGTACGGCACCCGCCAGCGGCCAGAGCGCACCGCCCTGACCGACGGCGGGGAAGGGGGTCCCAGGCCTCCCTCCCTGCCTGAATTCTTTTTTTTTTTCTCTTCTGGTTTTAAAGCTCAGAGCTAAGCTGTGATTTTTCACCTCGTGATCAAAAGTAGCTGCCTCAATCTGTAGGTTAATGGACTATTTCAGATGGCAGAGTAGGTGGCTGTGCTAGAAAAGATGTGTCCAAATCCAAGAAGCAGCACGCCTGAAAAATCTCATAGATCCAAGTGCTTCCTCGATATGCAGGAAAGCTGAATATTTAGGAAGAAATGCTGGAGTGGGCCTGTAGTGATTGGAGCTTTACTGCACATCCAGAGATAAACAAAACGGAGAAAACCAAAACCAAACCCCTTGAATTAGTTGCAATTCAAGCAGCAAGCAATCCTCATGACTCATCTCCAGGCCAGATCTTTAACTGTCGTAAATCAGCGTAGCTCCATCGACTTCCCCGGCACTGTGCCAGTTGTGCCGCTAGCTGGAGGGCTGGCCTGCTATTTTTCGGGGGGAAACTTTGAGCAAAAGATTGTCACTGAGGTTTTTTTTTTTTTTTCATTTGATATTTTTGAGGATGGGAAAGCTATTTGGTTAAAGAGGAAAATCTGTGCTCAGGCAAACAGACAGCACGGTTCAGTAGAGATTTGCTGCCCTGTAGCATAATGTGCGGAAATCGAGGAGAATTAGACATTTGTTTTTTGTCAGAGATGTCAGTTTAATGTGATGAGAAAACAGCTGTTAAAACGCTGCCAGATAAAAGCAAGATGATAAGCATGAAGGGGAAGGAGACGGTGGGAAGTTCCTGCGATTGGATCGAATAAGGCAGCGTTGTGGGGACCCGGCTTGTTCCCCGTCTGCCACCGACCCAGCGGGTGACGTGGTCTGCTTCAGGGCTCTGTGCTTCGGAGCAGGCACTATTAGTGCTCCCACACCACTTAAATTAGAGGTGCCATTTGCTGAGGCCTTTAGTAGGTAGAGCAGATGAAGCCCTGGTAGCGCGAGGCAGTTTAAGTGGAGTGGGGCTCCAAACGCTCTCCCCTGCTTGATCAAAGGGCATGACCCGGCTCTGCGCTGGACGCTTTCTCAATAAATGGAAGTGTCCTTTTAAAGCATGAGCCGAGAGTCTGCAGAGGATGACGATAAGGGTCTTAACCTTCTTTTAGACAGGGAAACGTGCCCAACTGGCAAATGTGGAATGTGCTACTTGGGAAGCAAAAAGAGCATCGTTTGGAGGTGCCGGTGAGCCAGGGAGGACGGTCACCCTCCTGGGGAAGGCTCTCCCATCTTCTGCCCTGGCTTGTGAAAGCAAATTCAAACCAGAGCCAGCCCTCAGTTTGCTTTCAAGTTCTGACTTGCCCTGCAAACTGGTTATGGAGAGTCTGCATTTCCACTCCCGCCCCCAGGTACAGCTAGCTCTGCCGCACTGTTAGAGACCAGTGTCCATCCGTGCCTCCAGCCCGGCTCTGCCAGGTCCTTCCCAGTGCACGAACCGCCTGTATCGCCTTCACGTATCGGCTGTGCTCTGCTAGGAGCGGGCGGTGGGGGCAATCGCATCGAGCTGATGCTGTTAACAGCAGGAGAAACAGCTCTCTCCTGAGGAGAGTTCATCTCTGCCGGATAATGAGCTCTGTTTCGCTCAGGACTGAATTGCTGCTATATGGATCACAGCAAAGCACAAATGAGGATGCAGCGCTGGGCACTTCCTACAGCCTCTCTTACACATAGCAAATAGCTAATTAAATGGGAGCTGTTTTGAGCTATTGGACTGCTGCTAGCTTGACTTCTTATGGAAGAATCTTGTGCAGTTTGTCTTGCTCCAGTAACTTTTTGAAGTCTTTCAAAACGTGCGTTGCAGCAACCCCCAGCTTTTATTCTGACTTTTAGACCGTTGGAAGTGTGACAACTGAAGAGCGGAGTTGGGGAGTGAAGCTTCAGCTATACTGAGAGTTAGTTTTGTCCGTGTTTATGTACAAAATGCATAGCCATGGCGTGGAGTATGACAGCCTTTCCATGACTTAAAAAATAACCTGTAAATCTCTCTGTTTATATATATATATGAATTACAAAATTGTTTATGCAGAAAGCATAAACTTTTTTTGGAGTGTCAGCATGGGTAGCCTTGCTTCTCTTGCAACTTATTTTATGGATATAAATGGGATGTAAGTGGATTTTCTACCTTAATCTATCTGTCTGAAGGAGGATAAAATTCACTGTTACTGTCAGTCAGGTAAAACAGTAACCCTGAATTGTAGCAGTTTTGGACTATCAAGTTTACAGATATTCCAACTTCCAAATTTCATCTTTTAGCATACATGACTTCTCACAGAAGTGAATCCAAAATAAACTTTAGAGCAAGAATTATACCTTATTTAACCTGACTACTTTTTATTTTGTTTCAGTACGGCCAAAAAAGATTCATAGCCCTTACAGAGTATAGCTCAGTTTTCTGCTTACACGTTGGACCTGAATAGCTGAATTATTTTGCGGTTTTGTTCACAGAGCTTGCGCTGGCATTTTGCAGAAAATCATTAGCTGTATTACTGTTTCAGGGTAGACAATGGGAAATACGCTTCTATCTGTTCCCACTTAACAGTGTGCGCTACAAAAGGCTTGCCTTGCATCTTCTGAAACATGATTAATTTTGGGGGGGGTAATGATGAAACTGCAGTGCTTTGATGATAGGTTGATTATTTTATGCTTTGCAGAAATGGATACGTAAAAGAAGATATTAGATCTGAATGAGATATTCAAGAGCAAGTTACAGGTTTGAGTTAGCTAGTAGGGAAGAGGCCAATCCTACTGCCACTGGTGTCAATGAAAATACTGGGAACAGTCAGGGATGCAGTAATTAATTACCAAGAGATGATGATTTTTGAAGGTGTGAATAAAAGATTTGATGTACTGGTTGAATTGTCTGAAAAACAAATCTGGTCGATATCCTTCTTTTATCCTGTTCTCTTTGTTCCCCCTCTGCCTGCCTGACTTCAGCCGCGGAGCTCTGCGCCTGCCGAGGAACAGGCGCTTCCGAATTCCTCTGCCCAGGTTGGTGCCTCTCTGACAGTTACGGCACGGACCCTTTCGCAGGCTGATGTTACATGCTTGAATTTCACACCTTGAAAATAATTTTGAAGGTGGGCATTTTATTTACTGGTTTAGACAAAAAGCACCTGCACACAAATTCCTGAGTGTTACAGTGATGATGTTTTCTGTTAACAGGTGTTTTCTGAAAGAGCTTTGTGAAGTCAGAGGTGAAAATTTTAAGTATCATATTTAACAATCATCTTCGTATGTGGCGGATATTATAGTTGAGTCAGAAATAGAAGAAGGTTGCAATTAGGAGTTCGGAGGAGGGAGGCAGGGTGTACGCGTTGTACAGCCAGTGTGTCCTGGCAGAGGCGGGGTCTCCTTGCGGGGTTGTCCTAGACTGAGACCCCTCTTCAGTGTGTCACCACCCTGTGCTGTGCTCTCTTACAGACTGGGACTTAACCCCTGCCTTGACTTCTCGCTCCTTCTTTCAGGGCTGATCTTGTTCCTCATAGTGGATTGGTTAGACGACTTCTAATCAAGTTTTACACTTTGGTAGTTTTGGTGCTCTGAAGAGCCAAACGTCTCCCTTTGTGCAGGCTCAGGAGTTCATAGCTTGTTCCTGGTGCCCCCCAAGCTTTTCAGCCAGCTTGGACCTGCATCTCTGGGCTACAACAGCATAAATTGTCCAACAGACTTAGGGTGTTCTAACCCAACCTCTGTATGATACGTGGTATTTTAGACATCTGTCTGTTCAGCACTGCGTTTAGTACTTGCTGTGTATACTCTTCGTATACAAAAGTTGCTTTTTCTCACAGCCTGTAGAGAAAAAAATAGAAGGTGCAGCTTTTCAGATGGAAATAGAAAATACAGTGTCGGGCTGAACTTGGATCTGTCCTTTTGGGATGGGAGATGGCGTAGGTGACTCCAGGGGGTTTTTTCTTTTCTGACTTATGAGGCAACTTGAATCTAATCTACTCTATAATTTCACACCTCATACAATATTTCCCATTTGTTACCCTAATAAGACCAAAGGAGAATTTTATGGCACGTTTTGAGCCAAATGGTTAACTACTTGTTAAATATCTTTGCTTCCAGGGCAGATGTAAATGAGAAGTGTTTCTTACAAATCTCAGCCCAATTAGA
Source organism: Calonectris borealis (assembly GCF_964195595.1). Lineage (NCBI taxonomy): Eukaryota > Metazoa > Chordata > Aves > Procellariiformes > Procellariidae > Calonectris > Calonectris borealis. The sequence continues at coordinate 12,843,001 of NC_134326.1, forward strand.
ACCATTTATCTAAACATGCTCTGGCTTATTCTACTAACACTTCACAAGAAAGTAGAAATTGTCCTTACTATGTCCTCTACCTCACCAGAAACTAAGAACAACTTGGGTGGTCAGACGAAAGGCTCACATAGCCCAGCATCCTGTCTGTGGTACGTATCAGTCCTGGGTGCTTTGACTCTTCTTCAAGCTGTAGAGTCCCAATGTGTTTCTACTTCTGATGCATTCTTGACGTATGAGGCTTTTCACTGTTGAGAAATCATTTTGCTCTTCTGATCCATCACAGTTGCATGTCTTTGTTTTCTTTTCAAGATCGGATAACCGGAAATATATGCATTTTTAAGATGCACATGAATCATGAGTTTATTTTGTTCTATAATAGTATTTTGTATTTCAGTCTTGATATCTTTCCTGAAAAGTTCTGAAATGATTTGCCTTTTTTTGGTTGCTGCTGAGCTGATGTTTCCAGAAAACTGTCTGTAATGACTACATCTCTTTTCTGCATTAGAACCGTTAATTCAGAGCCTGTCAGTCTATGTGGACAGTCGTACTCCTTTTTTTCAGAGCAATATTTTGCATTTATTAACATTTAATTTACTCTGTCATTTTGCTGTCCAATCACAGTGTCTTGAGAGTCTTCTGCAGCTTTCATGTCAGTTATAATTCTGCCTACTCTTAATCATTCTGTTTTGGCAGTGAAGTTTGGCACTTCATTACCTCCCTCTCCCTTCTCAGACCATTAATAGGTATATGGACTAGTACAGGTCTCAGCAGAGATGCTGAGATGATGCGTTTACAGCCTCCCATCATCGTGACAAATGATTCTTTATTCTTCCCTTTATTTCTGGGTTTTTTTGCTAGTTGTTGATCCTTAAGATGCCCTTTCTTTCTATCCCACCATAGCCTACCTTTTTTTAAGGTTCTTTTTAAGATTCTTTGGACTCTTTGCTGAAGGGTTCGGGAAAAGCCGCATGTACTGCAGCAGCTACATGCATATCCCTGCATACCATGTCACCTTATTCACGTGCTTGTTAACTCCTTCAGGGAAGTCTAACAGGTTTGTTGTGCATGGCTGCTGCCTGCAAAACCTCTGACTCTTCCCGAGTATGTAATGCACCCGCTGATTCTATTCTTTATTATATTTTCTATCAATTTTTCTTGTATTGAAGTTAAACTCAGTGGTCTGTATCTTGGAACATTTGGCTTTTTTATGAAATGTTCAACTGTGGAAAGCCAATGAAAGAAGTGGGATATGTTTTCCATAATACTTTGTGGATATTGTGGGTTTTTTTGTCCCCCTCTGAACTGCAACATTACAGCTTTGTTCAAAGCTGTGGGGTCAGAATCAGAAATGATGAAAATGATGCATCTGCATCACTGATATGTCACCATGGTGTTATCGTGTTACACTGCGTGACACTGCCGAATTTCACCATGAAAATTTTCAAACCGGTGCCCTGAGGTGTACAAGATGAGACTTTATCAATGGTAATAAGCTTTATTGTATTTACTGTGAGGAATAAATCGAATGCTATAACTCATGTTGACTGAAACCAAATGTTGTATTACAGTTTTAAGCCATTCTTGTATATGGAAGTATCAAGACATAAGGCTATCTGCATGCCCAGCAAAGGAATGTTAATGAGTGTTTCAAGTCTTAAAGGTTCCAGAAGTAAAACTTACAAGTTGGGGAAAGAAGATACTTTTATTTTACTCTCTACATCTTTGTTCATTGCTCTACAAAACCCTAACAGAATACCAGTACTGCAGGCTTCTGATGCCAGCATTTGTCACTAGCCTTCTATTGTAACTCTGTTTTATGGAAAATTTAATGTTAGAAGCTTGCCTATGTTCTCAGCAGGAGAATCTGAAATATATATATATGAAGTCCTGTAATGAAAAGCAGTGGGAGAAAACTACAGTCCTCGTAAATACCCATCTCGGGAGGGGCTGGCTGAATTCCCAAATCCTTCCTTCTGTTTTGCGCTGTTGGTCCCTCAGGTCATGGTGGGTATGTGTTCCTTGTGACCTTATGTGCCAAGGCTGATAGAGCTATCAAACCTCTCTGCTGTAGCAGCAGAAAGCATTTACTCACTAAATTGTCATCTTGTTCACTGAAGGGTGGGGGAAGTCTTGTCCAGAGGTTATAGGACCATCAGGTGTACGACTGTCCACATAGACTGACAGGCTCCGAACTGATGGTTCTAATGTAGAAAAGAGACATACTGTCCTCTTAATGATGAGACCTGGGCTACCTGTTTCGGCAGTAAGCAGATTTTTAAGAGATTCACGTAATAGCTGCAAAATCTTGTGATAAAATTGAAACAGCCAGTCAGTGGATGACTTCCACCTAAAATTAGATGATAATTCCACTTAACTTTGTGGTTCTTCCTTCCATTATTTCAGGGATTTGCTGTGCCTCGATTGCACACCTGCAGTTAGAAGCGAAACAGCTTTTGTCTTTCGTGGAGCAGCTGTGATCTCAGTCGTGAGCTAACTTGGGGTGGTGGCAGCTGAAAGAAATAAAATTTCCACAGTTCCAGTTATTTGGTCCCAAGAAGGCAGAGCCCTGAATGTGACAGCAACTCGACACGTTCTTTGACATTGCTCGTGGTGGCGGGACTGGTTTCCCAATGCAAACTGCCCGCGTTGCTGTCCTTGTGCTGTCCCCCCCAAAACTGAGAGAGATGGCTCTGGTCGCTCCTCGCTGTGCTGGGTCACTCTTGGTGCGACTCAAGCAGCCTAGTGGCATTGCTCATGTCTTGCAGCACCTGAAATTCAAGTCTAGGTTTTCTCCAAGTGGGTGGCTGCTCCATGGAGCATCTTTCCAATCGTAGATGCCTGTATCTAGTGGCAACAAAAGATAATTTCTTTTTTCCTCCACTCATCTCTCTTACTAAGTTGCTTGAGCTTTCTCATGTTGGCACTCCTGCTTCTCCTCAGCACCTTAGAGGGAGTCATGGGTTTGTTTTAAATGAATTCCCAAAGACAACCAGATGGAGAGAAAGTTGACAAGAGGCCATCGTGGATCAGAAGTTCAACCGAGCTCAAGATACAGATGAACCTGCAGTTATCAGTATGCTTTTTCTGCCTCCAGCCAGCCGATGTTTGTCTGCTCCATTTCATTCCAGAGCTAATTGCTTGTCCTTATGCTATACTTCATGATCCCCTGTACAGATGACCACAGACCGTGCAGATGGAAATAAGGCCTGAAGTGTGACACGTTCTTGAGCGAAGTCAGTTAGAAACGTGTTTCGGAGAAACAACAGTAGGCAACCCACCTGCTTCTGAGGAGGTCTAGAGCTGTGTGGAAGCTGAGAGGAAAGAGAACTGACCTGTTGCTCCATTCAAGGAGATTAAGAGAGCCCGCTTTGGCTTTGTAGGGTTGCTTGTCCAGTCGGTTCATGGTGCTTAACCCTTGCTGGTGCTGCACTGACTTGGAAGAGGGATGGGTCCCAGGAGCACTGGCATCTCTTTGTGTGAAGAAACCATCCAGCTTCACTGCATCAGCCTTGTGATGGCAGGTGGGAAAATTTAAACATTTCACTGGGGAGAAATCACTGCACTCTTATTCCCGTGGTTGAGATGGCTTGATTTCCCACTTTGAAATAGGTGTGCAGGGCGGAACGGCCGTGTGTGTGCTTGCTTGTTCCCGGCTGCACTGCCCAGCTGCTGGCAGGGCTGGGGCAGTGCCCTGGTAGCCGCCGTGGTGCGAGGTGTGTGGGGTGTAAGCTGCTTTTCGAAGGTGTTGCATGAATATGCACCGTGTGCCAGCTGCCGGAAGGTGCCTTCGATCACGTCCAATCTCGCTGGGTTTCCTTGCACTTGTATAAATAACAAAATCATTGCATCAGGTTTTTGCACAGCAGGGCTGATATTGGCAGTGGTACCTTGTTAAAATGAAGGACTGTCTGTCTTATTACAGATAATGTGAGACCAGCCTGCATTTTCTGCTTTCTGACAATATACTGTACCAGATAAAGTCCAGTGAGAGTTATGTGCCATTTCAGTCACTTTAATACTGTTTTTCAAGAACTGCTATGCTTAAGAGAGTTTTTGTTAGCAAGGGAGAGGTGAGAGTTTGGTGTTTGCTTGCTTTTTAAGTTGTGCAATAATGGAAGAGTTATTTAAAAGGATAGATGTGCCAAGGAGAGAAACAATATGAAATCTGTCTGCAAAAAACAGTCATCAATGTGATTTGCATCGATGATATCTTTAAAACAACTTCAGTGGTTTTGTTGCACACATCTTGTTGGCATGAAGTTTGCTTAGTCCATGTTTATGGCAAAGATGTATCTCTTTCTGTATCTATATTAATTTTAGAGGCTGAAATACCAAGTATATGAATATCGCATGCTGCAAATAATAAATTTTGACTGTAAGCTTGTAGATGGTTCAGAGTATCTTGTACTTTAGTTACGGCATTGCCTTCTCCAAAAACTAGAGAAAACTGTTGAGACTGTTGTCACTACAGTTAAGCAAAAAATTAAAAGTAATATTAGTCCAAATCCCTGTGGTGTTAACTGAAAATTAGATGGCCAATAGCTGTAGTCCCATCCAAGTTCAGGTATCTAATTTGGGAGCCTCAAGGCCACATATAGTCACTAGAGCCTCCACAGGGTGATTCAAAGCTCTGAATTTAGAGCCTGATTCTCTTCTCTTGAGTATGTGAGGAATTGAGGTTCCTGACTTGGATGTTTAAATTAGCTGCCTAGGTTGAATTGATTCCCCACCTCTTCTCTCTGCGTGCTGTTTGTGTCTTTGAAAACACTGTTTCCCTCTTCCTTCTTCCCTTTTTTTATTTTTTTTTTTAAATTATCCAGGATTAGTTAGTGATAATGGATATGGATAATGGGTTCAAGTGATGGAAGATCTGCCTAAGGAAACTGAAGGTAGAAGCACTTCCTCTTTATTGAAAAATTGCATCTTGTTTTCATTTTGAGCCTGGGTGGATCTGGCTTTGATTTCCAGACACTGGAACTCTGCTAGATGAGGGAGCCCTGTAGTAGGAGATGTACTTTCCATGTGCAGGAATTAATTAACTGTAATTAGGCTCCTTCTTCACCTTTTCATTCATAAAATAAATGTCCTTAATTCCTTTACTTTTTCATGCATTTTATTCAGATTCTGATTAATAACCAAGTATGGTAATACTATGAAGCTGTTCCAGCTTTGGTGTACTTTGTAAGTACCGTCCCAGTATTGGGCGCTAGTGGTGTACCTAGAAAATGGGAGAGGGGCGGGGGAGGCTTTCGGCGTCCTCGGGGTCTGGCCCTCAGCGCTCCCTACAGCCGTCGTGGTTTGGGAGGGGTTGGGGGTCGATGGGCATTCCGTGTTGATTGTGCACTGGAGAGTCTCTTCCCAAAGAACCCCCCAGTGCCGTGGGGTCAGTGACTGCGAGCAGCCCCCGAAGGGGAAAGTGGAGCACTTGTCCCAGGTAAGCAAGTAGAGGAGAGTGTCCTGGTCGTTTCCTCTTATTTTCTGTCTTTTTTGTCCTGACAGTGGCATTGAGGCACTTCCCAGAGAGAAGAAGAAAGAAATGGAGAAAGATATGAGTTGGTTTCTTTTTTTTTTTGGTTAGGTTTGGGTTTTGTTTTGTTTTTTTTTTAATTGGAAATAAGGGCTTTTGTTCTTAAGGTTTATGGTTGGTTAGCGGGTTTGTTTTTTTTTGATCTGTAATGACAGCAGTTTATGCAGTTGCTTGTGCTTTGAAAAAGTGACCTCTCGTTGGTAATACACGACAGGGTGTAAGGCCGTGCACTGAAGGACTCGTAAGGATTTGTTCTGTAAGCCGGGAGCTCTGCAGTTAAAAGCAGCCGAGGAGTAAGACGTGTATCGGCTGGTCCGTGAGCGCTGTCTAAATGAAGCTGTGGAGGTCAGAGGTGGATAACGGATCAGGTGAGGCTTTTCTGGTGATGACAGTGGAAATACCAGTGGTGATGTCTCCACTGGAACAGTGCTCGTATCGTAGTGACTGTTTCTTGAGAAAGATGAACCTAAACTGGGCCAGGACCACAGAAAAGTTGGTGGCATGATGAAAGTCCTGGCAAGGAGCCCTGACAGGAGATGAGCGAAGGAAAATGAAAGCTGAAAAGAATCCTGATTTGATAATTAAAAACATACTGGAGGGGAGTACAAATGGGGGGGGAGAAGGGGAAGTGAATAAGTTAAAGGAAAGTACTGGAGCAAGAATAAAAGATGTACTTTGGCTATGAATCGATTTGGACTAGAAGTGAGGAGGATGACTATAATTAGAGCAACATGCTTCGAAGAGTGGGTAATGGGGTGTAGTTCATGGGACGGTTAAGGGAGACGAGGGCTGTGCCTCTGGAAGGCTTTGCCAATTTCTAAATAACATGTTTGTTGATGTATCTTCCAACCAGCAACTTGGTGGCTTTTCCGTGTTCCAATCTCAAATTGCATATTTTTTCTCTTAAAAAGACAGTTCACAGCCCACAGTGCTTTGAGACTATATGGTTCACCTTTACAGGCTTTATTTGTCCAGCCACGAAGGCCAGAATTGTTTTTGCTGTGTACAACTCTGAGATTTAGTAATGATGCTGGTTTTGACTTGCCAGCTGGAGAGAACCAGACGGGATTAGCTGCTCTGCCCCTGCTTACCTCTGCAGCCTGGGCTCCCATCCCAAGGAATGCATTTCTGGCTGTCCCATTCCCGATAAGAACTGAGCTGCTCTTCTGTTTGCAAAGCCAAGGGGTCCTTTTCTGTCACGTTCATTTATTTTGAGTGGAGACAGTGAAATCCCGATCTGCTTTTGTGTTTTGACGCAAAACGGGATGACAGCGCCGTCGTGTTCAGGGGAAGAAGGCTTGGCTAAAGCAGCTGCTGCTTCCTCTGAGTTCCCATGCCTGGATTCTCCCCTGCACAGTGCTCCGTCCTCTGGGGTCAAGACACAGTATATAAGGAGGCAAAATCAAGATTCCTGAGCCTGCAAATCAAACAAACCATTTCTCAGTTTCCTGCCTTTTCTTTTTCCTCCCCAAAGGATACAACGGCATGGAACAAGCCATGCAAAAACTGATTTGCATTTCCATTAAAACCAGATAAAAACAGAAGTGAAAATTAATATGCAGCTCTTTAATGAAGCTAAGAGAATGACAGCATCACCATTAGGATCACAGAAAATAAAGGTCAACACACAGAAAATATTTGGATGTCAAATCAGTGGAAGACTGATTGCAGAAGATGACCTGTCATCCTCAGGTTTGCTTTCTGAGTGCATCCCGATTCATGCAATTTCCCGGCATTTATTTTAGCTACGCACATGGTTTTTAATCTTTTTTTTTTTTTTTAACTGAGTTAGGTCAGAAATACTGTGCATTCCTTTTAAGTAGTTTTTTTGCTAAGAATGTCTGGTGTTCAGTGAATAATAATGATCAATAATAGGAAATGAAATCCAAGAGTTCTCTGGTTTTTTTTTGTCTGATTAATCCTGAGAATTAGCTTTCTGTGTTACAGGTTTCTCAAACAGGATAAGTGAGGAGCACAGGTAGCGTCAGTACTAACATGGTACAAGCAGCTTAGAACGTGTTTTGATGGCTCTTCAGTATTTTGGATCAGCAATACTTTTTTGACAGCGTCAGATGTGGGGAATGCATAATCTTTCTGAGCAGCCAATTAAAGTAATGACTTGGATGGCAAGTTCCTCTTCCTTTCCCTCCTGTGTATGGCTGTTCCCTTCCTGTCAAAGAAGTTGTATCTTAACTGGCAATCCCCCCTGCATCTGCTCACTCCGACACCCCCTGCGGAGAGGCACAGTGCTTAATTAAAAGGGAATTCGTGTGTGTTTATCTCTGGAATTTCACTTGTGCTTTTGTAGATGTTTCAAAGGCAGATGAGTTTATAGAGACCTTGCTAGGTAATTAATCCTGTAATAAAAAAAAGGAAAAAAAGCTGAATTCATTGGAGATGAGAAGAAGCCCCGAAGTTGTCAAGCTTGGTATGTGCATTGGAAAGAGGAGTGTGGTGAGACCCAGCAGAGGAGCCAGTCTTCCTAGGAGGGCGGAATGACCACTGTGAAAGCCAAGGTTTTGCTACACCACTCCTCTAACGTGCTTCTCCCTCTGAGGAGGCTCTCCTGGAAGTGGCAAGGTTGGTCTGCCTCCAGAGAAATTTTAGTCTGTGGCCGCAGCAATGAGCCTTTACGTGGGGGAGTGTTTTATAGTTGTGAACCAAGCCGGCAACTCATTACTTCTAAGCCTATAGTTTTATAACTCGGTGGGTCTCAGGCACTTTGGAGTTATGCGTCATCTTTAACTCTCTAAATTACTTGCAGAGGGCTACGTGCTTTTGTCATCAAAATTTTAATTAAAATCACTGCTGAGGTGTGATGGGATCCCCTGAGACAGATGTGAACTTCTTCACATGGCTTCAGAGACCAGCGGTCTGGAAAATATTGCTCTTCATTTTAAGAGAAAAAGAGTTGAATGAGGTTCTTGGGAGCAGCATTTTCCCAACACCGTAGCTTTTTTGCCACCTCATATCCTTCCTCTTGTTCTGCCTGAAGGAAGGCACGTTGCCAGGGATCCAGGGGCTGGACTTTGGGAACTGCTTACAGCACAGTCATCCTACCAGGGTCTTGCTGGGATTACACTGACCTTGAGCTGGAAAAGCTGCTGCTGTACCCCTCTTCTCAGGCCAGGTTCTTTGGAGGGGTTCGGCTTCTGCCATGCAAGACGTTGTTGTATCACTTCAGCTCTCTGCGAAGCGTTAGAAAACGCTTGAAGTCAGATGATAAAATGTCTAATCCTTCTGAGCTGGGTTTCTTCCCTCCCTTTTTAATCCACTCTCTGCACCAGGCTTTAGCCAGAAGGCTTCTTAAAACAGCTGCTTATTTGCAAAGGCTGAAATAAGGGTAGTGTAAGCACAGTTGTGAGTGGTGGTGTAGTTTATCTTGCGTGCAACAATGCTAATGTCTCATGATCAGAACCATGCTGCATAAATGGGTAGGGAGTAGTAGTGCATAACTGTGACTGCTCTGACATTCTTTGAACTGCATACAAAGTTAGAAATTTCGTGTGAATAAAAAGCTTCTGAGTATCTGGGATTGACTCAGTGATGTTCTTTCATATTTACTTGCCGGGCACTTGGCACAAAATAGTGTGTTTTAGTCCCTTCTAGACCTTGGCAGTGCTGAACCATGAGCAAGGCACGCTCAAGGGAACAACAAAAAAAAAAAAGTTAATTGAATTTATGCTGGTGGTATGGACCAGAAGCAAAGCTGCTGAATAGATTACTGAGTTGTAGTACTTATCCTACCTCCACTGGCTCATTAAATATGATGAACCCAAGCAAAGAAGGTTGCTCTGTTGCCTTCCCTCAAGTTCAGAGTGATCTGGCTAAAGTGGTCCTGTGATGATCTGTCCTATGTGTGGTTGGAGCAGGGACTGGAGGACGAAGTAGAAAGTCTTTGGATATGTTGTACTCTAAGCTGCGTTTCTGCTCCCCGGAGCCAGAGGCTTTAACTGCATGTCTAGTGTAGTTAGTGCAGAGGCAAGTCAGTCCTTCCACGTGCTCGCTTGCGTGGGGGAGGAGGAATTCAGAAACCGAAAGATTAATTGCCTGAAATTTTGGTAGTATTTTTAATTTGGTTTTTTGCTTGTTTGATTGATTTTGGGGATTTGGGAGGAGAGGGCTGTAAAGAGCAGCTCTTCTGGAGTGGCAGTGCTACAGAAGGAATGAGAAACCATCAAACAAATAGATTTTTGTTTGCTCTGTGCGCTCTGCTTTTCAGTTTCATTAGGACCACATTAGACTCATGATCAGTGAAATTGTCTTGACAAAGATTTCTGCAAGGAGATAAAAATAAATAAGTAGGGAAGAGTGACTGGAAAGACCCTACCAATTATCAGCTTCCCCAACCTCCTTTCCTAATTTTCTCACAAGCTAATGCGGGGGGAGGAGGAGGAACACACCTTCATCAGAATGCTGCACTGAAGGACAGGGTTGCTATTAAAAGCCCAATAATGACTTGTATCAGTTTATGCAGATTTGCACTGCTGGGTTACTCTGTGCCTAGCACTTGGCAAAGCAGAGATAACATTTAAATCAGGCAGTAAGTGTAATTAAGTACTACCCTTCAGCGCATCTCTCCTTTTAAGACATTTTTATACACCGTGATTTAGAACATGACAATTGGGTGAGATTAAAGCAGCAAATTGTGCCTATAAAACAAGCCCTGAGAATAGCAAGGGACTGTAAAATTTTATAAAGGGGAATACAGCACATGCCTCCAATCCGATAAAACTTTTGTGAGCTGGGAGATTAACTGTGAAATACAAATAAGATGATACAGTATGCGTAGCATTCAGATAGTAAATTGCTTGTTATTGTAACAACTTACTTCCTCTACCCAGAAGATTTCTTACTTAACTTTTCCAGAAGATCTCACCGTGTGAATGATTCGTTAACCACTGGAGGTGTGGAGAGAAGGTAGGAAGTCAGACAGCAGTGATGTCCCTGTAAAGACAGCAGTAGTGTAAATGTAGTGCGAAAGATCATTTGTGCTGAAACACATGCAGTCAAGCTTGTGATTGCTTTCTTCCCCAGCTTCAGATGAGTTTTATTTGCAAAGGGAAAAAAATTCCTTACCTTATTTCAAATCCTTAGTAAGACCCTTCGGAAGGTTTTCTTGGGAAACAAAAATACTGCTTTATGTGAAAAATCTAAAATGTTGTCTTTGTGGTACTTGACAGTGTTTGTCTGTTTGGTTTCTGCTGCATTTTGAATGCATCTGAGCATCTCCATCAGCTGCAGTTGGCACATCTTGAAGAAGAGGCTCTGAGCCTTTTAGAAACTTCGTTCTTTGTTTGCATTTCTCAAACGTGGTGGGCCACAAGTCACCTCGACAAAACACACTGAAGACGATGTCACTGATAGTAGCTGAAAGGCAGAAAATCCCTTGGTATCACTGGTCTCAGTGGCTTCTGCTGCTCATGAACTGTTGCCTGTGTGTTATGGCATTGCCTTTCGCAGTCCTGGTGATCTCATGTATCCTCCCTTCCTTTCGTTCACACTAATCCTACCCCATCCAGTCTTGCACTGCTTTTTTTTATTGATTAACATAATTGCCCTTTATTAAGAGCTATTGAGTCTAAATATATTCAACTTAAATGTCTGGTCAAGGGATGCAGACCCAAAAGCCTGCTCATTTCTTCCCAGCTGCATTAGTTGTAGAGAGAAATTGTGTTACTTACTAGACTGTTGTACGTCAGTCACATTAGGAGGAAGATCGTGCGTGGTGTGGGGAGGAGGATGATGGCTGGCTTCCTTACTGTCTGATATTCTCTGACCACCTTTGGTCTGATTAAAAAAAAACCCAAACAACTTCCTAACACCTGATTTTAATGATGTATTATATAAGGAAATAGCAAAACTGGAAGAAGAGGTTTAAATTATTCTGGAGGTGTAATAGACAGTTGGGTTTTAAATGCTGAGCAGGCACTGCATTATGAACAAAATCTGATGCCAAGCCATGGACAAATAACAGTGAGGAAGGAAATGGAGAAGAAACAAGTGGGAGCCTCTGATGAAAATGCAGCTGCCTTGACAGCTAACCGTTTTGTGGGCACGTGTCGTGCTCAGCCCTTGTTTTGCTAGGGGGATGTTTACTCATTGTGTGTTGCTTTTATGCTTGACTTCCTTTTGACTTTTGGATTTATTATTCCATGCCATATTTATGTTTGAGATTATTTTGATATTGTTAGGGAGATGTCAATACTTCTGAATCAACATTAAAAAAGTTCTGGTATATAGAAATGTTGACCTTTTCTTCTTGCTTCGTTTGAAAAGTCAGTTCGAAATGGCAAGGTTTCATACAGAATGGAAATTCCCTTTTCTGTGAGATGCAGGAACTGGCAGCCAAAACAGGCACTCCTGTCCCACCGGTACACTGTTCCCACCCTCCATCGCACCCTGCTCTCCCAGGGAGGATGGGAATTTGCTTCTCCATCTCCTGTCACTACTGGATGTCCAGGAAGGTCCTGGATGGGTTCGTTGCTGCAGGTCTTGCTGTGTTCACCTCAAATCACAGTATCATTGGCTCACTGAATCAAACCAGAACAGTTAAAACATTTCAAAACATCTGTAGGAAGACATTAGCATAGAAGAGATGTTTGCAAATGGAAGTCCCAAATATCCGAGACAGTGTTATGACGAGCTGTCAGTGAACAGCATGTCGCTCCTGATCTGGGTTGGGAAGGCAGATGCCTCTCGCACCCGTTGCACCGCGTCTGCTGCAGGCAGAGCCCTGATGAACTTCAAACTTGATCTCAGTGCACGCTGTATCTGATCTATCTTGGACTCTTAATTTTCCCAGTTGCTGAGTTTACAGCTCATTGTGTTAATGCTCAGGGGAGGTTTTTCCCTGTGCGGTGACGTTGATGCCAGTTTTTGCCCATCCTGTCTGTGGTTTTTAGCTGCTTTTTCATTTGAGTGAAATGAGTCCTCAGTCTTTCATTAGATATGTTCTGTCTCACTCTGTTTTTGATGAGGATGAACTGGGTTTTGGGATTTTGCCTCTACTGTTCATGTATCGTTAGTGCCTATAGCGTGTGCCAGAGAATTAGGCACCCAGCCCATGGTGAACTTCGGAGTGAATTGGACCATAATTGAAACTGCAGCATGAGAGTTGCCTACACTGATGGGCTGGGCTGGGACTGCAATCCTTTGGTACTGCATTTTTTTCTCTATTTTTTCCCCAGGTTTTAGTGATATCTCTTGTTGCATAATCTACCTTTCAGAAGCATCAGTTTAATTTTTTGCATTAGAGGTGGTAGGGAGTAAGCACAGAAACCATGGAATATTTGTTCTTTAGTTTGGAAAGGCATAATCTCAAAAATTTGACCTATAAGCTGTATGTGATTTATCTGTATACTTTGGTATTAAAATTTGTTTTCTTATTTGAATTGGTTTATAATTGGTCTATTGGGATGGCTGTGCTTGTTGATTAAAAACCGAAAAAAGCAAACCAATGTATTTCTTTCTCAAGGTAATGCTTATCATTTTTTAAGTTTACATTTAAAGCTCCTGAGAGTGAGCAAAACAGACAGAGGTTAAAATAAAGTGAATTGCTCTGCTTTAACTTAAGCAAAAGGCACAGCAGTAGGAATGTCAGTATTCTACCTCGGGTAGGGATTTGCAAGTCCGACTCTGTTAACATTAATGGGAGTTAAGCAAGCAAGTCGTCTGCCCATAGATGGGGAAAATAGACCCATTAATTGAAACTGCTGCTCAGCAATTCAGATGGTTATTTCCAGCTTTTCCTAGCAAGCATGTGAGTGCTTCTGTATTCATAAATACATTTTAATACTACTGGGATATGTTGGTGCTCTGGCTGTGACTCCTGTTTGGACTGAGGAGCTAAGTACAGTTGGGGTTGGGGTTGTCTGCGTCATCTGGGCTTTATGAGGAGGTACCGTATTGCTTATCCTATGTTGCCACCTCAAAGGAGCTTCTGACTTGTTGCGAGTGATGGACTTACTGAAACGGCACAATGCTAATGTGTGGGACTTCACTCCAAGTAACTCTTTCCCCTCTGCCCTGAAGCCCTCCTCAAAGCATTTCATGGCTGATGAGGACTTCTTGAAGCTGCTTTGTTGCTTGGGGAAAGGCTTAGGAAGTGATGGGGGAGTTACGGTTCTCAACAACGCCAGTGTCGAGCACACTGGTCATTCCTTTAGATATAACAGTGATTTGTCAGGGATTATTAAAGACTTAATTAACTTAGAGCAAGCAGAACTCTTAAATTATTTTAAAAATTTCAAAGGATTAAGACTAAGAATGCTGATGGCTCAGGTGTTCTTTGGCTGCAAAGTCCACAGCTAGTGTGATTTGTAGTTGTGAGCTGGGCATGTCTCCTACAAATAGTTTTTGGTCTCTCTTTCTCTGTAGTACTGTACGTTTTGGCAGGTTTTTGCCCTTTGAGATCTTTCTGCATTAAATAAAATATACCATTAAAAGTTGAATAGTTTGTATAGTTTGGCTAATAGTTGATTCATGGGTTAGGTAAATGTGTACCTAACCCATGAAGCGTATGCAAGGCACGGTATAAAGTCAGAATATGAACTTAATAAAAATTGTTCTTCCATTCTGAGGTCTACGTTTGAAAGTTTCTACATTAAACCTTCCTGTTCCCACCCTTTGTCCCCGCCCTCCCCCCCATAAAAGCATTTGATGTTTGGTTTTCTTTTTAAATAGAAGTCTCATGTGATGTGGGAGAGGAAGTTTTTTCTGAGTAATTCCCTTTACTGTCTGCATTTCAGTGATAAAACCTCTATTCAGCGCTAGGTTGCGAGTCCCTAGGAGTTGCCAATAAATCATTTCACTTAAAGATGTGCTTTACACTAAGACTGAATTCTGAAACCATATAAAAACACATTATCTGTTTCTGGGAAGAACAGAATATGTTGCTAGGTCTTCTCTTCTCACAGATACCGCTGCGAGAAACTGGATACAGAGGAAGGAAAGGTGCTGCAAATGCATAGGGTATTTGCATTCTTAATATGCTTTCTTTTTCTTATTTAATAAGAGAAGTAAAATATGTTAGTTGAAATATTATGATATTATCATATATTATCTACCTACTGCTGCAAATTAAAGTGATTTTGCTGTTCTGTAATCTGTTTTGGAGAAGCCGTGTTTGGAAATACGGGTCATTAAAAGCCCAGAAAGCAATCCAACAACCAGGGAAATGTTTCAGCACACTTGGGTTCCTTGGATTTTATTAACGCTAAGTATTATGTATCCTTTCAGGACAAAATTATTATTGCCTTGGAATCTGTGATGAACAAATCATGAACTTAATGGTTCTCAGATAATTATGCTCCTGTCTATCTGTTTCAGATGGGACCCCCTTAAATGGCTTTCATGTAAGATTGAAGCCAAACAGCAGTAGGTTTGGAGAAGTGTCTGGCCCAGTATCTCATATGCTGTCTTTTCTGCAAAAAATCCTTCCTTGTTGCATGCAAGCTAAGCATGAGCATCTCATACCTCTTTATATTTGAACATAGTTATGCAGTTATGTCTGGGCAATAAGACTTTGGGGGTGGGGGGTAAGAAGAATTGAGCGTATATCTCATCTCAAAAAAGCCTTGAAACATGAGAGGACAGAAGAGGCAGTAGGTGTATTGGGAGAAAGAAAATGCAATGGGAAGTTATTTTGGAATTCACACTGATACCATAAAACCTGAAAAAAGAAATCCTTCCTGTGCTGCGTGCTCGCTCCTCTGGTTGTGCCTCCCTCTGAAGAGGCAGAGCGGGCACCGTCTGGGCGTGCAGCGCAGCATCGCGTGTGCACGGAGGTTTTACTGTGCGCTCGAGAGTAGCCGCTCGCATAGGGCCGGTATTAAACGCCTCAGCGATATGACGGCTTAAGCGGATTTCCTGCCTGGAGAAGTCTGAGAGAAAAGTGCAGCAGGTTATCCATTTTGTCTTCAAACCGTACTTATTTGCTATAAAGAAGTATATTTTGTAGTCTTCGGCTGAAAAATGAAGTAAAAGTTGGTTCAAAGTAAATGGCTATCTATTATTATTATTATCATCATCATCATTATTAAACTTAGGCTAAGTGGTCAACACTTCTGGGAAGTAATGTTTGCTTGGAAAAAAAAAATCTCTCCTTGAATGTGCTGAAGACTAAGAATCAGGCTGGCAAAACCCGTAGTGTGTCTGTACTTAATGCCAGATCAAGTAGACCAGACCGTTCCTTCTTTTCTTCATCAGTGAACTTGTATCTCCATTGCTATAAATTAAACCAGTCATTCTTGTCTTATTCTTGGTGCACACAGGGACCAGCTGCTCTTCCTCCTCATTTTAATCACTTTACGTGTTTGATGATGGCTCTTGTGTGCTTTTCAGGTCTTCTCTTTTCTACACTGCGTGTTTGGTTATTTGTTCCGTTTAACATGAATGTTCCGTTTAACATGAATGTTCCGTTTAACATGAATGTTCCATTTAACATGTTGGTGCATTTGGAGTGCTTTCTACTGTGCTCTCCCTCATTTGGCTGTATCTGTTTAACGAGCAGTATGTAACACCGAACGCTGCCTGCCACCCGAAGTTGCCTCAGTGCTTAGGAGATCAAGGTGTTTTGACATGAAACATGGCTTAGATGGCCTCTACGCAGTGTTTGTGGTAGTAGCGTTTCAAAGATGTGATCCTAAGCACTCTTAAGAGTTTGACCTGTAGTAGCACACTACTGCATACCTTCTAGGGAGGAGAGGGTGTACAGACACCCAAGTATCAGGGGGGAAGCGAGTATGTCTTTTAAATCCAAGCACGCAGTATAGACCAGGTGATTCTGCTGTCGGGTTCATAATTGCTGGTTGAGCCAGAACATGGCTTCCAAAACGCAGCTACTCTCTGTTTAAACCCGTGCAATGAAGAAACATCTCCAAAAAGAGCATTTAAAAAAGGGGAAGGGGAGGCACCCCAATCGTGGCAATTATTCTGTGCCTGTCTCTATCCTTCGGGGTCTCTTAGGACAACCAGCAGTGTATTAGCAACTAGACTGATCGTAAGCTGAAGAGAAAGGACATTTTTGAGCCAAGATAGCAGAACTACAAGTATGTTTATTTTTGGAAGGATTGTAATGCCAGCTGGCAGCACAAACTTGGCTAGGTTAAGGGTCTGGTGTGGCTGCAATAAAACATAAGGATACTGAATTTAGCAAAGGAGCAACAGGAATTATCGTTGGTATTGTTGCCGGGGAGTGCAGATGCAGTCTGGCATTTTATCAGCATAATCTTAGTTTGAACTTCATGAATAAAATTTAATATAGGGAGCTTGGAATAGCTGGTGTTGGATTTATACCCAGAGAGCAGGTACATTTAATTTCAGTAAGTACATTGCACTCCTCCTCATCGTTTGTGTAATTTGAATGTTAACTGTTTAGTATCCATCAGTTTTTGATCTTTCAGAAAATTTCTCTGCCATAAATTATATGGTATGATATTTTCCTCCTGTTTATCGTTCTCCACAAAGGAAAATATGGATTAGTTTTTGAACTACTGGTTAAATGTTCAGGTGGAAACATTCCTCATTACAATTCTTCAAATTAAAAGAAAATGCTTTTTCTGTGCCATTCCTGAGTCTAGAAAATTATTAGCTGCAAACTGAGAGAAGAAATATCCCATGCAGTTA
This sequence comes from Calonectris borealis, assembly GCF_964195595.1. Classification (NCBI taxonomy): domain Eukaryota; kingdom Metazoa; phylum Chordata; class Aves; order Procellariiformes; family Procellariidae; genus Calonectris; species Calonectris borealis. Next base: position 12,860,156 of record NC_134326.1, read on the forward strand.
CATTACTACATCCAAACCCAGCATAAATAGATGTGAGAAATCAAAATGGTGAAGGGAAATACAGTAGAAATAAGGGATGATGTTGAGAAGTCCAAAATGGTGGAAACCATTTGACCTAAGTTCTTGTTAGTTGTTTTGATTTTTTTTCTTTTTCTTTTTTTTTTTAAGGCTCCATTTGCATTGATATTTTAACTCGTGTAGCAGCTGTATTTGGCAATAGAGTCCTCAGTGACTAAAGCAACTCCCTTTCCAACCTTGTTTCCTTCTTAACTATTATTTCCTTTTATTTTTTCTCTGATGTCTTACTGCTTCTAAGAGCCTACTCATCTGGATTGAAATAATCTGAATCATAAAAAGTTTTTCCTTAATATATAAAAGTTTTTCCCTAATATATAATGCACTTTTTGGGACTTGATGCTGATCTAAATCCTCCCCAGCTGTGAAAATTTGCCATTTATTTTAGAGCGTTTTCTTCAATCTATTAAACTGCAGCACAAATTCGGATGTGTTCGAGTGTGTTCCTTTTTGTTTATTTTTTGCAGGATTAGTATTTTTCAGTAATGATGCTATTTTTGTTGTTGGATGAACTGAGGGAGCTCAGACAGTGGGGAGCAGGACCGAGGAGCGATGCCTGGACAGCTCTTCGTGCCAAAATCTGTGGCTATAGATGTGCTTGCTCTGGCGTTGGCTCCGTGGGGAAGCCTGCGAGGTTGGACTAGTGACTTCGAATTTCAGTGTTGCTTACCAGGTCATATTTCCCCTAATTGTGCATAGGCTTCAAACAGCTTGGTTTAATTAACTAGCAACTGAGTAAGAGAAAGGAATGATCCCTGTCTGATCAATCACATCCGCTTCCCAGAGTAATGAAGTTAAGTAGCCTGGTGATAAAAATAGGAGACAATACAGAGGATCTGCCGCGCGGTAGGCAGCAGATAGAGCCATGGTGCTTAGCTTGGGCCTCATTCAGTGCTTCAGATTATCATTTTAATGACTAACCTCCTGCCTGAACTGAAAGTCTCTGAATTACGACGTCCCTGCTCCAAATCCTCCTGTACCTCGCTGGTCTGGTTTCTGATGAAAGCAGTAGAAAGCTGTGAATTTTTTTTTTCTTTTTTAAAAGAAAATCTGACATGTCAGATTGACTTGGCAGCATTTGTGTATTAGTTCGTTTATCAATGAATGGATTGGTATTGTTAGATTTTTCTTCTTACGTTTTCGTAATAATTTACGCTTGATTATGGTTAATACGGGTCTGCGCAGTGAGAAGTGAAGAGGGGATGGTGGCATGCCTTCACGTGCTGTGTCGTCCGGGTGAATACCCTTGGGCACGCCAAGCCCTGCCGCGGGCGGGGAGCCTGGCACCACGGTGTTAAGGGCGTTCCTGTGCCGGCTGGCTGAGGGGTGCGGGTCCCGGTTAACTGGAAGGGCACTCCAGTCACGACGCAGGTGTCGCAGGCTGAAAGCTTGACTCCGAGCTGCTGCTTAAATCCATTTCCAAATTCGCAAGGATCCTGTGAAGCTCTAAATCCCACCGATTTCTCTGGGTGTGGTGTTCTGCAAAATTTTAAGCGAGCTTGCTCCATGAGTCAGTGGAGCTGAGCAGATTGCATGAGGATGAGACACCTGGCTGGATCTCCTCCAGAGCAGAGGACTGAATCCTGGCAAAGTTTCCCTCAACTTCACCGGGAAGAGAGTTGAACGCTCAGCGAGTTTGCTGCAGTTCTGGCCCATCATTGAAAGGGATGGTCAGAAACAGGAGGAATCCGCTTGTGGACTGGAATCCCAAATAGAAGAACTGCACAGTCCTAAAGAAAGGAGAATTGCACGCCCTGAAGGCAGAGCGGTAATCTTTAGGGAAGATAATCAGCTTTTGTATGTTAGCCATCATCAGCCCAGAGGGGAACAATTTTTGCAGTTCACCTCCACTTCAGCCAGTAGGTATCGATGTATGGATTTAATTGTAGTTCAGTTGATGAGAATATTAGATAACTAAAGAGCCTGTAGGTACAGCTCACACATTTCAGGTTAAAAGCAGGTTTTGTAAAATCCCCACCTAGCTCTTCCTACCTGACAAGTTCTGTAAAAATATTTTTAGACTCTTAAAGGCTTCACAGTCCTCTTCATATGTGAGAAAATTTCTTCAAGCAGACCATTTTCCTAATGATGGCTACTCTACAGCACTCTGCTTTCAGTTCCAAAATGCACAGGGCTCAAAAAAAAATACATTTTAACTATTTTTCATATGTTTTAAATTGATTATTGGTACCTTTGAGTATTCTGGAAAAAGACTTTCTCTATAGTGTGGGATGGGGAAGAGAAGAAAAATACCTAATAATGAACCCAGTAACAGTACGCGGTGGCTTTTTTTGACCTCTTCTAACCCACATCCCTGTGCTTTTATCTTTCTTTTAGATTCCCTTCTTTTCTTCAGTAAAGCTCATCACAGGAAGAGCTTTGGAGGAAATGTCTTTTGTAATGTAGATCTTCGAGCGAGGGGCTGGGAGGGAAGTGGTGTGGGATGTGTGCCATGTTGGAGGATCAGGTCTGGTTTTATAACAAGTTTGCAGTCCTTTTTAACCCTGTGAGTTACTGGGTTTTGGAAGTCAGTGCTTGTGGACTTCATCCTTGTGTTTAATGGCTCAGCCTATGAGCGGTTAGAAATTTTGCACTGGAAGACCACTGCCGGTTATACTTGCCTATGGTCCATGGTGGAACCTTTTTTCCCCAATGCAGTTACTGCTCTTTCTGTTACGCTGGCATCCACGACCAAGAGTTTTGTTCCCTTGTGCTAAGTCTTGTCCTGGTGCACACTGAGAGGTGCTCTCTCCTTTTATAAAGTACGTGGGAGGAGTTGCGGAGAAGAGGTCTTGCCCAAAGCTGGTCGTTGGCGAGCCAAACTCGCTTCGGTTAGAGAATTCACTCATGCTGGTGACTGTGGGAACGCACTGAAAAGTATCGTGGCCAAACAGCAAAGTGCCGTTAATAGTGAGGTAATTTGTTTCCCATGAGATGTCTTTCAGCCAGACAACTCCGCTGACGATATATTGTGTTCTCTGCTTGGAGAGAGCGCGACTGCTGCGTCTGCCGGCGTCCCAGCCCCTGGCCCGGGAGGACTGCGTTCAGCAGCCGCTGCAAGGGTCCTCCTGGGGGGGGGGCTGGCGCAGACGGAGGTCCCGTGTAGGTCCCAGCCCAAGGGGATCCCTCCCGTTCCACTGAGGTCTTTTTGTTATTGTGGCACTTTCATTCCCTGCCTTTTGACATGCTTAAATCAAATTAAAGGTAAGAGCAGAGTTCCAGCAGACTTCTGGTTTAGGTTTGGTCCTTCATCATTTAAAGTCTAAAATGCCCTGTAGGAAACTAATGCTTTATGTAGACCGACTGCAGTCCCATTTGCTACACAGAGAATAATAAACCCTTCCCGAGATTAGTGAAGGTTCCTTTCTGAATTAAAATATCACTTCGGGGAAAAGCTGTCTGTCTTCACTTGCCGTTGTGCATAGTCAGTGTCTCTTCCAGCTTGGATTTCTGCCAGAGCTCTGGCTCTGGGCTTCCTCCTGACCCTTACAGGTTCTTATTAACGTTGCTCGGGTTGTGCATAGAGAAACTGTCGAGCACCCTTTCGGGGGGGCAGGTGGGGATTAATAAGCTGTAGTAAGAGAGAGTCCTGCAAAGGTTCAGTTTATCAGGACAGTATTAAGGAATGGAATAATGCCGCATCTGCTTGAACTGTGGATGTGCCTTCTTTTAAACTAAGAATTGCTGTGCTAAGAATTGCTCTTCCCCCCCCCTTCTCTGCTTATTATAGATACTGAGCACAATTTTCAAACTTGGACCAGTTCAGTCTAGCATCTCCTTGAATAAGTATCCAGCCTCTAAAATGAAAAGAAAAAAAAGAAACCCTCTTGCACTGTTTGACTTGTAAACTTGCCTCGCACCTCAGCCTCTTCCCTGAATCTTTTCCCTAGGGTGATTCTGCAGTTTTGAAGCTATGAGGATGTTGAATGGTTTTTTCCTTTCCAGAAGAGGTGTACCAGTCCCCAGCTGCACAGCCTGTGAATAATGCATGAGGAGTTTATTTGCTTGTGCGTGGGAGAAAGCTTGTCCTTTCGCTTGCATGCGAACTTTTTTCCTCTCCTCTGTCTTTTTTTGAGCATCTGAGCAGGACACGAGTTCACTTTGCCAGTCAGGGGGATTTTTCAAGCTCGGTGTTTCACTCACTTCTGAGTTTGGCTTGATACCCATTTTCTCATCTTAAACTGTTGTTGAGAGCGTTGAAACACTGTGGTGGTGTTGAGCAGCACACAGGGAGCAGTCCCCACTGGGGAGCGGGGGTGGTTGAATATCATCTAACCAGGGATCAGAGGGCCATGGGAGAGGGCTGTGGCTACCGGCACCGCTGTCACAAGGATCATAGATCTGTTACCAGTTTCTTTTTGCCCTCATGACCAGTGCGTGTTGCAGATGCTGGTATGCATCCAAAAATCAGGTTGGTTGACGTGCTGGGAGATCCACCTACGTTCCAGCATGTGGAAGCAGCCCCTTTTCATTTAGGTGGTAGTCTAACTTTGGTGCGAATGAAGAGGGACTGTGAGTTTAGAGCTGCATGAGCTGGGGAAGCTCATTTTTAGTATGTGCAGAATTAATTTGATTGGTCATATTTGACACCAGTCAGGGAAGAGAGAGGTATTCAGGCTGAGAGAGCAAGAACACATTCCAAGCTTTTTTCTCTTCTATATCCTCTGAATGTGATGAATATTTTTTCCCTCAGCTGTCATAATGAATGCTTTTCCTCCCTTACATTTTTAAAAATGAGATTCTCTCTGTAACACAATCCACAGTTTAAAAATAACTTTTGTGACGTACTTTAATGGTGGCAATTTCAAAGCCTATGGAGATGGTGCTGGAAGAAGCTTCTACTCTAATAATGAAATGTGCATGGCACACATGGAAAAGAGAAGACTAGCTGGAATCAGCTTATTTTTCCTTTCTTGCTTCTTCAGCTATTTCTGGTATTTTCCCCTTTTAATTGCAGGGCAGAGTTGAGAAATGTAGAGTTGTAGTTGTCATAAAAACTAGAAGAAAAGGTCTGTTTCCATAATCTTGTAGCTGCTTCTGTTGCAGAAACCTACTGAAATCACTGCCTCCTCATTTCAGAAATGAAAAGTATAGTCTGCTTCATCTCTAACTGCTGTCAAATGTTTAAGCTTTCCTTTTCCCAACACTTACTCGGAACACATTTTCAGTTCAGCTAGGAATGTTATTACTAACTGATGAACAAGCCTGAATACTGAACGTGGTGAACGATGGACATTTTTGGAGTTAATCATAGAAACTTTTCATCCAGAAGACGCTGAGGCTGCTCTGGATGCTGATATACCATCTGACGCCAGCGGTGAAAAGCGCTGTACAATGTCAGTTCGAGACGAGTGGCTATAAAACAGCGAAAAAGAAATATGATTCCCATGACACTAAGTCATCATTGGAGTCGGGCAGACTTTCCTGACTGGGAGACTACTAACGAAAGACATGTTCTCGCTAATACCTACATGCTCAAAGTGCTGTAGTTTTAAGAACTCCTATTGTACAGAGTTGAAAATACCACATCAGTAAGAAACTGTCTAACTAATTAAACAAATTGCATCAACTGTGGTTTTTTTTTTTTTCCTTATTGTGATAGTATATTTCTGGAGAAAGAAGTAAGATTGATAACAGCTTTAGCAAAGAGGGTGGGGATTTGGGTACAATTTGTAATATTGGGGATGGAGATGAAAGATTTGCAAAAAAGCCATTGCTGGGTTTAGAAATGCAATTCATTCAAGGGGAATTGGGCTCCTAAACCCATTTGTTTCTCTTGAAACACTATGCTTTGATTTCTGAAGCCTTGCTCAATGCCTATATGCAGGCACTGCTGTGGTTATAGCCATTCTGTGCCCTGCTAACCACGGCCCTGAGACCTTGCTCCTGATCCTGTCTTCTTGACTCCGATCTAGCACTTTACTCTTTGAATAATTTAACAGTTTTCAATGTGTCTACTAGAGGTGTTGAATTTTCCCCAGCCCCCATCATCAGGAATGGCAAAAGTCAAGTGGAGGAGTCCAGATTGCTTTCGCTCATCCTCACCGTTTGCGGTGGGACAGCCCAGTACTAGCAAGTAGCAAGCAAGATTTTTCTTCCTGAAAGCAGAATTTACGTTGGCTTTCTGGCTGTGACTTTAGCTGGGTTACTGCTACTTTGCAGGCTACCCCAATTCTCCTTATCTTTTGTTCCTTTTGACTTTGAAATTCTCTTTTGTTCTTGAAGAGCTTCCTTCAAATATAGGATGCTTTCTGCTGGGTGAGATCATTTAGCGGCGAGCCTTGTCAGCTCTTAGCATGCTGGTAGCAGACGCTACCTCAGGGGGCTCTGGGCTTAAGTGTTGTTTACACACACTTCAGATCTACTGATCCTGCAGCACAGAAGAGGAAGAGTAATTGAAAGGGTTACACTCATGCTTAACAATGTCTTTTTTTTAGCATGCACTGAAATGAGCTGCTTCTCTGATACAGGCGATGTTGGGAGACAAACTGTTACGGATCCCAGTACTTTATAGGGTAGCTATCTTCCCCTAATTCCCATTTTGGTGAAAACTGCCCTATTATGAAAAACAACTTTATTGGCAACATCCAGTATTGTGTAATCACTTCATCTGTATTTAACCTTCATCTACTGAGATGCTTGAAAAATATTTCGCTGTAGTGACTGCAGAGGTGATAAGACGGGAGGCTTTTAGGCGGTGTTCCAAATGGCTTTTCACGTTTCACACAGCCTTGCTTGATGCGAGGGCTAAGGGTCCTTGCAGAAGCTAATATGTTATCCACTGCCCCATTTTTCATACCTAGCTAGTGGTCCCCTAGGATTAGCAAAGGTTTCTCCTTGAATTATACCATCTTCATGGGAATTTCTGTCTCTTCTTTATCCTTGCTGTTCTTCCATAGAAAGACTTGTCTTTAGCTGGCCTCTTGCTTGTGCTTCTCAGTGTATGTAGGATGCTCTTCAGCATGGGAAGAACATCTCTGTTCTTGTGGGTTGAAAGTATTTCTCTCAATGAAACACCAGACTTTATTAATAAACAACATCCTCATATTGAAACAAGTGCTCAGTTACACCTCAGTTACAAAGGATAGATTGTCTTTTGTTGGGTTTGGCTCCTTCGCCTGTTAACTCTGTTGGAGGCCATCTAATTTAATTTGTTACAGTATTGTGAAGACTTTGGTGGTTAATTACATCACTTCTGGGGGCCAGCAACTTTGAGATTGTTAATATTTTCAATAGTATTTATGAGCTCAAATACTTAGAAGGAGCTCAAGTACAAATCCCATGAATGCCCCAATGAAAAAAAAACAAAACCACAAACCCTTGCCTTTGGCTTATAGAAAATATTATCTTTTTTTTTTACTTCTAAAGATGCCCTAAGATCTTTTTTTGTATTTAAAATTCGTCAGCTTAGGAAAGTTCCCACATTGTGACTCAGACAAAAAAAAAAATCCTAGACATTACAGCAACAAATCTAAAGGATTAATAGATATTTCTGGATTTCAAGCTTTATAATTCAACATTTGTTGGTTGTTTGGTACTTTTATCTGGCCATACCGAGCATCTTTATTCAACATCTTCCGTCAGATTCTCCTGGGCTGTGTGGGATTTGCTGAGTGCTTTCAGTAATAGCGATGCTACTTTATTTCTGCCCTGGTATTCTGGGATATTTGTTTGAGGGCACATCTTCCAGGAATTTTATACAAGAGGCAACAAAAAGAACACTTATCTTAACAGAGCCACAACTTAACTGTCAACTATAAAAGAAGAGCCAGCAGATTCCAACTTAGATTAAAAGTCAGCTGTGAAAAAAGGCAAATATTCCCGTAGGCACAGGGCATCTCTCTGAAGAGAAATTGTTGAAAATGCAAATGGCTGAAAGAGAGTTCAGTGTGATTACTTTGTATTTCACAAGCGCTGTGGTTTCTTATGCCCCAGGTCAGCTCTTACGAGATTTACAGAAAAGATTTCTGGAAGACCTATGGCAGCTTTCCGTATGCCATCTTCAAAACCCTCCCGTTTTCTGTGCAGGCAGATTCACTCTTGCGAAGGACTCCTTCGGGGAACGGATAACAGATGCCAGCGTGGCCCCCTCACGCAGAATGGCAGCACAGGGCAAATACTGGAGAAGAAGAAAAGCAACTTTTTTTTTCTTTTTCCTCCCAGCTGAGAGCTGTCACATTAGCTCTTCCAGTTGTGAAGGCATCCTTGACAGGACATCACATCTTAATAATGCCAAACAGTGTCTTGACCATAGCTTACATAAGTAGGCAGGGGGTAATAATCAGTTCAGAACTCCATCGGGAGGCCATCAGCCAGACGAGGAACAATTGACCTTTCAGGAACAGCCATACAATTAGAGGCAAACTAAATAAAGTAGCAGAGAAGTTAGAGTGGAATTGGAAAGCCAAGCCACGTATTTGCATCAGATAGGAGGAGGAGGATGCTGGGAGTAAGTTCTTTCCATCTTCAGGCAGAGAAAATGCATCCAAAATCTACTTTTCAGGAGGTGGATTTACCACAGCTGCCTTCTCAGAAGAAGAATTAATGACTGTTCTCCTTCATTTTTACTGATAAATCCGTGTGCCAGTGGAGAAACCAGTCACACAGATGATACCATTAAACTCCCCATACTAATTGGCTTAATTTGACAAAATAGTTTCTGATGTCCCTGCTTCACTTTCAAGGCAGTCTAGAAGTTCACAGCGCTGAAAGTTATTTATTTTTGTGCCTTCTATTTGCCTGTCATTTCTTGCTCAGGAAAGAAGAGAAAATGAGGACAGGTTTGAGGAGGATGAGCACGAGGAGGTAAGAGTAAAAGCGAGGGAAGCCATAAGTTGGAGTGACTAGTTTAAGGACTTTGAGATTTGGCATAATTTAGAAGAAAAAGTGCTCTGACCCGAGCAAGTGGCATTGATTTCTTTGAAAGAAAGTGTCGTGGTCCTGGGCTGGAAGGAGGGAAGGCAGGGAAGCGGCCAGCAGAGAGTCCTGCTGATGGGCAAGAGCGATTCCTCCTGCAGGACTTAATGAGCAGAAAAATTGTTGTTTAGCCTAGTAGTGGGCAGCACTGGAGAGGAAAAGCTCTTGAAATAAGACTTAGAGCAAACTGTTTGCGAAGATGCCATTAAAGTCTGTCTGGTCTTCAATCCCAAATTTGAGGAAAGAAGAGGAAGGGGATAGTTTGAAGCAGTGGTCTGATGCCTTTAAGGATTTAAATTCAAGGGGGGGGCAAAGAGAGGGAGGTTCACAAATTCTATTCATGACATTTCATCTCAAAATGTCAAGTGCTAAAGCTCTGGAAATACTGCTTACATGGTGGATGCAGTACTGCATAATTGAAGCCACTGGAGAATTAAGGAGATCTGTACTTTCTGGCCTTTATTTATTTAAAAATAAAAACTTCGGCAATACTGTATGTACTGCTGAGTACATATGGCACTAAATCTCAGTGCAAAGTGCTGAGATTTCAGGGACTGAGCAGAAACACTCCCTATGGCACCATTCCTTCTGATCTCAGAGGTTAACCTTTGGCGGCCTTTGCTCTTACTTTTCATCCATTCTGTCCTTAGCTGAATTCCTGGGGATAAAGACTGTTGCAATTTTGTTCTGAAACCAGGGAATAATATGTGTTTAGATGGTACATGTAAAAAATGGTGAAAATGCTTATCTCTATTTCTACCACTGAGGAAATGTGCATTGCTGTAAATGTTGAAATGTTTAAACTAAGAAGTCTGGAAGGGTCCTAGCTCAGCAAACTTTGAGCTCTTACATTCATCCTTGGGTTGTTTTGGGGTAAGTTTTGGGCTAGGACAATTAGTCGACCCCAGGCTGGCTTTGTTCTTCATGCTGTACATCTCCACACGAGAGCAGCAGTGTCAACGAGTTAGGCTGGGCACTGCCGACATTGCCTTGCTTTCCCTGCACCGCTAACAGATGTAGCAGGAGCAAACGTGTTCCTGCACGACAGTCACAGCCGTGATGGTAGCACAGACAAACCCCTCTGAGAACCATTCCTATGGATGAAGGAGTTTCCTATGGGAACCAGAGTTTCCATACTAATTATTTTCTCACCTTTACGGCTGTGGCGTCACAACGCAGTGCCATCATCAATATAATTTTTGTAGATGAAGATGCCCAAAAGTTCCTCCACTAAGGTAATCTGATTTTTATGAGTGATCCCTTTGTCCATGGTTATGGCCAGTATTTCTCTCTTCTGATTTTAAACTCTGACCCAGAGACAAATGAGTCTTTTGCTTCCTCAGCTCTTTGGGACCCCATAGAAATGCGCCCACGTTTCTATAGGATCGCATCTGAGAGTCTGGTCTGGAAGTTGGTGCTGGAGGCTCCCCACCCACCCATCTTTCCCCAAGACGTAACTGACCCCTGCACCGCTATTAGAGAGAAACTCCCCTCCAGAAATGTCGCTGCGTTGTCTGCAGGAATATTATTCAAAAGAAACAAACATGTGGGACATGCTTTCCTAGTGTTGGAGGAAAGCCTATTTGCGTCTCCTACATTAGAAAGATTGTTCAAGAACAGTTCATCCGTGTGTGAAGTTGCCCCCTTTAATTCTGCCAAGGCTGAGGCGCTCAGGGAGGTCGGCTGGCAAGGGTACCAGGGGCTCTTCCATGCACCCAATTCTTCGAGATGCTGGAGGTCAGAGGGGAGCGGATACGTAATCTGCTCGTCTGAACCAGTTCTTCTGCCTTGTTTTGTATAACTAGTGAGTTTTCACACCGCATACCAAACTTTGAGACAAAATACCGATACTGCGTAATTTAAATGGGAGAACTGAGCCTCCCCGCTCTGCAATTTGCATTACGTGAAAGTCGGAGGTAAGGAGGGTGAGAGCACATGTTGCAGGCTCTCGCCTTTGGAAGCTCCTCAGCGTGACAAACCACCCGGCGTACCGTACAGTTTACAATGAGCCTTCCTAGTTGTTTACCTTTATATAGTTATACAGAGTGGGCTTTTTTTTTTTCTTTTAAGGAAAGTATTGTGTGAGACAGTTTTGTTTCTTTGAATTCTAACTTTACCAGCATTTTTTTTCAGTGCATATGCTGGAGGGAAAAAATGCACATTTTCTCTCGGTCAAAGTAAAGTAGGTGTATTCGTTATCACAACTCAGAGGATTGTGCACAATTCAGTTTAATTTTTTCTTAAGGTAAATATTTAATTGCTTTGATTTTGTTTTGTTCATATCCCAGGAAAAAAACGATGACAGTACAAGCAAGTTCCTTTAACCATTCTTTTCCATATAGCATATGCTCCTATATACTATATACCTTGCGCAACTTGCCTTACGCTAACCTTGTCCTTACAGGCCAGCGCTCTCCTTAGAGATTTCACTTCCTAAAGTTTTAAGGGGTGGGTGTGTGTGTATATATATGTGTGTGTGTGTATATATGTATATACACACACACACACACATATAAAAAAAAAGATACTGGCTTTCACTTCAACTTTGATGAAAGCGCTTTGTTTCCTTTCAGCTCCAGCAAACTGGATTGAATTGTAACTGTGTTGAATGCACTTCTGTAGCACCTTCCCTCAGAGATCTAAAACAATTTTCTCACCACTGCTAAATGCTGAACTTTCCCTATATACTCGCAAAGTAAGTAGGATGCTGCTATCTGTGCTTAGGGTAGAAAAATTAAGAAAAATGTTGAATGCAACATATCGTTTGGAAGAGAAATGGGTAAGATTTTTAGCTCTTGGTTTTGAATATTGTTGTGTATTCACACAACCATACTTTTCTGGGAGAAAGGAATCTTTTCTCGTTACAGCATGTAACTGCAGTGTGCCAAAATGAAGTGCAATATTGACACGTATAGCAGCATAACTGCACTTTCGGTCAGTATTGAGCATGGCTTTTTGATAGTGCAGGAACAAATGGGTAAAATAAGGAATAGTAATAGGTATTTTTGAGCAAACATGGAGCGTGTTCCCTACTTGACCTGTGATCTGTTGTAGCTTAACCAGTCACAGTGTGGACTCCAGCTTCTGAAAAAAATGTGTTTAAAAGTCAATCCAGCAAGGAAAGGGGGAGAAAATCGCTCCAGCTGGCAGGTGCTTGCCCCCTGTTCGGAGGCAGAACCTCCGGCCGAGGCAAACGGAGGTGCTGCCGTGCAGAAAATGAGTGAAGTCGTCTCACCCCTCATCTCTAGTGCGAAGGTTGGAATATATGATGGCAAGGACAGAAGATTTGCTCCCCAGAATTTGTTTTTGTTCAATTTCTAGTATGAACTTTCTGTGTGTTTAACAAACAAAGGGAGGGTGCTATGATGTTAACCGTTGTTTGGCAATTCCATGGTGGTTGTGTTCCTAATAATCTGTAAAAAGAAAGCCGACTACAGGAAGGTTGATGGCTAGGTTAATATACACTGTAGTGGAGTCATTTTAAAATAATCCAAGCAAAGAAAGGAGATTTATATAAAAGTACATTTCCATTACTTGTGCCTCTGGCAGACTGATGCTTCATCCAACATAGCAAAAACCCAGCAACGTTATTCTTGTTTCTTTTTTTGTAACATCCGTAGTCTTTAGTATTGCTTTCCTTTGTTAATTTTCGAAAGATTACTTGTTAATTAAGAGACAGAATTGTCTCAAATGCGAGTCTTGACTGAAAAGAGCTTGAACAACATAGCAGGAGTCTTGTGATTTTTTAAAAAAACGTCTAATTTTTGTGCGTGTCAATATTCAGTTAAAATTTTGATACTCAAGTAGAGTGGAATGCAAGCTTCTATAGATGTCTTCATGGCAACTGCATCTTCTTTCTGTTTTTCTTAGCTGGAAACAGTGGAAGACTGGGGCAAGTCTAATTTTTGGATCAGTGAAAGAAATCCACTTTGAAGCAAGGAAATCAGACTACAAGTTCAGTTAGGCTTTTTTTTTTCCTTTTTTTTTTTTTCCCCCAAAACACTGAAGATCAGTCTTTATACACCACAGGTATGGCTGCACATTTTAAACCCACTTTTTGTTACACTTTTTGTAAGAGCTTAGCACCTGGTGAGCTTGTAAGTGGAGTTGCTACTTAGAAAGTCTGGCTACTTGCTTTGGTACTGAAATAGAAGCAGCTTTCTTCTAAAAATCTATCCCAAAGGGCCAAGACTTAAGTATTTTGTATTCCCATTACTTTGAATGGGAATTTTTCCTTATTGAGGAGTTTGGCCTTTGGCTTGCTTATAGAGCCAGGCACTTCTTTTATGTAGGTCCATTAATTTCGATCTTGCTAAATGTGTATTCCTAATTGCACTAAGTCAATGTATGTAAAGAGATCGGAGGAGGGAACTGATCCAGAAGGAGGGATACTCGGCATTGTGTGCTTTGAAGCTGTGGGATTGAATGACTGTATCCTCTTGCGTGTGACCTTCAGGTTGGTGAAGTGAATGTATAGCTTTTAAGAGATATGTGGTATAATTAATGATTAATCGGGGTGCTTTATTTTGCCTATTTTTGTTCTGCCGTCAAGACTTGTGTGTATAATGGATGTTTTTTATTTTCTTTCTTCTGCGACTCATCTTTGCTGACTGCATCCGTTTGCTCCCTGATGTCTGTAGGCTCTAATAAATCGAGGAGTTTAGGCAGACAGCTCCTTAGGCAAGAGCTCTCCCTCGGCTAGCAATGCTGTAGAGATCTGCCTAGACTATAAAAGGCTCAGAAAAGGGGACAAGCTTTTGGCTGTGAGGCATAAGAGAAGCGTAACAATGTTGATGTCCCCCCTTCTTCCCTTTTCTTGGGTGTTTAATTGGCAGTAGGAAACAGAGCAGGTCATTGATTCATAAGCAAAAAAAGGACTGTTTGAGTCAGAAATACTCCTAGGAAGCCTCCTGTTGGTAGTGTTTGCACTGGAGTCATGAATTCCAAGATATTTAGCGGTTTTCATAAATACCTTGGCTGTCAGAGTGATGTGATAAAGCAAAAATCAAATCACTTATTTCTTATCATAGAAAAGATGTTTGTCCATGCACTTGGGGAGAACAGCTTGAAGATGTGACAGCTTTGGATTTGAATGCACAAAAAATCCCCACCGAACAAATAAAAAGACCCCCACAGCTTTCATTCGCATGATGTTGCTGTCTTGTATAAATATCCAGAGGGAACTGGTTTATAATTTCATGTTTATTAAGAGAATATATATCGTTCAGCAGCTCCTGCTTCCTTGCTCTCAGAAGCCTGCTTGACCCACTCTTAATGCCATAACATTACAGGTCAAAGAAGAGATCCTATATAATAAAATCCATAATAATTTGCCTAGCAGTATCTGCATCAAGCTAACGTCTTTCAGTTGACTGGAGTACTTGGCTTGTTTCCTGTCGTTACCTAGAGACTTGTCACTTGAAATCGTGGTGGACAGCTGCTTTTTTTTTTTTCTCCCTCCCATGTTTGAATATTGTCTGCTGGCAAGAGCCCGTGGCTTGAAAGGGGAAGGTTCAGAGAGATGAGAATTGCTGGACACAATAGCCCTACTATCCTCACAGAAATACAAGCACTGTGGTCGTGGGAGGAAGAATTGTGATTCTCCCTTCATCTTTAGGGAGAAGAGAGGATCTTCTTCAAGATGAACCATTTGTAGACAGGACAGATCCGTTAAAATTTGTTCTGATGCTACCTTCAGTATCCCTTCCAAAAAAACAGTATTACAAACTAAATAGCGTAATGGGAGCAGCAGTGGCAAGAATTAAAACACTGCCGAGGTTGGGTCACTCGGGACGCTGCTGCGTTTTTCTCCTGCGCAGGGAAGGGGAACAACCTTCTCCTTGTCCATGGGGGATGAGATGAGAAATAATGGGCTTCAGTTGCAGCAAGTGAGATTTACTTTCGTGACAAAAACTTTCTAGGATGAAATACTGCATTAGATTGCTTATGGGGGTTGTGGCTCTTCCATCATTGTGGGTCTTTAAGAATAGGTTAGAAAAACATCTGTCAGGAATGATATCTGTAGAGCTGCTCCTGCCTTGGGGCATGGAGATGGACTAGATGACCTCGTGAAGTCCCTTCCAGCCCTGTTTTCTATGATCCCTAGTTCAGGACTTTTCATTACTCATTCCTCGAAGCCCCAGAGGTGACAGGACTATCACACTTCATTTTTACCCTTACACAGTCGTTTTTGCTGGATGGTTTTTACTCATTCTGAGAGACTGGCTTCAATTACATTTATCATATGATTCTCCTTTCTTATAGCCTCTATTTTTTTTTAATTTATTTTTTCAGTCCGTCCCCTCTAGGCCTTTTCTCTCTTGTTTTTAAATGGATCCTACTCACTTCCAAACTTTCTGAAAGCAAAACACGCTCAAAACTTAAATCTATTTTGTGGATTTGAAATTTCGAATTAGACAAAATGAGTTGGAGCAGTACCAATGTCATGTACAGTGCTGCAACAGACACAGGAATAGGAACTGCTTTTGCCTTGTTGAAGTAAGATAAATGTGGATAGAAGCAGATGATGAGATGGGGAGTTGCCCAGGACAGAGGCTATTTTGCTTGTTTATACAGGACTTGGTACAGTGTGGCCCTGAACCTTGGCTGCTCTACTAACCCCACTTAGGGTCAGAAGCACGGGAGATACCAGATGCATGTGTACATTCTGCAGGTGGGGTTGCTGAAAGGTATAAAAGAACTAAGGTTTGTGCTCTAAAGTGATAACGTGGTGATTTCAGGGCGATTAAAAAACACAGTAAATTAAAAGATAGCCAAAACAGTGCGATCCTGCGTTTTTATTCATGTATCATGGTGGCAATAAGTACCCTACACAGCTGCGCAGTTCTCTTCCTGACACAGCTGGATGTTTCACAAGCTGGTGTGAAACAGTAGGTTCCCGTTATATTTGCCCCTTTTCATCTCTTCCCGAAATGGAATTAAATTTGTTCTGTTAGTGGCATGTGACGGTTTTTAAGTGGTTTCCTTGCAGGTTCGCTTTAGGGCCTCCCCAGCTCTCAGTTTGGGTTAGTAAAGTGGAAGATGGCGCAATAAAAGCAAGGTGTCAGACTCGAGCTAAACAAATGTCCCGCTTTATTGCACAGTAGTTTTCCAGTTCAGCTCTGGGATGCCTTGGTCTGTGAAATAGCTGTGTTAATTCTCCACGTGTCTGAGCGTAATCGCTACAATCAAAGTCGGAGAGAGGAAGGTGCTTGGAGCAATCCCTGCCGCGGTGCCGGCCCCGCTCCTGCGCTCTGTGCTTGGAGAGGAGCACCACGCTCGGGACATCGTGCTCATTTCCACAAGTGTCCCAGGCTTTGCTGACCTTCTTCCTCTTGTTGGCCTTCTTCCTCTTCTTCCAGGTTTGAACTAGCAGTCAGAAGATGAAAAATCCCTGAAAGTGTTCTGCACAGGGCTGCACAATGTAGTGAGTCACTGAAATGTTTTATGTTCCCCTGAATATTTTACGTTCAGTGAATGAATGCACATTTGCAGCAGTGGAGCAGAGGTGGGGTGCCATGTGGGGGTCCGACGATGTGAAACCCGTACTGGTCACTGCTTGTCTGCTACACGGGACAATTATTTGCAGGGTTTTCAAGTTTAACTTGGGTAATAATATTTAAATCATGAAGTTATCAACCCTCCCTCCTCCTGACGTTTTTAAAAAAATTGACTAACCCCATTGTGTTATTTTTCTGAGGAGCTGACTTTTTTGTAACTGGTTATTGTACGTAAACACTCAGCTATACATTCCGAGTGCTGCTTGCTCCGTAGCTGAATTTGATGCGTTCTATTTAATTATGCAGTTTAAAAATAAAAAATAAAAAAGGAGGGAAAACTAATTTTGGTAGCTCCAGGCTGCAGCAGTTGCCATGTCTGCTTCAATCCATCTGCTCCTTCTAACGTGCCTGGTTGCTGGAACCCACGGACCCCTTCAGCAAAGTTATGAAGGCGGAATTGGAAAAGCATGTCTTTATGGAAACTTTGATTAATTTTTCAAGGGGTGACCAGAGCTGCTGCGTTACAGAGCTGTCAAATACCGTATGTCCAGAAGCCCTGTCATCTGGATTTCAAAGTCAGAGCCGTATTTTAAGAGACTTGCCCTTTTCATCCTATCTGGTCTGTGGGGGAGAGTCGCTGGGACTGAACCCTGTTTGGCCGCGTGAAAGAAGCGTGCCAGGCTTCCTTTGCCAGGGACTTTGAGTTTAAATCTATTTCAGGCCTCTAAAAAGGTCAGGCAAGGCTGCCAGCCAGAACCTGTGTCTAATTCAACACTATTAGAATGACAGAAAAATAAAATCCCCAATCTGAGGCTGGAGGGCAGGGAGCGAGGGAAGTATCAGACGCTTTATAAACTGCGGAATGTGCTCTCATAGCAAACCGCTTCTGCAGTCGGAAGCGAGCAGACGTGTCCCTGCGCAGGAGGAAGGTCGCTCGGGCTCTGCTGTAGTCTTTGGGCTCCAGCAGCGGGGATCTGGTTGCTGGTCTGGGCCCTGAAGAAGCTGCTCTCCTTTGTTTGCCAAGAGAGGTCAGGAAGGTGTTCCTTCATTTGTCTTAGCTGTTAGGTGGCGCATCTTTCCGCGGGGGGCTGTATCGGGCGGTTTAGGCTCCCCACATCCGTGGTACCTGGGCTGTTGCTCTGCTGTGAGGCAGCGGGGAAGCAGCCGTCGCGGGGGGTGGTTGGGTCTGGGTGGGGGTTTGTGGTGGTGGGCAGGGGAGAAGCTGCTCCTGATGCCGCGGTGGCTCGTTCCCGTCCTGGTCTGGGTCTTCTGAGATACTTAATTGCCCTAGTCAAAATATTTGTGTGGATTCCTGCTAGAGCGATAGAGCTTTATGTCTCCTTTACTTTATTCCCACTTTGCTGTAATCCTTCAGCTTGTGCTCTTATTTGTAATCTAACATGCGCTCTTTTAAAATTGGAAGGAGCTGACATCAGTGGTTTGAAGAGCCAAGGGAAAGATTTCTTGTAACGGTAATCAGCCTGGCTCATTTCCCAGAAGCATCCAGACCTGCCGAGATACAGAGGAGCCCGTGTACGGGACAGAGTCTCTTGTTCCGTAGTTGGGTCTAATTTAGTAATATTTTGTTGATTTGCAGTGCAAGTTTGATTCTGGGTTTTGACTGGTATCTTGGAATGCAGTTTTTTGTGATCTGGAAAATACTGTATTTGTTTCAAATTACCGTATCAGAAGGGTTTAAATTTTCTTGGCTTCTTTACTGAATAATCTGATGAATGTGAAAAGCAGCTTTAATGTGATTTCTCATTGATTATTTTCATATTAAAGCCCTGTGATCTGAGGAGTAATAAGTTTGTATTCACTTGCCATCTTATAAGTAGGTCTTAATTTTAATCTTGCAGGTTTTTAAAATTGAATCATCAGAAATTGCAGAAATTATGTTTATATTCACTTGCCATCTTACTAATGGATCTCAGTTTTAATCTTTCTGATTTTCCAAATTGATTCAGAAAAAATTATGTCACTAGGATTTAATTAAAACATGCAGTTTCAGCTTAATTCTTTCCTAATGTGTTAAATTTTCATATGCCAGTGTGAAAACTTTTAGCAACGTTAGCCTCTTATTTCAAAGTATTGTGAGAGTTTGGTGTTAAGTTTATATTTTTTTATTAATATCTTGACTGCTAGTAAAATGTACGTGTCAGTTTTGTAGTTAACTGCTGTATTAATTTTGAAGTTAAAAATAAAATTGGAAAGTAAATTTGGTATCTCGGTATTACACGGCAAAAAAAGGTTGTTGCAGTAGGGACCCTGTCTGCCAATACACTTATCTGCTGTTAGCTAATTGCTGCTTTTATTCATCTTGTGCTTTTTGGCTGGATGATACCCCGCTTGCTATGATAATGGCAGGAAAGAAGTAGGGATCTGAGTGCTGGTGGGTCTGTGAAAGGCACGGGAGGTTTGCGCAGCAGAACATCCGCCTGCGCTGCCGTCGTGGGCTGCCCTCCCCTGCGCGGGGCAGCGTGGCCTGGGGGTGCCGCACCCCGCTGCGCCCGTGCTGGAGGTCGGCGCGTAGGGATCGAAGTGAGGCGGTCAGCTTGCCGGCGCTGGTGTCCGCTCCTGCGCTTCTCCCAGCCTTTCACAGATACGAACGCCCTCCGTCGTCTTCCACCTCCTCCTTTTCCACAGCTCTGAGTACCTTCTGGAAATAGGTTACGCAGTGTAGCTGGCACGTGTGGTTGTTGTCTCAAGTTTTTTTCTTCCTCCCTAGAATAGCTTTGAGAGTTTTTTTTAAATTTAGTTTATCCTTATTGTTGTATGTGCTTGCTGCTGAGGGCAGGCCAAAAAAAAATGCACAAGACAGAAAATGAGGGGGGTGGGTTTTTTTTCCCAAGCAATTCTGAGGTGTGCCCAGCTAGCAAGGGTGCCAGATGAGCCACTGCGGTGTTTTACTCGTCAGCTCTGTTTATCACTGCCTACGTTCTTATTGCAAAGGGGTAATTTTGAGGGTAATTTTTAGCTCCTGTGCATTGTCAGGGAGCACAAGAAGTTCTTCCTTTTTTACAGGTCTGCAGGAGCAAGGAGACCCCTCCTGAGGTGCGGGAGGGCGAGGGCCATGCGGATGTGCGCGGTGGTTGGCGCTGGCCTCTGCAGATGCAGAGAAATGGAGGATCTCTTCCAGGCCCCTGGGGCGCGGGGGGAAATCACCTGCAAGCCGCTCCTCTGCGAGCCCTTCCCCGGTGTGGTGGTGCAGCATCCCCGTGCTGCGGAGGGGCCATCACGGACCTGCGCATCCCACCCCGGCCTCTGCAGCCACAGCCTGTCCCAACCTAAATCTTGCTCTGTGCTTTAGCCTTTGAAACTTGGGTACCTGCTGACAACAAGTCCTTTTCCCCTTTCTGAAGGCTGGTTTCTGCCGAACAGGTATTTGTCCTAAATAAGAGGCAGATGAGTAAATAAACCTTTAGGAAAAGGAGCTAGGACTATGAATTTCTTTCTCTTTGTTGTTTATCTCTGTAATAATGCAGGGAGCATTAATAAGAAAAAGTGGACTGGGATGTGATGTTTTCTCAATACTGTTACACAACCCCAGATTTAAAGCATGGTCTCAGAGGAGGTAGTGGGTCAGGATCAGTATAGCTGACCGCTATTTTGACTGAACACCAAGGAAAAAACATTATTACATCTCAAGCCAGAGTGAGCTACCACACCAGGGCAGCTGCGAGCCCCCTCTCCTGCTGTACATGTACAGGGCTCCCAAAACCACCTCCTTAAATCCTTCATCCTGAAATTGCACCTCTGCGGTGGCTCCTGCGCTGTCCGTGGGCTCTGAGCACCGGTGCCAGGGTCCCCCCACTTGGAGGGGATTATAGGGTCAAGGTTGGATAGTATTGCGGTATAACGTGATGTGGTATTGTATCCTATTTTAGGGACATCTCAGTTTTTCACAGAGGGAAAACCAGTGGTAGGTTGGCTGCCCGGATTTTGTATGCAGCTGAGGCTGAAAAAAAGTCTGAGAATTTCTGGAAGAAATACGAGTTGTGTCTTGCATGCAGGGAGCACAACTGTCCCTAACATTGTAAAGTTCTGAAGTCCAATGCTTACCACTGCCCAGATGTGCCTTCAGTTTGCTTTACTGTTATCAAAGTAGAAACTAATAAAACCGTGCCAAATCCCAAGAGAGACTTGAGGAGATTTCTAGGAGCACTTGCCACATTTCATGTCTCCCACACAGTCACTTTGGCTGAATGGTGCAGGCTAATAAGTGAGCATCGCTGCTGCTGCTGGGTTGATGCATGGCTGGCGACCGTGCTTCTTGGTCACCTTCTGCGCACCGACTTGTTTAGCCTTAACTTCAGCAGCCTCAGTGTTGCCCTGTAACTATGTTTTTGCTTTCTTCATCACCTTGTGTTGCCTATTAGCAAGTTGAATGAAGAGGATAGCAATATAATTGGACAAAATGTTTCTAAATTAGTATTGCAGTTCTTGTAACAGGCTTGTAAGGGAAGAGCGGGCACTGACACCCGCCGTAGCCTGTGGTACAGGAGCACAGTAAGGTCAGGTTATGCTGAAATGATTTAAGGGCATGCAATCAAAAGCAAATGATCATTTTATCGGTAAAATCTACCACTTAGGCTAAAGGTTTATGTCAGTTCTTGCAAGCTGTAACAATATCCTGCCCGTTATGAAGCCTGCCACCGCTTACCGAAGCGAGATGCTTAAACCATCCCGTGAGTGACTGCTAGCGAAGTCAGTGCAGTAAACACCAGCGAGGTCAGGCCGCTGACCTTCGAAAAGAGTTTGCCTTACTGGAGGAGTAACTCCTGAAAAGGCAGACTGCTAAATTGATTTTTGGTGTTTTATAGTGTGCAATGTCCATGGTTTTATAAATGGTGTCTCCCTGCTGCAGGCACAATATCAACTGTTTCCACCGAGTGTATGTGTAGGAGTGTTGGACCAGAACGTTTTAAAATATATTAGTTTGGAAATTAAGTATCAATGGTGTAAAAAGTCTATGAAAATATTAAAGAGGAATTATTTTGTGTCCAAAAAGCATATGTGACTTGCTAATACTGTGAACAGAGCGTGAGGCTGTACAGGTAATCAGTTTTGGGAAGGTTTTCTAAAATGGCACAACTCGCTACATGGCTGAGCTTAATTTAGTAATAGATCAGTGTCCTTTCTGTTAGGCAGCGACACTATTTAAGTAGAACATTCACTATATCATGATAACAGAGATCCTCCAAAAGCTAAATAATTGAAGACAGGCGCTGGAGAAACAGTGAATACACATTACAGTTTCAAAGACTGCTATTGCTGAAAGCCACCTAATTGTATTCTGCTGCAATTAATAATCATCTTAAAGGCTTTGCATATTCATGAATATATAAAAATAAATAAGACAATACGCAGGCTAGGATAAAATGTTGGTTCATAAACTTTTATTGCTGAACAGTAATTAAGCATGTCTCTAATCACAGCATCATTTTTCATTGTGGATAGGTTTGGGTGGGATGGGAAAGTTTGAAAGAAAATGTGACTATTTAGAAAATTACCTTGCATGAAAGATTTCAAATCACAGATATTTAAAATGAAGCATATGTTTGCTTCTCATTTGCCTGCCCATTACCTGTAGTGTGTTTTTTTGACTTGGTACACCCAAGCATGTGGAAGGGCATCGGTTCTTATCCCTCTCTCCCCTGCGAGATGGCTGGTGAGGGTTTTGGCTGCCGCCTTTTAGTCTATATTGAACAGGAGGTCATACTGAAAGATTAGAGACACCCCTCCTGGCCTTTAAACAAGTACTAATGATCTCTGAGGTTTTGAGATCAAAATTTGTCTCGCGAGTATGCAAATATAAATTCAGAATAAGGCCACAGAGAGTATTGCTTGAAGTTTTGGCCCAAGTGGAATTACTCTCCGCTTACATCCGTGCAACTGAGAGATGAACTTGACTGGCTGAGGTTTCTCTTCAGTCTGCACGGTAACTGCTTACTCTCATTAGGATTTTTTTTTCCCTTTACAGCCCCGTGCATTACAAAATGTTCCTGCTTTGTTTTGACTTGACCTTTCATAGTCACTAAAAATCAATAGACTTTAATGCATTTATTAAATAAGGAGGATTCTAGGGATTAACATGCAAGATTCGCTGCTCTAGCAAGAGGAGAAGGTAAAGAGCGGAATATTACTGCACAGCCAAGACAGGCTGCTGTGGTTGCAAGAGTCCTCTGCTCCTTTTCTGGTAGGAGCTGGTGACTGCCTGCTGATCAGGCAGACCAAGACACCGCTGCTATCTTCTCCTTCACTCTTAAACATCCTTCAAAGGAGGGAGCTTCCTTACATCTTTTTCCTTTTTCTTCTCTCTTTTCTCCTATGAAGGGAAATTACTTTTTCTCCTGCTTCGGTTGGACTATACTTGACACCCTACAGATAGGGAGTGATGGGACTTCAAACACAGCTGGATACCATTTAAGCCTCAAAGGAATTGAAGTATTTATTATGAAACATGCTTTATGGATGCCACACTGACCTTTACACTCTCCAGGTCCTGGCAGTTATGGAGAATAAGATGCAGCAGATAAGAGGATGCCGGATTTCTGATGCTTGTAGGGGTCTTACAAATGGAAGCTCTGATTTAAAAGCATTGCTTCAGTGACAGATTATAATAGGAGAAAGTTGTTCTCTTTTTAAAGTTGTCCTTTGAGGTAGGACTTATCATCCACAGTGCTGAGGAGGGAGATTATGCCTTGCACCCTAGATGAACGCTTATTAGATAAAACAAAAGCTTGAAAACTCTTTTCCGGTTGCAGGTCTTGAATCTTTTCAGCATTCATATCAGCAATTTCTGCATTCAGCTTTTCTTTAGCCTTAATGTCTAGTGCCACCTGTGATCTAAATTTGCATGCGCATCCCCTTTCAGATTCATGGTGTTGGCTCCTTACGGTTGTGTTGCGTTACACTGATGTCGCACTGACTGGCCTGGTGTGAGAAACATAATTTACTTGGGAGGAGCAGCAGCTTGGACATAGTACAGTACTTTTCTTCTCATTTTGCAGCTTTTCTTCTGACCTGCATGTAATGACCATTTTTCTTTGAGATGAGCAAATAAATGAGTTTAGTAAAAGCTCAAGGTGCCACGCTGAATAACTTCAGCAGGAGAAGAAAGATGACTTTGCCTGTGTTGTTGACACTTGGACAGAAGTTCCTAAATCCCTAAAGTGTTCAGCTGTGGGGACGTCGGTGGCTGTATTTACAGCTTCGTAAGGAGGGTGGAAGTAACTTGGATTCCTGAAGATTCATTGACTGTTGAAAAGTGTTTTGTTTGACCAAGCTAAGTCAAAAGATTTTAGCACAAGCAGAGCACTCTCTCCCATCTTGTGTAACCCTGAATTGCCTATCAGCTTATGCTGTAGTTTTTGTTTCCAAGAACACACTGACTTTTGTGACCTGATTTTTTTTTTTAAGTAATAAGATTTGTGCAACTTTTGTGCTCAATTTAGTGTCCATAGGATGTATGTACTTATACATCCTTTCTGTTTCAAAGTTTAGCTACCCATATTTGTGCAAATCTCTGGCTTGCATGTAAATAAAGGATTGGTGTTCTTTAGCATGCCATCAAAGGCGTGCGTGCATATGATTACAGAAAGCCAATCCTGTACATTTTTTAGGTCCTTTGGAGAAGGAGTAAGAAGCAGCTGAGCTTATTCTTACTATGTTTTAGTCTCTAGCTCCACATGTACACATATTAGCTAATATCCTTTCTGAGTGGCCAGTGTAAATGCTATTGATTTCAGCAGGAGGTTGGCTGACCTCAACGTACCTGATAAACCAACTTACCTAATGCATGCGTGCCCACCTATGCACCCATGTTAAGGATTTTGAATGCAAATTTAAGGTAGGCTTTTGTTTAGCATTTTATCAACCTATCCCTTATGAACTAATAGTAGAGAACATGGATGTCCTGGCACATCTCTTCTCTAAATGCCTGTAACAAGGCTTTTTATGCCTCTTGTTTATGTGTGTCAGTAAGGGAAACATTGTCCTTGCCTGTTTAAAGCTAGTAATTCTCTTTTGTAGCTGACACTTGGTAATGTGTCTTTGAAAAGATTACAGGTTGACCCCCACCGCTGACCAAACGAAAAGAAATACCCAAACCCAAAGTCTGGGAATGACAAGCTACTTATGGCATGATCTGCTACAACATATTAAAACCAGAGTACATATATGAACAGTTTTCTTCCAGTACGTGACAACTCTCACACAATGGTATCTTGATGTGTCAACATGCATTCAGATCTCAGCATATTAAGAATGATTTAGAAGGAAGCAGTGTCAAACCATATTGATCAAATTTTGGTGTTTCAAGATTAAATTATTTTTTTTTCCCCTCAGCTGCTTTATAGGGAACAATGCTTTGGGTAGATTTTAAAAGATAACATCTATCATCATAAGTAAGAACCTAAATAAATTCTTACACTAAACGTATCAGAAGCAGGATTTTATAGCATTTTTGCTTTCTTGGGACATAATCATGTCTAATCTGCGATAAGAGAAGAGTGATAGATATGCACGCAGAGGTGGTTAGATGATCAGTAATTGATTGTTTTCTTCTTAAAGAGCAAACTTCTTGTATTCCAAAATGTGAGAATGCTTTCCTTTTATGGGGTCAGCATTGATTGTACATGTAACATGTGATAGAGGGTGTCTGGGAATGGTAATTAAAATTGTAGAGTTTCAAAAGTGAGCATTGATTATATTTCAGGGCCATACCTCTCAGTTGAAAGTTAAAGAGTAAACAACAGTCATTCAGCTAGAATGCTCTGAGGCTTTTGCATCAGGACAAGGAGCGGGCTTGAAATGGCAGTTCGAGTCCTGCCTTTGTAATTGTTCTAGTGAAAAGTAGGATGTTACAGGTTAATTACATTTAAGAGAGGAACTTACCTGGTTTCCTCCTTTTCAACTTCCACTAGCAATTTTTAGTGATTAAAGCCCTTAATGAAGTACTGACTACTCCTGTGAAACATAGCTTAGGTGCCCAAAGGGAACCCTCACGTGCTAGACTTGTCTGGTCGGCAGGGAAAGGGGACCTTGAGCGGCCACGGCGCTTAAATGACAACAGTTGGCCTCAGCTGTTATACAAGTGGGGTATATCAATGCACTGAAGGTCAGAAGAAAAGCGTATCTTCTAGACTATTTTCTTAAAGAAGAAATTTTAGGGTTTTTTCAATGTCACTAAGCCAGTAAAAGGTAAGGCTTATAGAGGAGAAATGCATGAAGTCCTACTTGCAGCGTAGCTCCGCAGTCTCCATTGCAAGGTTGTTGGCTTCCTGTAATTTCATCCAGGTTGGGATGTCATCCTGACACCTCCCTCCTGACACGGGCGGTGCAGAGTCAACACATCTCACATAGCAGCCACGTCGGCTTGAAGCACGCGCAATTGCTCGGTGCAGGTTGAGAGACACATCTGGGCTGCACCTTTGGCTCGTCTCAATGTGCCATTATTGTGGCAGCTTGTGGTGGTAATGCCAATTAGCCTAACACGGCAATTCAAAGGAGGTTGAAAGCCACTATATTCAAGGCAGCCTGACTGTGTTGGAAATAACTCTCGGTTATGACGGTGCCCTGCTCTTTTAAAGGCAAAAGAGCAGTCCCTAGGGACCTGGTGTGGCACTTCTCTTTCTGCATGCAAAAGTTGTTCCTGAAGCACTTTTCTACGTCGTACGCCGTACGCACAAATGTGTCAAAATAACTTTCCCTGGAGCTGCTAGGGTACTGCTAGAAGTTTCCACAACAGTTGGCATAAAACTAAATGAATCCAAAGCCCTTCCAGCGTGATGTGCAGTGTGTGGAAGCAGGTTTCTTCTGCAAGCCTTCATCCTTCAAGACACGAACCAGACAGTAACTAACAGGGGTTAGAAAGAACTTTTACCGAAGGGTAGGTTGTTCCATGGTTTGCCATCATGGATTTTTTTTTTTAATGCTTCCTTAAAAAGCACTTTGTATTAGCTCTTCTTAGAAGCAGAGGATAAGGTATTTGATTTACGGCCTCAAGTTGCGCCAAGGGAGGTTTAGATTGAACATTAGGAAAAATTTCTTTACTGAAAGAGTGGTCAGGCCTTGGAACAGGCTGCCCAGGGAAGTGGTGGAGTCACCATCCCTGGAGGTATTTAAAAGAAGTGTAGATGAGGCCCTTAGGGACATGGTGTAGTGGGCATGGTGGTGTTGGGTTGACGGTTGGACACGATGATCTTAGAGGTCTTTTCCAACCTGTATGATTCTATGATTGGCTCATTGCTGAGCTTGCATGTCTCCTCTATACAAATTGAAGCCGCAGATCCTCTGTTCCAGTTATGGTGCGTTCTTCTAGCTTGCTCCCGTCGTTGGATGAAATGCTCTAGTCAGTTGAATAAAGCACAGTTTGGTTCACAGCAGAAGTACAGACCATGCTTTCTGTCTAGACTTTTTAACAGGAGTTTACATGGCCTGCCTGAGGCAGGAGAGCACAGAGACCAAGGTGCCACCAAAACCCTGTCACTTAGCAAAGGCAGGGAATTAATGGGGTGGAACGCGACCAGACGATTGCTGTAGGATTGTATGCCCTGCTAGCTGTTAAGATGTACGCACTTACTCTGTAACAAATATGAGAGCGTACAAGTAACAGCAATAAATTAAGTCAAATTATCCTCCCTCTACTCTAGGTGCGTGGGAGGTTAATGCAGTTCAACAAACTGGGAGCTGTGGCCTGGCCTTGGGCTCGTCTGTCTGCAAGGTACCAGCCCAGCCAGCTGACCCGCGCTGCCTGCACGGCTGGGGACGTGCTGCAGAGGTGGGATCAAACATCTGCTTAAGATGTTGTCCAGTCTGGTTTTAAAGAAGACCACATGAGGGAAAGCTTGTCATGTTCTCCAGTAATCCCTCCGAGTCTGTCATAACAATTAGGAAGTTTGCATCTTATTTGAAGGTTGAATTCATGTAACTTCACTTTCCGGACACTAGATCTTATTTCGTCAGCATGGCTGAAAAACCCCTTACTTCCAAAACCTCCATTTGTGAGTAGCTATGGATAGCGATTAAATCATCTTGTAGCCTTCAGATTGCTAATCTGAGCAACTCTGGGGACCTAAATGCTTTGGGTTTGGTCTTTGGACACCCTACTACTTGACATCCACCCTGAAGAAGCGTAGATGCAAAAACTGGAGTACAGTGTTATAGCAAATGTTATGTCAGCGCCAGGTGGAAAGCTCAAACCATGGTCTCTTTTCACTGAATGTTCCCCTTTTTGTATGTTCAGGGTTGCAGTATTTTTTGCCACCTCGTTGTGTAAAGAGCTCGTGTTGTGGACGTTAGCTGCAGGAAAGAAGGAATTGTCTGTCTTATGGCTGTACATACTGTTCAATGCAGGCAAAATATTTTTTGTGTCTCATTTTGAAAGCTTGAAATTAAATGGATCAGCCAGCCACAAAACCTGCTGGTGTAAATCAACAGGACTTCAGCAGAATTATGCCAATTTACACCATGTCAGAAAGTAGCGTGGGATGATGCAGTAATTCTTATTATTACAACTGCACACTGCTAGAAGCAACACAAATTGTTTTAAAGAGGTCTTATGTTTTGTTATTAGTAGATTATGTTTAATTATATAAAAGTGCATGTTAGCTTTGCTTATTATGCATTTGTATAGAAGGTAAAAAATAAATTGTCCTTGGGAGATGATCCAGTTCATTCATTGTGAGAATTAAAGGGAAGTGACAAGCCTGTAAGTAGGTGAAAATTGAGAGTTTAAGTGTTTTCTAGGAAACTGTACGCTTACATGATTTAACTGCTAGAGTGTTGTTGATTGCAGGGCACAGCACTTTTGCTGCCTAAATCACACATGCTGTCAAAAAGTCCCAAAGTGTTTTTTTGGCTTTTGACAGCATATAGGCAGAAATAATGTCCGATTGTTGATCTTGAATCACTGGATATCTGCCCTACAAAGGTCGCATCAGTAACTTAGAAGCACAAATGGGGTTGTATCTAATTTCTAGCCTACTACAGACAAGCTCGTTCTATTTTTACAGAACAGTGTACAAAGAAACTAAATTTTCACCACAAATGAAAATACTGACTGCCTTTGGAAATAAAGGTATTAATGGTTCTCATATTTATGTGTCGGCTGCTAGTAGTCCCTGCCTTGCCTAGCAAGACTTGCACGTTAGACTATCTCACATCCATAATAAAGGATCAGATTAGCATTGTGATCAGAATTAAATGATCGGATAGGAGTAACAGGCTCTGTAGGGCTTATTTCCCCTCCATATGGTTCTGCTTGTCCAACAGTGGCACTTGCATTGTTTGGAATGACCTTGGCTGTGAGGTATTTTCAAGTGCTGAGAGTTTGCTGCAGAAGAGCTGAATGAGCCCTGTTGGTATTACTGTAGCAACAAAGATGAGCGTGGGGAACATGTGGTACTTGAGGTATTTGACCTGATTGCTCACAAACTGTGTGTTTGATCACTGGACTAGAAGACATTGTCATCCATGGAAAGGGAACGTGAGGCCTTTAATGCAAGATGCCCTTCCTGTAACAGCAGCTGTGTGAGGAAAAAGTTTTTATCACCTCCATGTTTACATCAAGAGGGCAAAATCCTGTTCTCTAGGACTCAGTGACTGCGAGCAAGCTTCTCAAAACCTGTCTTGCTGCAGTCAGGGTTTTATTTATTACTAGAGGAACTCTAACATCTCAAATACAACTGCTATGTTTCATTATTAAACAGCAGAGTTTTCAGCTTGGGTTTTAAACCTGGTGTTTTTAAGTCTGCAACCTCTAGTCTGAAGGACGTGGCTTTCTGAATGAGTGTTTAATGAATGAGTGTGGAAAGTGTACATCCCAATTGAAGTTTGTCTTCAGAAGCTCCTAATTAGGACAGAGTGATTTGATTTTTCAGGAGGTGTCTTTGGGTTTTCTGAAATAACAAGACAACCACAAGGGTGATGCAGAGCAGGTATCGCAGGTTACTGTCATCTTTGCAACTGTCAGAAGTGTTTTGGTGGTAAGTGAACCTGTGTGTTTGAATAAATAAATGTTTTTTACTTAATTTATGGTTTTCATGCCGAAAAAATCTGTCAAGTTTGAGGTATAATGACTGATGTTTTTTTTTTTGTTTGCAGTGGCATGAAAATTTTCAGAAAACCTGAGTGATGTTTTAAGCAACTTCCCCGCAGGATGCGGAGCCACTTAGGTATTATTTTCCATGTAACTTTATACAACAAAGCAGGACAAGGAGGCAGGAGAGCAAAGTGTGAAGTGGCCTCTTGGGGTGTAATGATACAGTATGCATTGCAGAGAAAAGCAGGCAAGCCTTTGAAATCACTGCAGTCAGTCTAGGGGGTGTGAATAAAGGCAAGAATTGCCCTGAATCTGGTTTTCTGCCACAGCTGAAAGGCTGCTCGTGTTAGCTCAGAGAGCGCGTTTTATTTCATAACTAAGCTTTTGTGATCCTGAATTCTGGGTGCAGAGGCGAGACCTTACAATTGATGGTTAAATTTCAGAGGGAGCTCCTGAGCAGCGCTGTGGAGAAGGATAGGCTCTCCACTGGAGAGGTTGGTGCTTGGTTCTGTGAAGCAATGACCACGGCTGAAACACGTTTCTGCCACAAACTTCTGGACAGACTCACATAGGCAACGCTTTTGTCTTTTAATCTCCTTTCCAATGAGAAAAGCAGCATGTTTGTGGATTGGGGAAGCATCCATCTTCCTATTTGCCTGATTAATATTTGGAGGCACCTTGAATCCTCTTATCCCAGCAGATATGCACCAACAAAAGAGATTTCTGGAGACTCAGGTCTTGAATCAGCAACGTATCGTGTACTGGATGCAGCGCTTCAAAACCTAAAGCTCTTGACTGATGCAAGTCTCCAGGCTTGTGCTGTGTGACCACAGCGTGGTTAGTGGGTCCTATACATGGCACTGGGCTCTGGCTCCCTTTGGAGTTAGTCTATAAAAGTAAGGAAGGATTTTAAATCAAAGCAGCAGATGTGAGCCTTTGCTCTCGTGAATTCATTGTTCTTCCCTGGCGCCGAGATCCTCTGTGTCAGAAGAAGGGAATTATTAGTGCAAGATGTAGTAGGTAGAAACACAGAGACTTTTTGTTTCTGTCTGAAGTCACCTTGTCGAGCTTTCGGGCTGGTATGTTGGCAGCTGAGCAAAAGGCTGTTTATTCTACATGACTCTTGGAACAGTTTGGAATAGCTTCCAAATACAAATCAGTGGCTTGTTCTTCAAAAAGCTAGTCAGAAACCTTTATCGCTTCTGTCAGTCATTGCTTTTGCTTTTATGGGTCAGCTCTGACGAGCCAGTGTAATTAGAGCATCATGTGTAGTCTCCAGGCGAGCTTTACGGCTCAGCCAGTGGAATGCAGATTGCTTATGAAGTTTTAAATTATTATCTGTATACTTGTGAAGACCTTGTTTATTTTATTTGAGACCACTTGCCTGGTCTCAAAACTGGCAGAAGAGAATCCTCCTTCCTTCCCTTCTTGCTTTCCTCCAAAATGACATAAATCGCATCCTTTCTCCGCGCTCTCCCAAAAATGTAGGTTTCATTTCAATGAGAACTAAAACACTTCAGGTAGCCTCTTTTCCTCATCTTTCCTTTTCCAAAACAATTTCATGTAATTACAATAAAGTCTGTTTGTGGGATTTGTTGATCCTTGCAGGATGAAATGTGTGCAATTCCTTCTGCTTGTCCTCCCCTGGAAATCCCCTTGCACGTTGTCTTTGTGCGTAGCAGATGCTCTCTCCCTGTTGGTGTTGGTAGCTCTCTTCAGCAGTCTGTTACCATTGAAAGCTATAAAATTATAGAAGAGGAGGATGAGGAATAACAAACTGCTTTAACATTTCTTGCAGGGATGAAGTCATACACGTTAGGTGTGTTGTGGGGAACATGCTCTGGAAAGTGTAATGTGTTATTGCTGCTGTTTTAATGGAGCTGCAGGGAGCCTCATGCAGAACTGAGGAAGTTCCTTCTTAGTGCTGGCCCCTTCCGATAATCACGCTCCCCAAGATCTGCATTTTCCAAAGTCTCCAACTTCCATTGCCTTTAAAGAAGTAGTCCCCAGCTTTGGGGGGGAAGGGGATGACTGTGGTTGTAAGACGAAAGTACCGAAATTGTGGTGCTCATCCAAAACTTTTTTTCTCTTTGGCTTTTGTTTATGGAAATACTTCTTCCTTGTAGTCCGCTTTTTTTTCCGGAAGATAAAACTGCCGATTAAGTAACGTTACCCACGGGAGCTCTCGTGGTGGTTATCGTCTTCCTTTGAAATACTGAATTGTTCTCTGTTTCACAAACGGTAACACTGGCAAATAGGGATGTGGGGATATAAATTTTTGCAATAGTGTCTGTTCAACCACTGTTTGAGAGAGACTTTTTTTTTTAATTCCTTACTCTTGGGCCTTCCGAAAAATGGTGAAATCTTTTCAGTTTGAAAGGGACCGTGAACAAATAGATGGTATTGGAGAGCTGCAAAATGTGAAGTGACTCTTCTGCTATAGTTACTCCTGTGCAGTCTTCACAGCAGCTTTGTAACACAGGTCAGATCTGCTATTTCTTTTCAGCGATGAATATCCATCTGGGAGCAAAAGTAATGTGTAAGAATCTTCACATATGTAGCTTTAAGTCAGAATTTAAAATCACTTTTAGGTTAACTTATGAATATCTTTATTAGCTTAATAAGTGGGACCTGCAAGAGCAAAGCAGGTCATAAAAGAACTTGTTTTTTCTAACTTAGTTAAAAGGAATTTATGTGAAAATAACCTGCAAGAAAAAAAATAAATTACATGCATGATTTAGTAATTGACAGTGACTGTGAACTTGTCTACTAGCACAGGTTTCATCTTGGGGGAAAAGAAAATTGCAGCTAATTTGTGACAGAAATATGAATGTCAAGAAGGAATGAATAAAATGGACAAGCAGGAATTCTTCATTCCAGGAATGTGTTTTGCTCTTTTCAAAGACATTTTTGGTTTAGTTGTTTTTCTGCTGCTTTACCTTTTTCAAAATCCCTTTCAAAAAAGCATTTGGGCTTTAGCTCCTGGAAGAGATTAACAACTCTTCTGCATAACAAATGCATCTAACTGATGGGGGTTTCTCATGGTAAGGGTTCCTTCTACCAAACAGGCTCTTGACAAGTTTTTCTCCCATGGGATAAATCATTCATAAAGTCTGGACTATTGTTGACTTAAGGTTGAAAATTCTTTCATTGTTCTGGTCCATTTGCTTTTGTCTCAGTTATGGTCTTTCTGCTGTGCAGTTGTAAATTAGCACATTGCATCACGTTTGCAGATAAAATTTTAATGAAAATTCTTATGTCAGTGTGGCTGTCCAACAGGAAAAAAATGGATTGCTCTGAGATAGCTCAAGGGAGAGAAGAACACTTCATGGAACCTGGGATCCCAAGTTACTTTTAAGTATCTTGAATCAGGTACTTAAAAAAGCAGTTAGGAGAAAAAATTTTTCGAATTACCTGTTTCACAGAAATCTTTATTTTGAATTATGGATCACCTGCTCTAAGCTTCCATGGTCTAAATGTGTTTAACACACATGCGGTATTTTATCTCCCCCCCCCAAATTATGGGTGAGGGGGAGAATCAAAGAAGAAAATCTGCTTTACTCAAGCCTGGGTAAGAGAATGCTTGTACGATCCCCCCGCCTGCCTTCGGAAGGCTTTGTATTCGTGTGGGTTTGAAGGAGAGAGAAACCAATGACTTAACCTTGGGAAGAAAACACTTGCCCTGAAAGAAAACTCAGTAGATGTTATCGGCTGTATTCCACTTATAATCTCTCCAGATACTTGTGGAAACGTAAGTGGATTTAAGTATTCTTAAGAATCGTGTGGTTGATGAAATCAGCTAGATTCAGGGATGGACATGCATCTTTCTACAGCCTGTTTTAGAACTTGATTAATACATAGCTTTCTTGCCTCCTGCATTTGCGCTCATTAAAACGTCTGAAATTGTTGGCAAGAAAGTGGCAAGTTTTGTTTGAACTTTATTCCTTCGATGCCGCATATGAACAGTTTTAAATTTACTACATTTCAGCCGTACGGTGTCGTGTACAGGTTGGTCAACAAGGATTCTGAACTTGTCAGAAACAAATGTGAATTAAATCTATTTATTTTCCGTGAATCTTACAGTTTTGTTTCTGCTGATGGGGGCTCTGTCATATCAATTGCTGTGTAGTAAATTATTACTAAATCTTGGGTGGTAGTGGTGATTATTTCAAAGATAGGGTGATCTAGAAGAGACAGCTTGCACAGGAAAAGCAGTCAGTCATATTAACAAAACTGGCAATAAATGCCTCAAAACGTCATCATCATTTTATACCCCTTTTGGTTGTGCTGTTGAGCTAGGTGAACTATGTCCTTGTTTGTGTTTCAGAGAAGAAATCTGAAATATAGTCACTTCAGGGGAAATGCAAGTGCCTTGATTTATTGATGTTATTTTATCAATTTTGCACAGGTTTTGCGGGGAGGAGGGAAGGAAGGAAGATTAGCAATTTCAGATGAAGACAGGCAGAAATGTTCACAAATGCCTGTCACACCCCAAAAGCAGTAATCAAATTACTGCTGCGAAGCAAAATGATATAATTGATTATGAAACTTGAAATCAGTGCCTGGAGCGTTAGGAAAGCTGACAGTGCGAGCCAGTGTATTTAAAAAGAAGAGTGGGTGCAAATCTATTAAATGTTTTTAAGGAGAAGGAATCTTCTGCAGAAGGATACGGTATCAGTAATTCATGGGCACGAACAAAATGCTGCATCAGTGATTTACAGTGTCAGGCGGGGCTATTAAACATGATTAGAGTTCAGAGTTTAATTCACTTCCCTCTTTAAAAGAGGAGAATTATCTCCTGTAAAGGCTCATACGAGTTGTTTCAAATGGTGTGTGAGGACCCTTCTGGGTTAAGCTGGAGGAACCGTTTTAAAGTAGTCAGAGAGGCGGTGGGCATTGCATGTTCCTATTTATTAGACATGGTACCATGGTCAAGTCTTCCCCCCCCCCCCCCGGAAGAAACTATCTAACAGAAGTACTAAGTAACTAGGTGACTTCTATTTCCAATACTATCAATCTATTGCCGGCTCTCCTTTTACGTGCACCCCAATAGCAAAACCAGATTTGTGTGGGACAACAGCACTTTTCTATAAACCCTAAGCAGGTGGGAGAAACTGTGGTCGGAGTAGGGTTTCTAGTGTCATTGGTATGCTGGAGAGCATCCCTCTCATTTCAGTTGCTGTAGAAGAGACCGGTTTTAAGTTGAGTATCACTAGTTAAGGTACCAGTTTCTGTATCAGTAGGCTTTTGCTTTAGGCCTGTTTCCATGAATCTCTGAGTTCACATGCCCCTGCAGTCTCTGAAAGTAATTGATGTTACCGCAATATTTTATCAACATCTATCAGTAGAGAAACCAAGCTCAGCAAAACCTAGATGGGAACAATTCATAAAGTTCATGGAAGACAGGTAAGGTTGGGGTTAGCAACTGAGAAGACGATTCAGGTGCAAGCCACGATCCTGCCGCTGCAGTCCGTCACAGGAACAGGAGGACAAGGTCGCTGGTCGCACTGGGTGAAGCGGCGTTGACTTGCGGTCCCCGTAGGTCGCATCCCTCTGCGCAGAGCAAGCAGGAGCGGGTCTGGTTCTGTCTGGGCTGGACCCAGCGCATGCCTCCGGGGAGTGAGAGGAGGCAGAATGCGGCTGTGGCGAGAGGTGCAGGAGTTTCTGACTGAAAAACCACCCTGGGAGCTTCTCCCTGACTGCAGAGCCGGCTCTGGCTGCTGCACAGGAGGGTCCCTGCAGGGCTGCAGTTGGCTTGCTGGGACCCAGCTCGGTCGCCCACCTCCTGGTACGGGACCTGACACAGCTGATGTGTCTCATGACCTGTGCTGGAAAACAAGATACTTGAGAAGTAGGATGAAAATTTTGTCAGTTAAGGGTATTTAAGTATTTTCTTCCTAATCTATGAGAACTGTTCTGTTGGCACAGATTTGAAGCCATTTGACTTCCTTAGTCAGAAGAAAAAAGAAGTGCTCCCTTCTCACTATCAAATGACTTAATTTCTTCTGAAGATCCTAAAACCAGAACTGCCTCCTGGAAGTCTTGTTGTGACTGTCTTGGTATCCTCTGTGCTTATGCGAATGATATTTGCATAGTTTGTCACAACTTTTAAGGTACTTCTTGAATGAAGACCCCATGAGTTAAGCATGGCATCATTACCCTCATTTTATGGATGAGAAATGAAGCCCAGAGACACCAGGGGAAAGGAACTAATCTCCCCAGAAGCAAGATTAGTGTAGGTGAAAAATGAGAGTCTCATTGCCTCCTTCATTAGGGAAATCTGTTTGCAGTCCCAAGCCCCAGTGACTTTAGACGTTTGCCACCTAATTCTCTAAATCTGCTTTTTGAACACAGTTTGTCGTCCCTGTTTGCCCTGCAGAGCTGCTGCTTGCTACCTTGAGCATCCTCCTCTTTCTCAGTTTTCAGTTAATCCCTCCCCACTCATCTCGGTCTGTTCCTCTCTGGCTGGCGCGGAGCTCTCCCGACAGCTCTCATCTGTGGGAGGGAAATGTGATTTAATGGGGAGGAAAGAGCAGCTGAGTGCTCGTAGCTGTGAGTGATATTTGAGCTGTAGGTTTATTGACATATATATCTCATCTTGCTTAAAGCCTGCTCCAGTATCTCAGGAGATCTCTTCCATCTCTTGCAGCTTGCTTTAGACTTTTCTGGACTAACTTCTTGGCTTCATCTTCCATTGTTATGGGTAAAACATAGGCAGATGCAGTGCTCTTGCTCTGACCTTCAGTATTGCTCCCACAGCTAATATGAACTGCCATACAAACCTTGATGCAATTTTCCATGGCTGCTGTAGGCAAAGTGTCTTATTAACGGAGGAACCACAGGGGATTCTGATGGTGCTGTTGCTTCTGATTGTCACACTGGCTTAAAGATAAGTTATGCTTGGGGTAGTCTGGCCATCTCCCCATGCGTTTCACTTGGGTATAAAATAATCCGCACCTAGATGCTTATCTATTATCAAAGCGTTTTAGGTGAGTTTGGAATTAAAAGCTCTCTGTGTAAGATTGGTCTCCTAGGGGAGTGATTGGTGAGGCAGTTTGGGAGCTGGAGGGGGAATTGAGGCTGTAGAGGGGAGGGGCTTTCAGAAGGACATGGGGAGCTGGAGCGGGAACTGGGTGTTGAACAGGGAATTCTTGCTGAGAGTCTGGGAGGGAAGGTATTTCAAGAACAAAGTTTGGATGGAAGTCAAGGTATTGGTCTGGGTAAGAACTGTGTATACTGGGTGGGCTGGACATTTGCTGGCAAATGGAGAGGTGGAACCCTTGTATTTGTAGCAAGCAAATAGATGGGCTTTGTGTAAACGGGGCGGGGGGAAAAGAAACTAAAAATATTCTTCTGGTCTAAATGCTTGATTTCAACGCAGCTGGAGTGATTGCAACTTTCAAAGAGCATTTTCCCCAAGACGAAGTTTCAGCTGGCATAAAAGCTAGCATTTGACATCTTTTTCGTGTAATGACTATATTAACAAAAGAACGCCTCGCTGTTGGCTGCCTTTGTAAAACAACTCCAGTGCAGTTCTTCATTCTCTTAACTCATGTGTGTGACTTAAAGTCAGCTCAAAACTCCCACTGGAATGCAAGCAGGTCAGCTTGTGCGCACACACAGTTAGAGTGTTAGAAAGTTCTCCACGTGACTTGACAAAGGCTCTTTGCAATCGTTCATTTCTGTTACAGAGGGCAGTTATAATACACGGATGTTTGCTGCACCGCAGCATTTAACGTTCCTGTCCCATAAGCAGAGAGAAGTATCGCGTTCAGCTCCAACTGCTCAGGCATCCAACCTGAGGTGCTGCAGATGGTCTGTAAAGTCTACAGTTATTAGGAGTTCCTTCGTAATTAGCGATAAGTTTTAATAGTTGTTGCAAACACTGACTTCAGCTACTTGCTGAAGGCTAAATATTCTTACAGCACTGAAAATTAACCTCACTGGCTGGAAGGTGCTGGCCAGAGTCTGTGTGTTGAATTGTCCTAATGTTTCTGGTTTCCCTGACCTGTGGATGGCTTTCCTTAGATGGCTGTTTGATTTCAAAGTTGTAGTACAGTTCTAATTTTTTCTAAAGTGCCAAAACACAGACTTATCTGTGCTCTCCCTTTTCCCCGTGGGATGCACCCACAGTTAGTTAAACCTCCCACCTTTACGGGAAGTCTGTATCTCCTCTTAAAAGCTAAAGTTCACAGCTTTTCTCCAGTACTCAGAGCATCTGATGGGAAGGCTGGTTTAAAAAAAAAAATGTCTAGGGAGTGTTTTATGTGCTGGGTAATTTAAATAGCCATCCTGATTTCTTCTGTCTCTAAAAAAAGTGCAAGGGATAGGGCAGGACCGCATAGAGAAGGAGCCAACCTGGTGGGGTGTGTATGTGGGAGGAGATTTCTAAATAGGAAACTGTGATGTTAGGAATCCTAGGAGCCATGAGGATCTTGTAAATGTTTTCTCTTTAAAGCAGAAATAGTCTGCTTTCTGTACTGAGAAAACTCACTTTGCTTATGAGAGAGAACAGTTTATAAACTGTGATGACTGGAGATGAAGCAAAGGGATGGCACTGTCATTCTGTAGACTAAAGAAACCCCAAAAGAACGTTTCTGTACTGTTTTGATTTACTTTATAATAATTTTATCTTCATCTTGTTGCCATCATTCAGTTACAGCTGGCTACAGGTGTAGGGAAGCACAGAGATTTTGAACAGAACATGCATAGGAGAACTGGCATTTGTTTCATTACTGTGAACATAGTCTGGATAGGTGAGAAAAAGGAATGTGAGATAAGTGCTAGACATCGGCTTCATTATAATTTACATTTTATTAATAAATATTCTTGGAAATGACATTTTCCTTAGCACCTTATTGTAAACCGCTGCTGAGGCTATGTGGGTCATATTTCCTACTGGTATAAATTGGCGTAGCTGAATTAAAAGCATGATGATTTTCCACCAGCTTTGGAAGGTGCTCCAGTTGGACGAGGAAAAGTTATCTCTCTTTGTCAGACTGAATTGCAGAACTGGGCTTTGCTCTTCTCTGCATATCGCTGTGACAGATAACAGGTCTTTAATTTAGTGGAGAAAGGCATATGAATAACCAACAGCTCAAAATTAAGGCTAGGCAAATAAAACTTAAAAGTTTTTGACACTTTCCTGGATAGTGCAAGACGATGTAAGACCAAACTACCAGGTCAATGGTACGTTTCTTTCTTTTGATGTTTTCAGGTCATGACAGAATGCCTTTCTGGGAGACACTTAGTTGGACTGAAGCTATGGGCTTAATACAGAGTAGCTGTGGGAAACTGGCTTGTGTGACATGATCAGATTAAATAGCTAATGGTTTGTTCAGGTCTTAAAAACCTCTGCTGTCCAGTGCTAGTTACCTTGCTAATGATGGTGTAATATTCCAATCGCTTTGAAAAGCAGTGAGGTGAATGTCTTTCTGAGATGGTTTACGCAGTCCTTTAAAAATGTAATTCCACATTATAAGAGAAATCTTGGTTTTGTGAAAATGATGCCGTGTTGGTATTAAAGCTAAATTGAGGTTTATTCATTAAAACCTTTTTTTTTTTGGTATGATGGATGGAAAATACAAAAGCAAAGCATCCACTGGTTGCAAAATGGGGACTTTTCTGAGTGATTCCTCAGCAGATTTCAACAGATGAGATTTTGTAAACTCATCACAACACAGTACATGGGAAAAGTATGACTGAGAAACTATCTAGGTTAAAAAAGCAAGAAAGAGCTGGGTTAATATGAATGCGATGGTGAGTTGTGTCCCAGTGTCCTATTCCACCTCTGGATAAAGACTGCTGAAGACCTGGGAAAGTCATGTTGACATCTGCCTCCTCTGACGTGGATGAGTGAATGTTCTTTGCCATAGCTGATGGTTGTTTGAGATGGCCAGAAGCGCCCACGACAAATGCGTCTGCAGGAGACTGGAGGCATTGCAGGGTGTGTGCTCCACATATGGTTTGCTTGGAGACATCATCTTGGATAATTGCTCTTGGTTTGTTTCTGAAGAATTCTAAATTTTCCTCCAGAGAAGCTCGGTAACAGTGTGTCCCTGATCAGCTGCTGAGCACCAGGCTCCAGGAGGGTTAGTAGAAGCTTAAAGGGGCAAAATAGTGTTTATTGAAGATTAGTGCTGAAGACTGCTGTCTCTTTCCCGCACTTCAGTAGGAAACCAAATTTTGAAGGGAGCTGTGTTTCCTGGCTCCTAAGTCATTAGCTCTGTTGTTTTTTTTTTTTTTTTTTGTATTTTTGTGCTTTTCAGCTGTGCTGAATTGATCCTTTTCATATGGTGTAGAAAAGAGTATCTTGGTGGTTTTTTGTTTTTTATAAAGCTGTAGCAGCCCTGCTTGTGCACATGGACTGAAAATCTGGCTCTCCTGCAGTCCTGGGCAAAACTCACCAGAATGTCACACAGGGTCTACTATTACCTGTTCCTTCTACTCATTGTGCAGGCAGACCCCTCACCAGGAGGATATATGTCTGGAACGGGACCTCCTGGGTCATTGGGTCCATTTTCCTGCCATCATAAGCAATCACATCATACGAGCCCTTTCATTAACTGATCAAACTCTATTTTAGAAGTACAAACACTTCTTGCCCCCACTACTCCCACTGGAAAACTGATATAGAACCTCATCTTCTGATTTCTAGCATGTATTTATTCACAGCTGGTTTGCACCCCCGTGTTTTTATGCCAACACTGTCCTTGAGTGTACAAGGCTTTTGCCTCCCGAGTGTTTAGTTATCTGGTGTATCCATAAGCAGAAGTTTAAACCCCTTCCCAGCCTTCTTTCGCTTCCTTTGGTCAGGCCAGCAGTGATCATCCTCTTAGTCCTTTCCACCCACTCCAGAGATAAAACTGAAATTACCCACATGAGAAATTCTTCTCAGCGGTTGCTAATGCTTGGAAGAGAATAAGCTAGAGGAAACTTTAAAGGACGGCTAAACGGCCCATCTTTTTAAATTTAACTTCTGTTTCATGGTCTTTGTAAAGAATGTCGTCAGCTTTTTGTTTTGTGGAAGCCGTGGCTGCTGATAACTTTCAAGCTCAGCAGTATGAGGGCCATGAGGCTTTTTCATCGTAGAGGTTCTTTGAGGAAAAAGTCAGAGGAGAGAATTGGAAATGTATTTCTCATGTCGTAGAAGTAATTTGTGGGGGGTATTCCGGAAAATACTGATGGGTATGCTGATGGGTGAGATGTCATTGTAGTCCTTGTGGCAGAGTTGCTCCTTGTGAATTGGGTTTTTGGTATTTTGGTGTGATCTGGAAGAATCTGTGCTGTCTCTTTATCACCTCTGTTCAAGAATTTATCACTTTAAAGAAGCAAGCTGTCCTACAGATAGCTGTAGCTGCATATTTCTTTCTTCTGGTCAATGAGATGTCAGATTTCAGACCACTCTTTGGCAGGCAGGTGATAATAGCTTTAAGTTTAAAGAAAAGGATGAAATGACTGAACAATCTAGGACATGGAAAAACAGACGTAAAAGAGATGTCTGAGTGAGGGGATAATGGTCTGCTAATCGTGAGAAGGAAAAAACTAGTAGAGGATATTGTTTATTGTCTTTTATAATAGAAGAATCAGGAAACATCATATTAAAACTTAAGGTGACTTCAAAAATGTACAGAAGGAGATTATTCTTCACACAGAACCTGGTTGTGGAAGTCTCTGTGCGGGATAATCTGATCGCTGAAAGTTTCTGTGGGTTCAAGACGTGGATGTGGGAAAATGCATTGGTGGTTGTCACGTGCAAAGACAACCTCTGCTGGCTCACGAAGCCCTTGGGCCACAAGTTGGGATTATTTTGGGAAAGTGTCGTGGTATTTGTGTCCTGTTATATTTATCCCAGGTCAAACAGTATTTGTGACTGTCCGGAATGTTTAGTTCAATGAACCTTGGGGCTTGTCAGGTCCAGCTGTTCTTAATGTGGTTTTGTACGTATTGTATGTTCTTGTATGTCTTGTAAAGTTTCCATCTTTACAAGTGGTAAATATTAGGGTGATTATGATTAATATGTCCATTTAAATGCTGTTATATGTTGTCTAACATGCAAGTTGACCCTCCAGCTGAAATCTTTATTACTGAAGAAATCCAAACCTCTCTTGCTGAGAAGTCACAACAGGTTTTATGGGAAAAACTGCTGGAAGAATTAGATAAAGAGCCCTAAAAACATGGAGAGGGGAAGAAGTATTACATTTTGTATTTAAGCTCAAGCCTCTATGTTTGATTGCAGGAAGACATTTGGAAACAGCTATACCAGAGCTCTGAAGGATTCTTCAACCTACTGATACGAGCTCTGGGAACCGGGCTGTAAACTCCTTGAAACCCGAACAGATGTTTTGGTATATAGCTTCAAAGCTTTGAAAGACTGTTTTCCCCACATGCCTTTCTATGTGAGCAGACTTTTAAGAGCTGCTGAATAAATTTTATTATCTTTTCTACAAAAGCACTGTCCACATGGAAGAGGCAGGCTTTGAACAGTCACGGGCTCAGAAGTGAAACAATAACAACAAAATGCCGGCCCAATTGAACAAAAATGGAATAGAAATGGGAAAGACACGTATCAGCCTGTTTAGGACCCAGAGGGGTGAGAGTTTTGAGATGCTTCAATAGCTTCTTCATGAAGGTAGTAAACACAAGGGAGCTGTATTGGCTTCTGCTACATTAGATAGAAGAATCTTAATGTGGGGGAAGAATATAGATGAATAACAATCCAGATGTTAGTCATTTTGTTTTATGTGCATTTAGAAATGCATCTGACAGTGATGAGAGTAAGTTGAGAACCTACAGAGTTTTGAATGGGGAAAAAATGTCAGGAAAAGGGAATAGATTTAAGTTATCCTCTATCCTTTCATCCCCTTCCCACACACTAACGGGGTGTGTTTTGGTACTGGAGGCTCCGCTGCGCTGGTGCTGTACGAATGCCCAGGAAATTATAATCCCCGCGGTAGGAATTTATCAGACTTTAAAAAGAGAAGACAAAGGAAACTTCTATAAGTAAGAGACAGACGTAAGAAATGAGATCCAACTCAGTTGAATTACCACCTTTTCAACCTGGAAGTCTAGGGTGCTTTTCAACACCTATCGCCTTCTGTTACTAGAACGAGCAAAACGCCACTATTGCACTGTGATATTATCACAGGTTCATTAACAATTCTGCTTTGTTTTATAGTTTCTGGGGAGAAAAAACACAAACTTAAAATTCAGGTGGTTCTTTTATTAAAAATGTGATGGATGACATTTTTTAATTTTTTTTTAATGTTTTTAATTTTTTAAAAAATTTTTTAAAATTCTGATCTTCAGAATACACAAAAGACTTCAAATGCCTAATTTCTTCCCCACTGCATTTATTTATTTATACCTCCTCTCCAATTCAAAGCCTCGTTGAGCATAGCTTAAGTGGAAGAAACCAGCATCATGTCTGCATGTGCTTTTCTATTTCACTCAGCCATCCCATAAAGCTTCTTTTCCACCAGTCGCCAACGCCCAGCAGTGCACCGAGTGAACCTCAGAGACAGCGACGTGTCTTTGGTGAGAACTGTGGCCTTTTTTTCTGTAACCAGAAGGGGTAAGCCAAACCATTTTAGAAGGGCTCCATGCAAGAGCCTCCTTACACTTTCCATGTTGCAATTTGGAATGTTCTCCTCTATTTAGGCTTTTGTTTGCCTTGTCTCATTGCAGTGAGTTGAGAGCGCAAAAAAAGGGAAATATTTTTATCATAGAGATTTTTCAGTTTGAAGGTCTGAACCAGTTGTGGAATTGCTTTGATTTTTTTTTTTTTTTTTCCCCCCAAAGGGGAATGCACCCTTCAATCACAGGACTGCCAGAAACTCGGGCCCATATTTAAACTATCAAAGGCAGGATGGAGTTTATTTGTAAGGTCAAGATCTACTTGACCTTAATAATAGCAGTTATTAATAGTAATAAGCACTTCCCATAGGGAAGAACACTAACACATTTTGTGAAAGTTATTTGATGGTCAAATAAACTCTGTAGCACATCAAGAACAGGGTATCTGACACACGCAGCAGCATTTAGGCAGAAGGCTTTGTTTTTCTTACAAATGTATTGATGGATTTTCATGTGGATGTTTGACTTTTGAAATCATAGCTTCAGTATTCTAAAAGACAAGGAAATGAAATTGTAGGGTGAGAGAACAAACCCAAACCAGCTCCAAAAATATAGGAAACATGGCAGCGGGAGTGTCCGCTCAGGGAAGATTATAACCCTTCAGATTGCCAGAGCCTCTTTAGCAGCTACTTCTCATTGCGGGTTTATCTGGCAGAAGAGAGATGACAGGGTTGCCAGCCTGCCTAATGATCTTCGTCTAACATTTACCTTATTGAGAGGGGAATAATTCTGTTAAATTAACATCCTAGCATATTTGCTGTCCAGCTAGTTGATGAATTAAATAGCCTGAAGAAAATGTTTTATGACTCGTTTATCCATAAAAATTGCTGAATTTTTCATGCAAAAGGGAATGAGTTTTCAGTAGTTGTGTGCTGCAGTGCCCTACGCCCCTTGTCCGTAAAAATATATTTATGTATACATATTTCTGTATAAAAATAACAACTTTAATAAAAGCTGTGTGTCTTTGGGAAGTAGGAGAGCGCACGGGCAGATACTGCTCTTGGAGCGACCCGGCCCGTGCAAGCCCCGGTGCTTTGCCGCATGGCGTGTGCCTCCTGCTCGGAGGAAGCGCGGGCCGTTAATGACAGCCTACGAGTCTGTGACACTTGGATCACTCGATCCATCAAACGTGCCAGCCCAGCCAGCTGTCCTCTTCCATCAGCGTCCAAAAGTGCCTCGCCGAAGGCCACGGGTGCCAGCTGCCTCCTCAGGTAACCACTGGACCTGCCCTGGGATAA
Source organism: Calonectris borealis (assembly GCF_964195595.1). Classification (NCBI taxonomy): domain Eukaryota; kingdom Metazoa; phylum Chordata; class Aves; order Procellariiformes; family Procellariidae; genus Calonectris; species Calonectris borealis. Next base: position 12,904,564 of record NC_134326.1, read on the forward strand.
CTGTATTTAGGGAACCTGTTTAGATTGAATTTTCTGTCTTGACAGGCCCTTTTCAGTTCCAGTTTAGAAAAGGAGAATAAACAAATTATAGGCTAATAAACAAAGCAGCGCGTCTGTAACAAGGAATCCAAGGCTGGGGCTTTGCGCTTGTCTGTGGAGGACCCGCTGTGGGCGTCACCGTGCGTGCCTGGGACGGCAGGAGATGGTGCTGAGGCTGCAGTCGACTTGTGCTTGGTTCGACTGAAACTTGTAACGTCACAGTGCCGGCTGTGGTTCACGGATCCACCAACCCCTCGAAATTTTACGTTGCTTCCATTACTGTGTTTTAGGTCAAGAAGAGGAAGAGTCAATTTTATGAAAAATATATTGTGAACATGCTCATTAGAATGATGTTCCATAAGAAAATTTGCTTTCTTTTGGTCATTTCCAGTGTGAAAGAGAAACATACACTATGCAGATGTGGAGAGCCTGTCTGTCAGTCCTAGCTGAGGTTCTGATGCTGCCGCACCACCTGAAAGCCTCCATGTTTGAGAAGCCCACTATATAGGGCTGCACCAGTGGTTTTCAGATCTGTGGGCAGGGACACTTCTGCATCCTTAAGGCCTGAGGGCTCCAAAGCTTCAGAGCTTGAGCACATCAGGCTGAGGAGCTTGAATGTACAAGAGGCTGAGGCAGGAGGAAGATACGGGCAGTCAGGCTTTTACAGTGGAAACCTGTGTTTCAAGGCAAAAAAAGTTTCTTCTGCTGCTGTAGCCCCCAAAATGACGTGTGGTAGGCGATACAAACTGTCTTCACAAAGAGGGTCTGCTGCTGTTCTGGGTTGCGGTGGTTCTGAGTGCAGCAGGTTGCCCTCGTACATCTATATCAAGTTTTTCTCTGCGATTATCATCACTAGATCCTTGTCCTCACTTGATGCTTTCTAGGCTGCTCATTCTTATTCTCCAGCATGTATGAGTTTGCTATTATTTGCTTGCTGAACGCAATTGCTTGCAATTTTCCAGGTTGAAAAAATGAAGCTCCTTTGAAAAAAATGTAATGGAACATCCCCAGGTTGAAACAGGCCCTGAGCACAGCTGATGGCATAAGGCCTTTAATTTACTGAACGTCAGTGGTTTGATGGCAATTCAACATGACTGGTGATTGCCTGCATCGTGTTACTGCTGTGGCTGAAAAGGCTGTTTACCTTTGGAAGGCAGAAAGCTCAGCTGAGCAACACACAGAGCAATCTCCTGTGACCTGCTAATAATTCTTTTCCAAAAGACTCCCCAACTGCTGAGAAGCATAAACCCCTGGAAAAAAACTTCTCTTTGTGCATATGCTAGTTTATATATCTGTTACAAATAGGTCAAACCAGAAAAACGGTGTTTGGGGCTAAATTTGCAAAAGAACACTTTATATCAGGAGTTTTCTTTGCTGTGCAGTGATTCTTACTTTGACCGGTGGAAGACATTTGTTTTTCGAGAGATTTCTCTCACGTTTATCGTCCCAGCTCATGCCAGCACGCAAATCTTTCTCTGTATTTCTGATGTTTGTTGTGGGACTACTTAGAAGTGTGAGTGGCCCTGGTCGAGTTGGAGAGCAATGGTTCAAAAAGGAAAAAAGCCATCTGGTTCTCATTAATTTGCTGAAATGATCAGAACATTTTCTAAGAGAAGCCATGCTGTGTGTAGGGAAAGTAGAGGCAGGGGCTCTTCCATTTATGCTAACAGCTCGGTGAGGTGGATGCAAACTCACCTGCCAAAGAACGATCGTGTTTCTAAAAATGAATTTGGGGTCCAAGGTCCTTAGATAACATCAGGCTTGATGGTCTTTTATCATTAGACTGCATTGCGGGCAGTGGCGGTGTTAGCTTCTTCCCACTGCCATGCGAGTGATTATGGAGGGAATAATTTTTTTGTGTTAAAAAGACAGCTAGGATCTTGCATACTCTTTGAAGAAAGAAGTTAAAAATTTAAAAAAACCCAACAACATTTTTCGAGGTGCACATCTACACGTAGTACAGCTTAAACTGAGACGCACATACACATCCAGTAAGTTTTGGTTGCTGCTGGAGCAGCAGCCCCTAAATGGCAGGCTTTGTAGCTTCTCACGAATGGCTGTATTTCTGATGTGCTGCCTTCCTTTTAACATTTGGCTTTTAGGCCTTGTCGTCTGGGCTTTTGTGGGTACAGAGCAAAATTTGTTGAAACACTCGCGTGTCGGCTCTCGTTCGCAGCCTGCGCGGTTTGCAGGCTCCTGCGGTCCTGCCGGCCCATCTGTGGCTGGTGCGAGCATTAATGCACATGACTTGCATTGCACTCGCTGCTGCTGGTGAATCTATCAAAGAGATTACTAGCTTGCTAAAGATGATTTTATAGACTTTGCAGCTGGTTTGTTTAAAACTAGATTACTGTCACATTTAGAAACATTTAGCACCGCTGGACCAATGAGGAATGATAATTTAAAGAGGCTGACTAGATTTAATCAGTTTTTAGGAGATGAGACTTAATCAAACGTAAGAGGTTGAGAAGGCTGATAGAGCTAATGAATTTGAATATGTAATACAGGGCCTGCCTGAACTGTAGCATGCTTTTTTGGGTCGCTGTTGGTTCATAATAATGAAGCGTTTGCAAAAGTTGTCAAGTCAATAGCTATAAAATCCTTTCAGCAAGGAACCTCGGCAGTGGGGGGAGGAAATTACTTGAACTGAAACTCAAAGATGATGTTGCATGAGATTTCTTTCAATATAAGAATTCAAAGAGTTAATTTTCCAGCCATTTTCATAATATGTAAGAGAAGAGAATTGGGAAGTTACCTTGAAGAAGAAAGATACCCCGGTGAGCTACTCTTGGTGTGGATCTCCAGCACATACTTACCCAATCGCCCTGGGCAGATGTTTTAACTTCGCTGGCTCTCGGTTCCCATCTGTAAAATGGTTGTGCTAAACCTTTCCTACTCTTTTTTGTCTATTTTGTGTGTTAATATTATAGCTGGAGAAGTGTTGACTTTATAAAGTCAGCTGAGGTAGATGCTGTGCAAATGCATGCTACAACAATGTCTGCCCTGATACTACCAGTCTAAATAAACTGCATTATATTGCTTCCACCTTTAACTCCCCTCAAGCCCAAAAAACACACACGCACTCCACACCCCCCATTTTTTAATCTTACTCAAGGACGGGGGTAGCACTAAGATCAGAGTTTGCGTGATGAGTAATCTCTTTTGTAATTTCTAAATTGGGGCAATGCTTTAAGTGAACAAAAAAAAACCCTGTATAAGCTCATCACTTGAAATCCATGCTTGTGTAGTAGGAGCCTGACCCTCTCTTAGTGTTTTCAGTGGGAGCAGAATTCTGCCTGAGTTTTCTTCAGCAAGGCAGCAGTTGTAAATATTTTTCTGTTTCTACTGAATTAATTGTGAGCGATGCTGCTTTTTGCCCACCTCCTTCTGGCAGTGCTGGCAGAGCTTTGCTGGGCTTTGGGGGGAGTTTTGTCTCACACCTCTCTCTAAAAGAGAAGCTGATGTGACAACTGAAGGACCAAACCCTGACAGGGGTTTTAAAAAATTCAAAATTTGGGGTGCCTGAGATGTTTTTGCCCCCTGTAAACACTCTTTCAGCTGAAGCAGCTGGTGTGGAAATAAAAGGTAGCTCCGTTCTCTTGCCTCATTCAGGTCAGGTCCTTCGCTCTGCTAGGAGAAGGGATAAACTCTATTAACTGTTGACACCAAGGTCTGCTATAAAAGACAAATATGCCATAGGAGCATGATGAGGGGATCTGAGTTGGGATAAGGATTTTTAATCAGCATCAGGCCTGACAGTGAACTAACACCGCAACCAGCTGAATGATTGAGAGTCCTGAAAAGGTGAAATATTCAGTAAGTGCCGTATTTTGTGTAATGCTGTATCAGTTGCTGAAGCTGGGGCTTCGCTCCTTTTTCTTAACCAAGATCAGAAATGCCTTGTTCTGTTCTGGCTTTTTGATATGCTTTTGTCATAGTGCTCAGTAATGATGGGGCTGCATGGTGACTTTCTTTAAATTATTGTGCTTACATGACAGGCTTGGTTGCCAAAAACAACATCGGGTGTTCTAGAGCGTTATTTTTCTTGTTATTGCATCAATAATGTGAAGCTCTACTTGAAATTAAATCTTTATTATGCCATACACTGTTGAAGACTGTCCCTTCTGCATATTTCAACCCAAGTTGATCATGGTCATTGTGAATCATGAAGGGAGATGTGGCATCCCTGCCTTCTACCTGCAGATTTGAGATGCAGAGAGATCCGTGGCCAGCTTAGGTTCACTGAGGTGTTTGCAGTAAAACCAAACTTAGCTTAGCTTTAGCCAACAAAAGCTGCCTAGTCTTTTTTTTTTTTTTTTGCATTCCCTCTGTAGATGTTGGAAATAAAGGCACCTCCAGCTGCAATTGAATCTCTTTATCTTAGACTTCTGTCTTAGGATATAATGAAATGCACACTAGACATGGTGGTCTTTCTCCACTGACTCCAGAAGGAGCCTCAATAATCACTTTGAATAGATGACTGTCCTGTGGGTCGGGAAGGGTGAGTGTGATGAGCCCCGTCTCAAGTAGAATGGAGCGACCCCAGTTTCCTTGTGGTGAACTTCTGTGCTCTGACAATATAACATGCACATTTTACTAGCAAAATTACTTAAACACCAGGGGTGTTGTTGGAACTCCCAAAGTCTTACCTCTTTGAAGTCATATTTTCCTCCCTAAAACGCCCAGTTTTAGCCCTAGTTAGTATTTTGCATCTGCAGCGTAGGAAGGTGCCAGTTGTGTCAGTCTCATTTTGTTAGAAGCAGTGCACAGTCCTGTTCATTTGTAGTTTTCTTCATGTTTCTAATAGTGGGTAGCATGCTGAGCTAATTAATGGGCTATGGGAAGAAGTCACTGATGAGTACAGACTGAATATCTTCACATGAAAAAGCTACGAGTTTCCTGTTGAGTTTAAAGAACAGCCCTACTGAAGCTTTGATGCGCAACCAGATGCAGCGTGTGGAAGCAACCAAAGCAAGGGTTAGAGGGGGATGAAATTAGTTCGGTTGACTCTTATTTTCTATGTATACACTTCTAGAAATTATTATTACCTTGTGGGTAGCTAATCTAAATACAGAGTGCTTAATTTTTGCTCCCTAATTATACAGGCTGGTACCACAACTTTCATTAGCTCATTCAAGGTTTTTTCCCAGCATACCAGCTTGCTTTGATGCCTAGCAATGTAGAAATAAAGCAGGGAGAATTGAAGAGCCATTCTCAAATAGGGTTCTTAATAGTAACACACTTAGACTTCAGACATTTTTAGCTGTTTTCCTTTCATATGGGGAATATCAATGTAGGTGGAATGGCTGTTGACGAAGAATCTCAGAATTGGATTGTTGATGCTCAAGGCGTTAGCTTTTCTGTTTAAAATGACATAAAATATAAGTATAAACAGATATGAAATGCAGGAAGGAGCTACTAACCCATTTCTGGTTATACTGGTTTTCTGCTTTGGGGGTAGAGTGAGTAGCATAGAATGGGACTTGAGGTCACTTGCTTGTCCTGCTGATTTGGGGTTCAAGCAGAGCTGGTTGAACAGGAGTGGTTTATGACCAGACACACATTTCATCAGTAGGAATATTTCTTCTTACCCTGGGTAGAGGGGCATTTCTCCAACCTACACTCATTGAGATACGACGTGTCCCTCTTGCACATCCATTTCATGAAAGTTAGAGGTGGGTGCCCTTGATCTTTTCCACCAGATCTAGCCCATGACAAGTGTCTGCCTTTTCTTCATAGGGAATCCCAGGCTGTTCTGCGTTGGCGACTTTCATTGTACAGGCATTTCAGCCTGGCACAGTTCCTCCATCCAGATCTCTGCCCAAATCCTTGCCCTGGTGCAGGGGAAGGAGGCCTATGAGGAACAGAAAGCTGAGGAGAAGAGATGGAAAGGTTTTCATCATCAGGGCTAGTCTATATCGTTGCAAAGACTTCCTGAAACTATTGCTTTGGTATTTATTCCAGTCATCAAACCTGGAAGGAGATCCCTAATTGAGTGTACAGTTTCTTCCTAATTTCAGTATGTAAAGTGGACATGGTAGCATGGTTCAGTACTGAACGAAGGAGAACGTCAATGTTACTCTTTACGAACCTCAATTTTGGTATCTGCATGAATTTGTACTCTAAAAAACTCTCCACCAAGATAGCAAGTGGCCTCATCATTTGCCATGTAGCATGAGAAAGATTCACTGTTGGATGCAGTTCAGCTGCGGCGTTTTGACCTAATACTAGATTTCTCCTTTTGCGAGAATGTTTTTGCTGGACTTCCTGCATTGAACTAGTCATTATTGATATCTCCATCTTCCCCCTACTCCCTCCTTGACTTTTTGGGAAGGTCATATGCCTGGGATTTACAGCTTTTTTTGTATGGGGTGACTGTTGTAGCAAAGATGGATGGGAAGGGAAGCTCTTGGATGTTCCTCTGCCTGGAAACTTACTCAAGGTTAGAGATCTCACGTGACTTTTATTGTTACCTTTTCTGACAACAGCCTCTCAGTATGAAATATAAACTAAAATATAAACCCTCGGAAGAGTGGTAACTAACTGGAGATAGAACCGAAAGGACTGGCATGGAGATACAAATTGCTTATTGTTTATAGTATTTGTCTACTTAAAGCCCAGTTCTTTCCTGAGAGCTTGGCTTACTTAAAGAAGAATTGCTACACTCTGAGAGAAGTTTCCTATATCATAACAGTGTTATAGAAACATGTTGTGAAACCAGCTGCCATGAAATTGAATTACAGGTGTTGTATTCTTCACTGCTTAAATTGCTCTATTATATCACAGGCCTCATCGTTTTGTTTTGAACAAATAACTGCAATTTAGTAGGAGCCTAAGAGATGATGCTCTAAGCAGTCAGGGGTTGTTTAAGGCTTCCCTAATGATGGAAAATTGTTCTTACCCATCTAGAGTGTGTTGTCTTTGTCAAAGTGCATGTGCAGTGAATGGAAAAGGAAAACTGTTTCCTCATGGCATCTTTTTCCTAAGTTTGTTTTTATATTTTTCAGTGTGTGAAACAATCCCCTGCAGGTTTTTTTAGACTAGTCAAAGCAATATGGTCATTCATATTTAACTTTGACACAGCTCCGATACATCAAATTATGGCACTGGATGTAGTCAGGTATTTCCCTTCCTTCACTTTCAATTTGCTGGAATTAAGTAGATCGTCACTCAACCTAAAATTTCGCAGGTTTTCATGGAATAAGGTTTTAAAAGATCCTTCAGGAAAGATTAAAAATAACTCTCACCGCAGAAAACTATTATTGTTTTAGGCCAGAATTTAAAACTATTTTGTCTAGGTTTAGACTCATAATTGCTGCTGTGTGTGTGCCCACCCTGTGCTCGGTTTTCCCCATCCCACTGCTGCCCACCTTGCGGAGAAGCGTTTTCTCTGATGTACTTAGCAGTTTACCCTGGAGCTTAATGTATGTGAGTTGCCGCAACTCTGTTGGCTTGGCAACAGCGTAATTCCCACAGAAAAGGGATGTTTGCAAGAATCTTAGACTTGAAAATTAACCTTGCTTCCCCTACTACCTATCCAGGTCTATATTTTGCTGCGAAAGACACTATATACTGAAATTCAGAAAGAGAACTACTGTGTCATAGGACTCAGAACAAGCTTTATTAGTAACCTATACTCCAACCTGTTACTAGTCTGAAGATGATACGGTGTTATATATGTGTATTCCTCCAATTTTCACAGAAAAAATGAGGCTAGGAAGGATAGCAAGAGGTCAGCTTGTCCATCCTCTTGCCTGAAGGCAGGACCTGTTCTTCCATGCCCTGCTTTATTCTTGACAGATGGCTATCTAACTTGTTCTTAAAATTCCTCAGTGATCGAGATTTGCTTACTTGCTTCAAAGTGTCATTTGTGGAAAGGCAATTAAATCTGCTTGAATGAGCTTACTTTGCCCGTGTTCCATTAGCAATTAGGATCAGTTTTCTTGCTTGTTTCAGGTTTTTTGTGTGCAGGCTTTTTGCTTGTGACTTTTTGGATTAGCAATAGGTGTTTGACTCCTCTTTTTTTTTCTCCCCCGCCCCCCCCCCCCCCGCTCCTCTCCTGATTTGAAACGTGATTTTTCAACATCTGCTTTTAGCCAGTGTATGTGTCTGGCCTCTGATGCTCTGCCCGCTTCATTGGAAGTAGTATGCAAGTCCCCTTATATTTAAGAAATTTCAATTTCATGGCAATGCTTAAAAAGGAAAAAAAATGGAGGGGGCAATTTTTGGAGTGAATTC